>NW_026055155.1:0-377761 GCF_022829205.1 Neoarthrinium moseri | reverse complement strand
TTTTGAGAGAATATGCAAAAGCGCGTTTCTCGTCCGTTTGTATTAGGTCTTTAAGTAATTATTACCATGCTTTGCACCCCATATATGAGTATTGCCTTTTGTAGTCCGTAAGACCGTGACAGGTGGTGCGCTTCTATTCCACACCATAAGCAGGATATAGGAAATCTTTCGTGAAGACATGGTACACATCTCTTTTTCGGAGCCTGACGCAGACCGCTCCAAGTTAGCCTTAGATGTCGACAAAGCCCATCATATTACTGACTGAGAAGTTACATTCTATTACATGCTGTTTAACCTCGATCCTACAGGGACTCGTTATTCCTGGACGAGACACGATCGAGAACCATTGGACAACGCAAGTAAATTGCGACAGACAGACGCTGAACCAGATTCCCAAGATCTCCTTGATCGCGGTGGACGCCGAAGAGCAACGTTCGAGATAGGCCGTGTTCTGCTGTGGGTTTGCCAGTGTGGATGGCACAAGGCCCTTCGCAAACTTCTGAAGCAAGGAGAAGATCGCCCAGTCTCCGGGGCCTTGCACGGAAAACACCATTGCAAGTAGCTCTCAGCCCTGAGCTAAGTTATACGGAACCAGAGGGTAGAGCAAAGGCGACTCTAGACATAGTCGCTGTCCTGCTGGAAGCGGGAGCAGACCTTCTGTGCCCTTGTGCACGGTCTTCGTGCTACCTACCCGTCGTGTACCGTCTCAAAGAATGCATCAAAGTGAACAATCTAAGTGCATTCGAACTCATGCTCACGCAAGGGAAAGTCACTCTAGATGAGAATCTCCTCTTTGATTTGCTGCAAGCGTCTTGCGTCTATCGGCGATTGAGGTTCATCAGAAGCATGGAGAATCTGTTTCCTGTAACACAGCAAATCCAGACAACCTTGTGGACTGCCGCGCCAGAGCTCCTCCGCAAGCTGTTGCATGCTACCGAGTACATATAAGTTTGCCAAGACTTCAAGGATTTCAACGATATCGTTGACACAATCAGCTACCTTCTCCACCACGGTCCAGCAGACACCCTCACAACTCCGTGGCCTTACGACCTGGGGGTCCAGGAAAACCAGGGAGAGCACCACGGTGACGCTTTCTGCTTTCTAAAGTATAGTTTTGAAAGGCCATAAGTCTTCTGAGGGGTTTCAATTAGGTTGGGACGAGCATGCGTACCTGAGGGAGTTGGGGCTCATTTATTATTAAGCTGCTTTATTTGTTACGGTGTTGAAGCAAGTTCGGTGTACTATAAAACCCACGAGGCTACGCATGCTTCTAAGAGATAAGGCAAACCATAGTGGGACTACGCCCACGGCTGCTACTACACAAATGCTCCGTCAATGCTAAGACAGGGACCTGTATCAATACTCATATGTGTTCTCAATATTGACTACATCGATCTATGCTGAGCCCAACACAGCTACCCAACTTCGGCAAACTTGAACATACTGCAATGGGTATATCCGACCATCGTGACTCGTAAACCAATCTTCTGCGAGACCCAAAATGCATGAACGACTCGCTGCGCCTCCATGTACATCCCCATGCCCTCCCTATTCTTCCAATCCGTTACGCTCACTCAATCTGCCCTTGATTTCAACCCCACGGCCGTGGCATAGTAGCATCTCTATACTCAGTAGACGCTACCAATGATGCTCTTATCCTGCTTCTCCGCCTTGTCCAGGTCGTCATCTTCGGGCTCGTGGTCGCCCTCCTCTCGCTCGTCGCCGCCGTCCTCGGAACCCTGGTCCGAGCTGGTGAGCGGCGCATCACCAAGCCTATTAGCATGCGCCCTGCGGCCCATGCCACTGTCGGTCAGGTATTTGCCCGTGCCAGTAGCTTCTCCCTTGGCGGCCCCGTTCACCCCATTGGCACCATTGGTGGGCTTGACTCTAACCGCGATGTTGGCCAGGCGCCGCCGTGCGTCATCCTCCGACATCTCGGCATCACTGTTCGCGCCACTGTGAGTCCCGCCAAAATCGCGGCCCACGTGCAAGAACTTGGGGCTTTTGGAGTGGTTGCGCAGGCGATCCTCCACGGTGATATACGAGGGCGTACCGTCCGGGGAGGACACGACCTCCTCTCGGGCTTTACTAATGTCAATTTTCGGCCCGCTGTTTGGTACGCCGCGGGGGTCGTCTGAATCGTCATCGGACGAATTTGCGTGGCGAGGAAGACCGTTCCGACGCAAGGCGATGGTGTTGGCCGCATTGGCCGTGCTAGTAGCGGTGATGCAATGCTTCGCAGCATTCTTCTCGTCTACTGACCGAAGCTCGGCAAGGTCTCGCCGGATCTTGAAGTGCTGTGCATGATTACAGCCCTCTGGACAACCACCCCAGCGGCGTGGGACAATGGGCGAGGCACTCTGACGTTCAAGCTTCAGGCTGTCCTTTCCAGCGGTCCCCGGCGCGGTAGAGATGGCCTCGTCCTCTTTTGCCTTCTCGGCATCCTCCTTGGCCTTGAGCGCAGCCCTCTCCTTCCGCAGGGCAGACCAGGTCCGTAGTTTGTTTTGAAGGATATACTTGCCGCCGTCTTCCTGCTTCTTCATGATGAGGAACTCGCAGTGGTTGATATTGCGCAGGTCCTCGAAGTACTCGACGCTGAAGTGGTACCATTTCATCAGAAAGACCCGAGACATGAGGCCGTGCGTGACGAGCACGCAGACGCTGGGGAAGTCGTCTTCGCCAAATTGGCGCCACAGCGACTCGTTGAAGCCCGAGACGCGGTCGTAGGCATCAGCAGCAGACTCGCCATCTGGGATGCGGTAGAAGAAATGGCCGTAGTCGGCACGCTCCTGCCACATGCGCTCCATCTCGGCGCTGCAGGGCTGGAAGTTGCCAAAGTCCTGCTCGCGCAGACGCGGCTCCTCGTAGACTGTGATATTGGATCGCTTGAAGGGCGTTGGGTCTGGATCGTCGGAGGTGAGGGTCTCCAAGATACCCTCGGTCGTTTCCCGGGTCCGCCGGTACGGCGATGTGAAGAATTGCACAGTATCATCGTCTCGAAGTATTGAACGCAGTCGGCGGCCGGCTTCGCGGGCCTGATCCCAGCCATCAGAGGTCAGTTTGACACGGTGATCGGGAACGGTCTGGTGGATATCCCTATTTTCTGGAGAGAGTCGAGTTAGCTAGGTGGAATGCGGGCAGCCCAGACGACCACATGTAACTTACTGTTGCCCTCAGACTGGGCGTGCCTGATAACGATGATCAGCCTCGGACGTCCCATTGTGGCTGTCTATTCCCTGACCCTCGGTCTGATATGGTTTCTGTTGCAAAGACAGAAACAAGAAGACCTGACAAAAGCCTTGTTCTGGTTTCGTTTGCCAACTTTGCCTCCTTGCGATCAGGACGGCGAATCTGTGACTATGAGCGGCTTCCACACAAGCGCGTCGCCACGGCAATTTTCTGTCCCGTCCGACGAGCAGCGATGCCCGAGAAGAAGAAGGAAAAAGCTGGAGAACTTCACGAGAGCCGGCCAGTCTATGGGAGTGAATATGGTATTAATGCCTAAAGACGCTATACGGACCAACGAACACAAGCCTGCTGCCGTAGACCGGGGCACCAACAGTAGACAAAGAGAAACGATACGATGATTCCAATGGGAGATCGAGGGGGAGGGGAAGGGGGAGGAGGGGCAAGAGAAGAGAAGTGCGTGACAGCTTTCTCTTGTAGATGGTGACTCAGTTCCAAGGTTGACAAATGCACCTGAAAAAAGAAGAAACAACCCAAAGTTTCAACCAAGCCATCGCCCCATTCCCCCTGCCTCGCCAAGCTGGGATCTGGAGGGGCACACAGCCAGACACGGCCAGACAGGGCTGCGGGGGGGCACCGATCAGCGGCCCAAGGGGAGCGAAATGGCAGTTGGCCGCCCTGCTATTGGCTGCTGGGCCACCCGGTCCACGGCGAAAGGAAGCGCCTGTGCCCCGGCAAATCCCAAGCGCTAAGCCGCCCCCCGTAAGACGCCGACGGCGCGCCAAAAACGGTCCAGCCCGGCCAGCTGGAGGGGGGGTCCAAGAGGGACCGACAGGAAAAAAAGATGCGCCATTGGCCATGAGGCTGATGACTGGTCACATCTTCCAAGGTTCTGCCCTTCAGCCTTATCCCCAGCTTGCCCAGCATTCTTGACATCGCAACCTTCTCACACCGGCGCTTGGCCCACCAACGAGGTCAGACAAAACCCAGATACCGGCACTGCGGGAATCGACCCATTCCACGCCCCGCGCTTACAGTCCCGACGCTCTGGGCCCCGAGGCGGCCCCGGCCTGCATCGTCGTACAGCGTCTGCGTAGAGTGGCACGAGACCACTGCGCAAACACACACACACACACACACACACACACACACACCACCCGCCAAGCAGGCCTCGCGGCAACATCGACAACCTTTCGAACACGCACGGCTTGCTCCAACCACCAACAACAACAACAACACCGCCCCATCACCGCCACCATGTCCGGCGAGGGCCCCGAGTCGATCCCCACGTCGGCGGACCCGCGCTCCAAGCGGGCGACCAAGAAACGGGCGCTGACGCCCGTGTCGGCGCAGGCGTCGACGGTGGAGGCGCTGTTCGCGAAGCCGGACCAGGAGATCCGCATCCCGCCGTCGTCCTCGGCGGCGGGCGGTCGGCGGCTGGCCGCGCCGCCCGAGATCGTGACCAACGTGCAGGGGTCGTCGGCGGGCGCGGGGTCGGGCGAGTTCCACGTGTACAAGGCGAGCCGGCGGCGCGAGTACGAGCGGCTGCGGCAGATGGACGACGAGGTGCGGCGCGAGACCGAGGCCGAGGCCTTCGAGCGCGAGCGCGCCGAGCGGGAGCGCCGCGACGACGACAAGACCCGCCGCAACCGCGAGAAGCGCGAGAAGATGAAGGCCCGCAAGGCCAAGGCCAAGGGCGCGGCGGGCGGCAAGGCGCCCGAGGCCAAGGGCGGTGCAAACGGAGCCAAGGCCGGTCCCAGGATAGCGGTGACGAGGCCGGATGGCGAGGCGGACGGGGACACCGATGTCAAGGATGCACCCGAGGCGGTGGTGGAGGAGCCGAAAGGGATTGTGATCGAGGAAGACTAGGGGCCACCATCATTACGGCCTGGGAGATGTTTCACGCAGCGATGCTTTTGAACGTTGAACGTTGGCTCGGCCTTGGGAAATAATAGATTGTACAACAAAACGCAAGAGGCCGGAGATGAAACGCAAGGACATCTCTATCGACTGTACCATAACGAGGAGAAGGAACACATGCATTTGAGCACCAAAGATACCAGGAGTAGGTGCGGTTCATTCGCACCATCAGCGGCAGCAGAGCCGTCTAATTCGTCTATCTCATCAAACTTTTTTGGCCAGCTGTTGATACAGGGGTATGATATTCCTCAACATGTCTCATGACCACGCTCCAGATCCAGACCCAGATGCATCCTACCAGATTACCTGTGGTACGTAGTTTAATCGTCTCCTCCGCCAACACCACCTCCGACTTGCTGCGCCTTCTTGGCACTGCAAATGTCGTCTACTCGGAGCAGGAGACAGGCAGCCTGATGGCATATTAGTAATCTTTTCCGTCGGTATATTGGTACGGTTAAAACTCACCTCAATAGCCGTCTTGATGCTCTGGAGCTTGATGGCTTCCGGCTCCCAGATGGCGTAGTCCTTCATATCCGCCAGTCCACCTGTCTCACCGTTGATACCCCAGGAGCTCTTGCCCTCGCCTTGCTTGGCGCGCAAGTCGGTCAAGACTCTGATGGGGCTACCACCGGCGTTCTGGATCAGAGTTCGCGGGATGACCTCGAGAGCGTCGGCCACAGCCTTGTACGGCCACTGCTCCACGCCGTCGATGCTCTTGGCCAGCTGGTTTAACCTAACGGAAACTGCCATCTCGGTTGCACCACCGCCGGGAGACAGTCTGGGGGAGAAGATGACATTCCGTGCAACGCCCATGGCGTCTTGCAGGTTACGCTCGATCTCGTTCAGCACGTCCTTCGAGGGGCCACGGAGGAGGATGGTGCAGGCCTTTGGCGACTCGCACTTGGTCAAGAAGGTGAAGTACTCGTCGCCGATCTTCTCAATCTCGAACAGACCACACTGCGTGCCAACGTCCGACTCTTGGAGATCCTCCACCCGGTTAACGATGGTGGCACCCGTAGCTCTTGCTATTCTGTTGTTGTCGGTCTTGCGGACTCTTCGCAGCGCAGTAACGTTGGCCTTCATGAAGTAATGTTGGGCAAGATCCGACACGCCCTTCTCGGTGATGACGAGATCTGGGTTGAGCGCCAAGATGGACTCGCACATGGCCTTGACCTGCTCCTCCTCGATCTGCAGAATGCGGTTCCAGTCCTCCTCCTTGGATATTTCGATGTTGGTTTGCGATTCACCCTTCTTGTACTCAAGAGTGCAGTCCAGGAGCACGATTCTGGGGTTCTCGATTCTGCGTCGCATCTTGGGGTGTGTGATGTCTTTGTTCAGCATGACTCCGTCGAGGACTCTGCTGTCCTCAATCTCACCGCCTGGAACCTTTTCCACGCGGGCGTATCGCTTGATGTCAACCTCCTGCTTCCCGTTGCCGGCTTCCCACGAGACAGTTCGCACAGCGTTGAGTGCGAGCTGGCACATGAGATCAGACCACCTCGAAACAAACTTGGTGCCGATCGATGACGAGATCAGGCTGTTCATAGCCTTGTCGTCGTTGATGTCGATAGGCAGTGAGATCTCGTCGATGATCTCCAAAGCATCCTTGAGGGCTCGCTTGAAGGCAGAAATAATGACGACAGGGTGGATGTTTCGCTCGAGTTGCGGGAGGGCCTGCGCCAGGATCTCACCGGCTATTCCAAAATCAGTTTCTCATACTGATCAGCGATTCCACGCACGTACTCACCCAGGATAATGACTGTGGTTGTACCATCTCCCACCTCCTCGTCTTGCGTCCGGCTCAGCTCGATCATACTCTTGGCGGCGGGGTGCGAGACCTCGATCTCTCTCAGGATGGCGTGACCGTCGTTCGTAAGCACAATGCCGCCCATGGGGTCCAGCAGCATCTTTAGCATAGCCTTGGGTCCCAGACATGACCGAATGATATCGGCGACACTGCGAAAAGGGGGTTAGGCAGGAGGCAGACGGGCAGGCAGGCAGGTGGGCGGGCGTGGGATTGGGGATCGAAACATACGTCTTGGCGGCAGCGATGTTGGACATCTGGGCTTTACGACCAGTCTGTCTCTCACCGCTTTGGGTGTCTGGAGGAGGCCATGGTCAGTTGATCGCGGTCCCATATCAGCCTCGGGAGCTTGGATGGAGGGGCTCACTCATCACCAAAACGGGGGCCTGCATCTTGAATGTCGGTGTCTTGCGGACGGCCCTGGATCGGTCTCGGTGTAGGGAAGGGCTGGCGGCTTCAACAGGAGCTTCAAAAACACACTCAGGTCAAGAATGGCCAAATCTCGTCCGTTACGTGGGGGTTCAGCGAGCTTCTGTTGACTTCGGCCCCAAAATGTTCGGGCCTGGAGACCAATTTTTGGAGCTATCGCCAAATATGGAGAAATGGTTTTGCCGATAATTATGGATGAGTGGCCCGTGCACATGCACACCCCGCGAGGGGCATTTCAGGCCATTCAGGGCATCCTGGTTCTAATGGACTGCCCAGCATGTATCCCTCCTTCGTGTAAGTCAGGTGCTCGCCATTACGGAGAGGTTATCTGGCTCTCTTCTACTTTCTTGACCTCCAGTATTCGGAATGATTTGTATATGGCCGCTGGTTCATAGCGTTTGATATGCATCATACCTAGAATCACTGGTTTCGTCAGAAAACGCCTCTTCTATGCACTCTGGTTCCAAGCTCGTCGTTGTTGTCGTTCGTAGTTACAAACCGTCACATTAAGTAAATTAGAGATCACGGCTGTCAGCCTACTGTATGTCCATATTAGACTAGGCAGTGGTCTGTTGAATGTTGAAAAGAACCAGTTCTAACAACGACGCCGTGGAACCGAGAGATGATTTTGCTACGGAGCGGCCATCTCCTCACTCCTGGAATCGGAGCCGCTACTATGCGATGCCGGACGACGCTTTGCACGTAGTGCCAGCGAATAGCAAATGTCAAGCCGAGCAAAAGGCGTTTATACTCGAACCAGAGAGCTTTAAAAGTATGCAGGGTCGAAGTACCGTATCATGAACTGAAAGATACCGGCAGGACTTGCTCAATCTGGCTCTAAAGCCAAGGAAGGCAACAAGCCTATCGGGATGCTTGCGTAGCCTCCGCCGTAGCCATCTTCGGAACGGCCGCTCGCGGGGTGGCGGCGCTGAACGCATGCACGCCCTCCGGTTACAGGTCTTCCAAATACCATAGATAAGCTCCGATCCAGCGCAATCGCACCAACACCCTCAGCACGACTATCACTTCCAGTCTGGCAGACGCGGGTTGCTATTCATTTGCGATTGCCTCTCATAGGATTCCCTTTTCACATCCTCAAGATGGCCCCTTCCGCGATTTCGGAGACGCTGCCAAGCCCCTTACCAACCAAGGCGAAGAGCCCGCAGCCGGCAGAGGATGGTCAAGTCGTCAGGGCCGGCTTGGAGAAGACGCCCCTAGAGGCTATTTCACATGGTCCGGCTCTTTCAGGTAAGCTGCTTCTGTCGTGCCAGGAGATCAAGGAGTCTGCCATGAGCGGTGGTTGCGTCCCTAGGAGACTTCCTTTTAGCATGACCTTAGCTACCTGATGTGCTTTACATGACGTGTGCATGAGACCAACGAGTATGCAGGCATTCCGACGTTTCCATCTTTCCACGAGGAACGGAAGCATGTACTTACGCACATGGCTGCGACCTTCCGGTTCTTTGCCCGGCAGGGATACACAGAGGGTATGAGCGGACACATCTCTGTGCGAGACCCAGAATTCGCGAACCTGATGTGGATGAACCCTTTGGGCCGTCATTTTGGGTGCTTGACTGCAGGCGACATGATCTGCCTTGATATCCAGACCGGTCGGATCGCCGGTGGCAACACCAGCCGTCCTGCCAATGCGGCCGGATACCTGATCCATTCCGCAGTCCACAAGCGTCGCCCTCACAACATCCATGCCATCTGTCATGCGCATACGAATGCCGGCCGGGCATGGAGCGTCTTTGCGCGGCCGCTCGACATGCTGAGCCAGGATATCTGCAACTTCCACAACGCCCACGCCGTGTACGCCAACTACGGTGGCATTGTCTTCGCTTCGGACGAAGGCGAGAACATTGCCGATGCCCTGGGCGAAAACAACAAGGGTGCCATCCTCATGAACCATGGTTTGATTACGGTTGGGGAGACGGTTGATGAGGCCGGTTTCATGTTTGGATTGCTGGACCGCGGGTGTCAGATCCAGCTGCAGGTCGAAGCTGCGGCCGCAGCTGGCATCAAGAAGAATATCATCAGCGATGAAGAGGCTGCGTACAACTTCACGATGGCCAGCGAGAAGCACGCGCTCTACCGTGAAGCACAGCCGGACTTGGAATACGAGTTCATGATGGCCGGCGGCGAGGAGGTCATCGGCAAGGGATTCGAGGCTTTGCAGTCTCTTGCCCCCTGAGATACTGTGCGTTCGCCCTTAATAGACCCATGATACCAAATGACTGTTGAATTCCCCGTTCGTTCCGCTCTCAATCTGTCCAAGCAATCCCAGTGTCTTCGCAGAACCCACATGGTGCAAACCCATGAGATTGAAAAGTTGGAAAATCGCCATCAGTATCACATTACGTATTGCAGTAAAATGATGATCTCTACACAGGGAATTGAAGGAACCTGTTCTGGACTTGGCTGCCAGTGCCAGGAACAACGACGCAGGGCCCGGAGAGCCATCCGTGCTGGCAGACGTCAGGGAACGGGCCGCCCTGTGTTCTTTCCATCCCATCTGTAGAACGACGGCGTAGACGTAGCGAGTCCCACCCGGAATAGGTTCACGCCCACGGCTTTTCCAAGCCTTGTACCCCGGGGGTCCGGCTCACAGAAAAAAGAAAGTGACTCAACCTCACGGACGCCCGAAGACACCCAACGGCGGTGCACAACTGCGTGAACAAGGAGCAGGGACGCAGCATGCCGTGTCTCGCTGCGCTGTGTCCACTGTCTGAGCGAAAAATGCAACGCTGCTGAATTTTCCTCAACCATGGATAAAGTCGTTCGATCCTCTGGCCATCGTGGATCTACCAATCGCGGCACTTGGCGAAGATCATTTCATCATTAGATGATGGAGGGTTGTATAGCATCTATAGTAGGGTTGGAAATGGGGATTTCCCATCAACTTGGTGCTAGGGACGCTCTAGGCGCCAGATATCACGGTCTCTACGGTTGCAGTCATTATACATAAGTATCCAGACTGGTACGATCAATCCTCCAGAAGTACATTCGTGAGGCACGAAACCGTGCATGTTGTACATTCAGTGAGAGGAAAAGTTTTTCCCTCTTGGCCCATGGCCTCCAGGCAACCGGCAATGAGCCGGCACTATGAGACCTGGGCTGAACCCAGTGGAATGAGGGCCCCTGAGCCACAACATCGTAAGCACGAGACCAACAGGAAGACTTTTTTTTCTTGAACTTAATGATCTCGATTGACTGTTTGGGACCTGAAAATTTTCAAGATCTTTGAAACACGGTTCTGAGTCACTATAGGTGGAGCCCCATCATTGCACACGTCAACATAGGGCTGCCCAGGTTCTGCATAACGCCGTTGCATAACCCATTAGTCACTGGGGAAGAGACAACTCACCAAGCTATAATTGTGCATTGAAGTCTTGGGCCCGTGAGGCCGAAGAGACACGGCAATTCGCCGTGGGTCTGCAGTAATTTCTCTTCTCAAACAAGAAGACCCGATTATTTACTCACCTGTCAAAGCCCCATAGGGCTGCACAACCCACCAGCCTACTGGATCCCTGCCCTGACCGCCCCCAATGTGCTGATGCCACGAAAATCGCAGGAACAGAATGGACTCACGAGAATTCTGCTCCTTGGTCGTTCCTCCCGGTGGGACTCCAGGCGACCCTGATCCTCGCATGCAGTGCTGCCTTGCTCGGTTGTCGGCTCATCTCGTGAACCTCTCGGATCATCCGCAGTTGGCAAGGTTCCAGATCGCGTTCCACAGCACAGCTGCTGTGCCAGATCTGTTCCTGGATGAGGAAGACATATTTTCGTTTCGTCTCCGGCGCTGCACAGTACAGTAATAGCCAAACAGACGATCTTGGGCAGAACGACAGTAGGACCAGCTGTTATTGGCCGTGTTGATGCGCCTTCCCACTCTATTTACCGTGTAATAAGGTGTGATGTCGCACCCCCTTAGGCGTTTTCCGGGATGTCTACGTGTTATTTGATGTGTCGCCATGGCTTGCTTTCAGAGAAAAGCACAAATCACTCGGAGAGTTTCGTGCCTGTCAAGAGTGGGGGCCAGAAGCCAAGCAATCCAGCCAATGCAGAATAAGCAAGATACTTGTGCACGAAGAACATCCAAAGAACGTGGCATAGAAGGTCATCGCGCATACCAGAAAAAGCAAATATGAACAAGCAATGGCGTGCTGACCCGACGACGGCGGAGCCCGGGAAGCTTTCGATGTTTCGACTGTGACTCTGGGCGGGTTCTCGAATGATTCGAATCAGTGGCTGACACGTTAGCGGCAGCATGAGAATGGGTTCAATGGATCCCCAAGCGACGTGCCAATGCCTCCGGAATGGACGTCCTCGTGCCGTTACGTATGATCAAGCAAACACGGCCAGGTACAGGCCGCCCGGGGAGCCATCCGGGAGCTCTTCGCAGGATCCAACTGTGGAAGAATGCCGGAAGGGCATATTTTTCGAGCTTGGTTGTGGGTTTCCTACCTTCCTGCGACCCTTGCCAGGATCCGATATCCGAATGCGGGAACGGGACGGGATGAATTTGGAGCCCGTACAAGGATATTTTTGACAGTGCACCAGGGGGTTTCATTTCTCGCTGGCAGATTAGAGAGTTCATCATCTCTGACTGTGGACATGTTTCTGATCAGTAACTAGGTATTCTCGCTTGGAAATTCTGCACTGAGCAAGTCCTTAAATCCGACCCATAGACTGCAAATTGCTATTGCGATGCCTGTCGTTCCTTGCTTGAAAGTCCAAAGTGCAGCAAGGGCTATGTTTAAAAATCCCTGCACATGAACGACAGCAGGGATTTTGAAAAAAATTACCCGAAATAACTGGGGCGTCCCATATGACAACCATGCGCTATACAGAATTATGTAATCCATGATCGCATGCCAATTGGCTCGTCCCAGAGACTTGAAACAGGTGATCTGGCCGTCCCGTTCAATGATCGACGATGGTCGCGTAACATACCGCTGGAACCGTTTGGATCATGGTTCTGGTACCACGGAAAAGAGGCCAACGAAATGACCAGATGCTCATGAAAACTTGCCTGATTGACGCTCCATCGCCCGCTATAGTGGAGGCCTGCTATAAGTTGGGGGCCATGGTATTGTAGATGATTGTAACTTCAAATCGTGATCTGAACCTTAAGCTATGCCGTGCTTCATATATCTAACTTTGGCAAAACAGGTGGGGGTCATGGCCCCGTTCATCTCGGCACATGAAGATGATGCAAACCATACGCCAGATGATGATTCCTTGTGTCTCTCATCGCCAGCTGCATATGCAACTTGGCGACTAATACTCGCCCGTTATACGAGCAGTGGTCGCAAGCTCTGCATTGGACTTGGTTTGTACGCTCCCCCAGCATGGCGGTGCAGTGACCAAGTGCAGATAGCTACCTTCTGACGTGTTTATCCATAAAGTGGCCAGCAGGACAAGTGAGAGAGGCTTTTGCTATTACCGTTGCACTCTAATGCTAAGACGTGAAGTAGAACAAGGCATCAAGACAGATTGGTCCATTGTCGTTCTCGTCAATAATTACCGGGATCGCTTGTACCTTACAATTCAAGTCAAGCACCATTCACGTCGTGCCGAAGTGAATGTCTTGGTAGACGTTTATGCACCTCTGAGACTAATTCGGGGCGTTCCTGAGAGGTGGCGGATTATCCTTTACCGTTACTGCGTTGGACAAAATGTTAAAATGTCCAGGCCTTGAGAGGGGGTCAATGTATCGTCCTTGACCGGTCTCGAGGATTGTTAAAAACAAAACAAAAAATTCCCTCTCATCTTCTGAAACAAGGGCTTCACATGCTGAGTGATTAGACGAGCGCTGGAAAACTGCGGAATAAAAAAAGATACAAATCTTATACGCTCGTACGGATTGGGGGCTACCGCCGTGGCCGAAGCGCGCGCCCCGGAGATGCCAGCGCAGCAAGGGGTGTTGGGCTTGGGGCCATGGCAATCGAGGCCCAGCAAATTTTCTCGGACCTTGCATAGCATTGATCGAATTGAGCGATGTGGTGTCAATCGTAGCTCAGCAGGAACATCCGACTTGTCTCGAAGGTTCACGGAACTCAAAAAGGAGCCAGCTGAAGGAGAAAATTTTTTCTCTCAGCGGGCTCCCATTCACCACCATAAGCTCAGCCCTTGCAAGGACCCTTCCAGGTCCCGAGCCTTATTGACTTCTGGTCGGCTACGCCTGCTTGGCTGATCAGCCTCAACAGTAGAGAATCTTGGATTGGAACGAGCTCACCGAAATCGCTCCAAAGGCACATTCTACGTAGGCCAGTCGGCATGTTCACTGTGACTTGCTGGCAAATGGCATGTCGCCGCAGTCATCATGGCGTCGCACAGCATCCACCCACTTTACCGCAATTGCCTGAATTCCCTTGGAAGCGGCTGGACTGTGAGACTCTGCGGGCGGGGTGTGCTCGCTCGCTTCGCTAGTCCTCGTTGGCGCTCTTCAGCGCTCGCCAGGTAAATTGGGAAGATACAGCACACGTCCAAGGCTGGAATTCCACTTGGCCACTCGCACGCTCGTTTCGCCTTTCTGCACAAACCAAAGGCGGGTGAGTTGGCTAGCTTTGATCAGCCCGTGCGGACTTCGGCACCCGGGGGCCATGTTTGTGCCTCCCCATCGAGGCGGACGACAGAGTTAGCGCCAAAGTAATTGAGGCTCTGGAGTCAACAAAGAGCCGTCATCGGCGGTCATGGATCTCTGCGATCGTCCAGCTCAGAAGGTTTCCGCTAAAGGATATCACGGAAGCTCTGGGTGTTTTATGTAATAGAAGACAACATAATTCTTGGTAACATATAGTTCGCGTTCCTGGCTTCGGCCAGCAGGTAGCCTGTCGGTTACAAACGTTGAACAGTGATGTGCATTGCCCCCCTGATAGACGCAAATACGCAAAACTGCACTGTTAGCCGAGGCGTCTTGCTTTTTTCTCAGGCACGGGACCCGGATGTCGGATAGAACTGGTTTGTCTCATCAGTGCTTTAGTTCTGGGGAAACTGGCGCTGGCTTGGAGCTATTGAGCCTCGCTCATGCTACTAGTTGACAGCGTAACCAGCCGCCGTGATCCACTGCTCAGGTGCTGCGCTGTAAACCCCCCACAAAGTAGTTACTCCTTGACCAGGGCTAAGTTAGTTGGGATCATCTGGGGAGCATTTTGACGTGCCATCTAACTTGGAGTCATTTGTGGGACAGGCTGCCGATCGGGGCGGCTAGTCACGATCTTGAGTCATCGTGGAAACGCAGACCATAGCATGAGGTGATGTTGCGTCTTTGGATCGGTAGTAGCACGCAATGGACGAAAGTAGTAGTAAGTCTTCAATGGTTTGTGACTTTATTCGTAGTCGACAGCAAACTGTTGCAGTTGCTAGACTTTATTCCTAATTCTAAGTGCCAATTTCGCAATCGAGTCTTATAGAATCCCGTGATTCATTGCTCGAATGTTTGAAGTCCCCGAGTAGCCGCCACCATGACGACTATCTGGGCCAAGAAAATGCCTTCGTCGGCTGGGACGATTTCTGTAGCCGCCTCATGGCCAGCTGGGGCTCGTGATGTCAACAGCCCCCTTGCCCTGGAAACCCATTCCAGGTGTACGCCATGTAGAAACACAATGATATCTCCTGATGTATCGTAGTACAACCAGGTGGTCCGCCGTGGCCACCAATCCGTAGTGCGCCTTCTGACTTCGGGCAGAGTCGAGTGAAATAGAAACCAGTCCAATCCGGCCAATCCAGCCAAATAACTTTTCTAATGCTGAGCTCCGATATATGCTTTTTGTACAAGGGAAATTTCGTGTGATGATCTGCCGTATCCAAAGCCGTGGTGTGAGACAAAGTAGAGATGAATGAGGTGTTGTTGGTACGCCGTGTGAATAAAAGAAGTAGTTGAGATTCGTTCTTGGGGGTATATCGAGTAACATAGGGGAAACAATTCGTTATCTGTACACAGCATGTACAAGCTTAGCATGATCGACGGCGCTGGATGTTGAACGAGCTGGCGTAGTCTCTGAGTTGCTTCTTGGCCTTGTCGGATAATTGTCGACCTTCACCACCACCCCTAGATGATGTGCTCTGCATAGAGCTCAAGCTGCTGTATGAACTCGAAGGGGTGAGCTGGCCGACAGACGGTAATGACTCGTGGCGGCGGAACAGGGGCTGTGGTTGAGGGGTCGACCCGTACGGCTGGGCGTTGCTGAAGTCATATGCTGGAGACAAGTAGAACTTGGTCTGTGGCCTCGGGCTTGTCCAGCTGAAGTTGGAACCCGTCAGGCCAGGTGAACTGATTGGTGTGCTGCAGGTTGTGGAGGATTTGTCGAAATCCGAAAGTCTGCATGATTCCGAGCAGTACGTAGCACCGTCCGTCTGCCGGTCACAGGACAGGCAGTACTGGTGGTCCCAAGAGGTGTTGTAAGACATGTTGAAGAGCGGCTCGACAATCGTCGTCGACTTGCGAGCCCTGGAATCTGATATGGAGAAATGGCAGGAGTGCCGAAGCTTGGTGGTAGAGCTTGATCAGATAGAGTCCGCAGCGGCGAACAAGAAGGTCGACATTCAAGAGCGGTGGTTGCGTGGGGGTTGTCGATTGATAGTAACTCGAGAGCAAATGTACCAGGGGTGCACTGCACTGTTGGGGAGAGGCAGTATCGTGTAAGAATGGAAGAGTACTCGAGTTGTCTGTAAGAGTTGAATAACGTCGACGAAGGTGGAGGAGGACGAGGAGGTTCATATGTATGAGCAAGCGGGAGGTACTGGGCTACTTTGGATGGGACCTGGGCCAGTGGTGGGCTGCAGTGTACCTTGCCAGGCTTCCCCAGGCGGGAGGGTACTTCGTTCCTTGATCTTGGAGCGAAAAATGCGTCGTCCTCTGAGAATGGTGTGCTCTGGGCGTTCAATGACCAAGCGGCATGGGGCTGCTAGAGGGTGGAGTGTCTCCACCCCTGCTCCAAGGCAGTCAGGCAGTCGCCGGACATGGGCTGTGGGCAGACAATCATCCTACAGCCAGTGGGGGGAGTGAAACCGTGTGTGGGAGTGTGACTACACAGGTGCCTGTCGGGGGGCACTTGGGTGGAACTCCTGAGGGGTCTTCTGCATAATACTTTAGCTTCCTTGGCCGGTTCCCTTAGCGCCGTCATCGAGGGTGTGTACGACTCTAGCTGCAAAGTAACCGTACCCCCCTGTCTAGAAAATTTTTCTGTCGTCTTCGCTGGATGTCCCGGGGGCTGAGGGGCGAAAGGTGTCTGGACAACACTAGGGGGGTCTTCATATCGCATGCGTGCTGGGGGTGGGGCATGATGAAAGTGTTTTAGCTGGCAAGGGATGAATGGAGGCAGATTAAGTTGCCAAGACTACAGCCGGCCAATCTGGTACGCCGCGAGACAGCGAGCATTGTGTGGTCCTGTGAATCGATGCCGAGCTGCGGCGCCTCGAGGTGGCCTCATGGCCGCTTGTCCTTCATACACCAGCGCCTGCCAGCGTCCTCATGGGACTGCTCTTGGAGGGTATACCGGTGGCAGAGCAGAGTCTACGTCCGTCCCAAGATTGACGAGCTGCTAGCTACGTTGATAACGCTCTCTTGGTATGGCTTCCTCCACTTGAGAAGCTACCTGGCACGGGAAACTCCTGTGGGCCCGTGGGGGGCTGCTTGCAGCAAGATAACTCTCGAGTGCCGCAGCGACGTGGAAGTGGACAACGAGCACTATCATGAGCTGATCGGCCTACGGGCAGACTGGACCCCGGAAAGCAGAAACTTGGTGCGTTCAAGCTTCACACGCAGTGTAACACAAAGCAGTCCAGATGGCGTATTGTCGCTCCATGCTCATGCGACCAGTCTCCCACTCCCGAGAGCGCCCATAGTGCCAGAAACATACGGGAGCTGTTTCTCTGACCATACAAGAGCCTGTTCCAGAGGCTAGAGCACTGCAATTTGGCCTGCAGATGGAGGTGCAGCATCGGCTCTGCACTCTCATTGGCCCTACAAGACTCAGTCTTAGGCTGGCAATTTCACGAGGTTGTCTACTATGTATGCGTCGCATTCGTAGAATTGATCTGGGGTGTGTGGAAATAGCCCTTATCCGTGGGATTCTGGCCGGAATAGTGCAGCTGTCTATAAACTCTGCTTGCGAGCAGCCGGGACGTCCTGGACGCCAGGTATCATTTGTAATCATGAGCTTGCCGGAGTGCTGGAAGCGTCACGATGGGGCTACGGTTCAGATAGCGGGACCTGTTTGCCATTTTGCAGTCCCCTATCAGGCGTGCTCCAGAGTCCAGAGACCTCCTGCGAACTGCTCCGGGGGCAGGATTCGGCTGGTCCTATTCGGGCTGGGGGCATTGCCTAGCTCGTTCTGAGGACAGGTACCTGGCAGCGACTGGTCGGCCGTTCACGGTCGACGATGGAGTGGTGGGCAAGTCTAACCTCTCCCTCACGGATTTCCCGAAAGGGTTATTCTGATGACCCGGTGATCCAATAGCAGAGCATGAGGCACACCTTGCCTGCGGTGCGCTAGCGACAGGCTCTGCTGGTGCCGTCGCGGCTGGTCGTCATTCGTGGCCACCCCTGATGACTGCAAATGAGGGCTGAGTTGAGGAAGTCATCCAAATCCTGAGACAGCAACTTGGTCATCCGCGACAGCGACGCGAATGCCGACATCTGACAGTGGGCATTCGGCCTACAGGGTGCAGGCAGACAGGAACTCTGGAGGGCAATGCTGGAGAAGATCGCTCGCCCCAGGATCGTTGGAGGGTTCCGGTTACAAGCGAGCGGAAGATTCTCCAGAGCTAGGCCCGAGACAGCCTAGCGCGGCTGCGGGCTCTAGCAGAAACGACTTAGTGGCAAAGCAGCTGCAACTCCAAGCGGGGGAGGGCGACGCTCCGCATGATACTCCACGAGATACTGCGAGAATGGCTTGGGATCCAGGTGCATGGCCGGGATCATCGTGCCATGGGCTCTGGTTTCCGCCAAGGTCTGCCACACTTCTGCGCCTTCATCTTGCCACCCACCATGCGTCTGCCGATGTGCTCCCAAGGCTCCTCAAGATTCTAGTCTGCGCATGTTGTTGCACTTCTCCAGCTTTCCCTCTAGCCTGAGGGACAGGCCGCACCGGGTCTATCACCGGGCGTAAAGTGTGGCCACTTTTACTGGGGGCCAAATGGGAGGCAGCCTTGCTACGGGTCCCACAACAGAGACGTTATCAAGAGTCCCATATAGGTATGCCCACGATGATCAGCCTGCCATGAAGCAGCTGCATGACACACTAATTGTCAATGATATTTTGTGACGAAAGCTGGCTGCCACTTCGGCCCAGTCTTCGGGAATAGAGCATGTTTGAGCTCTGTGCCGGCACATGCTCTTTTGGGTACTGCGTCTGGCTTCCCAGATATGCCGAATTCGATTCTCTCACGGACTATGGCACACAGAAATGCCGGCAAGGCGTTCATTACGCTATCTTGCGTTACCAAGACACTAGACTTCTTGAACTGGTCTTTCTCCGTGTTTGGCGCTTCTCTTCTTTCACGGTAGTGGCGGGTCGGGCTTGCCCAATCGACTTGGCATCTAAGAAAACTGATGAAACCCTAAAGTCTAATGGAATGCAAGGGCCACGGCCTAGATATCCTCCGTCATTATAGCAATGTGGTTCACACAACTGCTATCACTGCTGTATGGCGAAGGCGGGAGGGGCGCCTTGATTGGTTTGTGGGTAGGTTCCTAAAGGCACCCCGTAGTATGTAGATTGGGTACTGTGCCCTCCAGCCTATAAGGCGCAAGATGCCTCCCAGTTTAAGGATGCCTCGTGGCGGGGAGGATTCTCGACATTCATCCAAGCAATACGTACCTACATTTCAAAGGCTGTGTATGTTGGCCGCGTGATGGGAATGATCACATTGGCTCGACTTAGTGGATCTTCAATTGCCTATACCGAAGATGTCTCATGTTGTCACAACTTAGACGGTTGCGGACTAGTCATCACATGGTTAGTGTACAGTTGAGGCTTGGGCGCCTACGTTTACTCGTCATCAGCAGGCACACTATTCAGTAATAGTGTTTGCAGGAGACCCACCGGCAAGTCCCTTATCGCAGTAGATCCACGCTACTACTGTAATTCGACCCATCCATGCGATCTTTAAACAGCCATGCAGTTACTCTGTTTGACTCTTATGAACTGCACCATTCCTGAAGGGTGCTGTTCTGATCTGCGTACAACTCTATCTTTGTGGCAGTGTCAACTGTAGTATGACGAAGCTAACGACCGTCATGGACGACACGGGGCTAATCTAACAGGCACGTTATCATGGTGTGGACCGTGTCTGGTCAGAAAGCAAGCTCGAAGAGTCTAGCTACAGATTTTGGCAGTTCACGATCCATGGCAAGATCAACAAGGTTAATTAATGAAACACAGAAAGTTTCCCCCACCTGGCCGCGCCCCAACATGCTCGTAAGATATCGGTTGCGCTTTTCCGTAGAATCCCTATCAACCAGTATATGCTCTACCTCGGACGCTCTTTACGGCTCAAGTCGGTAGATTTCAAAGTATACGGAACATACGATGTGAACCAATATTGGTTGCGAAAGTGTGCGAGCAAATGTGAGCAGTCATATCATGCCCTCGGATATTTCGGTTGTACCATTCAACGCCTTTTACTAATTAATCCTGGCCACTAACCCCATCACCACATAAGGCTGACCATTCGATGAAATAGGCAAGACTGGCATGGAGAACCATCATGGATTGGGAATTCGCACACCCTTCTCTCGAGTTGAATCGCGACTATTTTCCCACTTGAGTCCTCTTGACCCAGACGTTTGTCTACTAGGCCCGGCGCTATGGTCAGTGGTCCCAACTAGAGAACCTCGGGAACGGCTCGCTACGGTTACGCGCATCTTTGTGGAGCTGTTGGCTCGCTATCTACAGGGTCCATCCCTTTTGCAAGCTAACGCGCAACTAGATCCACTAGTTCGGAGACGTGCTTCTCAGCTGATAGCACCTCAGCGCTGAGTGTGCCGAGGGCCTTGAGGACTCACGATTGCGCATCCAGCTGGGGAAGGGGGGAGCGTCTGACACGCTCTCAGCCCTGAACGGTGATGGTTCCACCACCATTCGTTGCAACCTGGCTCCTTCGCGCTCTTGAGCCGCTAGGTATACGACACAATACCCACAGTAATCTGAGGCTGAGGTACTCCGTACGCAAACTGAGAAGTCTTTCCGAAGGAGTGGGCGCCAGGCCGAGAGATAGGGACCGTCAGCTCGGTTCATACAGTAAAGTGCTCATATCTTCGGGTCCGTGAGGATCTGCATCGTCAACAAGCCAAGCGCAAACAGTGCACGGCCATGGAGCTAAACATTCGACTTTACGGACAGCACGATGGCATCGGTGACTCCTCTGATTGGCCAAAGTCCGCGATGCACGCACTTATCGTGAGCATCAGATTAAGAGATATTCCCAGAGCCCATTTGCGTTTGATAGACGTCGGCTGGGCTTGGAGGCCGACTTCTGTGTGGAAAAGATATGCAGAAACTCAACCATCGTCTATCAAGGGAGTAGCGATAGACCCGCCGTTTCGATAATACTCTAAGCGCTCATATCCTGGTTGGATTGATGTGCTCCTGAGGGAGTACCCAAAACACATGGAAGCTTGGGGTACAGATATGAATCACGGATATGCCGTTGCAACGTCCAGCCTGTGTCAATTTGGGGGTTTACTTTCCGAAGCGAGTCCGGCTGCTTACTAGAGGTTTTTGTTACTGTAGATGTGATATGATCAGTACTGATGGGTTTCCATTTGCGCCGCCATCGCGCATCTAGAGGGAGTCACATGAGGGCACCAATTTCTTACAGTTGCAGTCTTGACGTTCGTGCGCAACCACTTGGTCTTTGTGAGTTGCCGTACCGGCAGCGCTAGCTTCTTGCGCTCCCTTGTCGTTGATCACTCCCAAGTCATCATCCCAAGAAATACCTAGCGGACGGTCGAACATGTACCTATTGAGATTGCTTATCCGAGTCATCGGGCATGGTGTTAGCTTATCATGGGCCCGCTCCGAGAGTCTTGGAAGCAACAGACTGAGCGTGCCTTGGAACAAAGAGGCTCAGTCTTCGGAACAGTCAAGACCGGTATGGATTCCCGAGCTTGAAACTCAGACACGATGCTCTCATGGTGTTTGCTTGACGGACCCTGGCATGAATTTGGAAGCGAGGCCTGGCAGCTCCAGGGATTATCATGCGCGCTTACAATGGGTCCTGCAGCTTGCATATCGGCGAAGCGAGTACGAAAACCAATAGGCGTGCCGTCTGGTTAGGCCCACCGTTTGGAGCAACTCATGAGAGGCTGAGCTGCACGTTAGTTTCCCCACGTTCCTGCAGGCTTAACACCAGGTCTATATCCCCATATCAGATCGATTCAGCCGAGCACTAACACTAGTACTGTATCATCCGCAGTGGGAACCAATTCCATGGCACTCGGGCCAGCACGTTATTTCGGGAGAGGCTGATAGTTGACAATAAACCGTCTACTGTGTAAAACAGGTGAAAAGTTTGGAGTCGGGCAATACAGCCCAGGGTCTATGTCTTCGTCGAGAGAAAACAGGTCCGCTGTAGCAAAAGCAAAGATCTTGCAAAACCGGTGTGGAGTCCACGTGGCTACAAAAGAAGAAATATCACCGACTTGTCTCAGATGTGCATGTTGAATCTCAACTGCACATTGAATCGTTGATGTCAGTATCGTCGTCTGGCTGAAGCTAACACCTAAGCCCCCTTTGCTCTCGTTCATCATGACTTCGCTTGGCGCCTGCCAGGTACTAGCCCAGCCGTAGCTCACGAATGAACAGCTAATCTCACCCCCCGCATTATGATTACTTGGTAGGAGTACTATACTGAGTTAGTGGCATGCGGAGTATTTCTTTTTTCAAAAGGCCACAGCACCCAACCCTAGCCTGTCAGGATACCCCAGGTGTTGATTCGAGTCGCCCGGTTCTCTCGGAGAGTAGGCAGCACATGGGTGACTGCACAATCTTCTGGATCGGAATACTTAAGTACCGGAATGTGATCATAACCGCCCCTCCGTCTACTGGTAAAGCTAGCAATCAAAGAGCACAATTTCCTCTTGCTGCCTCGAAAATAGATAGATGTGTTTCCAGAACATGGGAATGAGCTGGAACGACGGAGACTCCGAATGTGCCTTGTCTTGGGACAAATCGGCCTCGCTTGTGAGAGATGGGGGCAGATCACACAAGTTTCTCAGCCAGCCCACGTTTGCCAAGGATTGGGGACGTGCCTTGAATTGAATTCGTCACCACCAATGCGTGGGCGACAAAGTCTCCTCTTGAAACAACATCCGTCTTCAGTTGCCAAGCACGTGAAATCTTCTGATAGGGGCATCACCAGATGAATCAAGCCCAGTGTCGCGAATTTTTGCTTCTGCTTCTATGGCACTAAAGTTGTACCACCATACTGGAACAATACAGTAGTATCTGCAGTATGCTTGAGTCGCTTTTCGGACCAAGGGCCTGCCACGCTGCCAACGACGCCTCTACGCCACACGCAGCTGGCCCGACCTCCTTACCTCATTGAGAGGGTAACATTCGCCGGGCACCCCCCTCGGAGAAAAACGATACCTGTCATGTTGCACAGCATCAGCAGACAGGGCGAGAATCCGCCCCATCGCCAACGTTTTCTCTTTGCCTTGAGCTAAATCCTACCAGGGTCACACTGCAGCCGTAGAAGCCAGGTTCGAGCGTCGTCGTAATTCCTCACATAGTTCGTCATGATAACCCCCAATTGCCTGTGTGGAGGTAGGTATGAGGTATGCATGCAGACATTTACAGCCCATGCGCATGTACAATGTCGGCCGAGCTGCACGCAATCTGAGACCGAGGACCGTGATTCGTGCTTGTAACTCCAAGCCCTCCAGTAGAACATGCGCTGCTGCACTCATAGATGCGGATGGCCACTGTAGAATAACGCAAGTTGACGTGCTCTTGTGCACATGACCCAACTTAGACCCGACAACACCATGCAACTCTTGGAATGGAAACAGCAAGAGGTAGTGCCCCTAGTTGCTCAGAAGACGCTTCATATTAAGGTTTCTGTTAGAATAGTAGTATCACACCCTCTCGCTTCAGATCTGAAAGGCTAGACTTGTGGTGGCGGAAGCAGGGACGTGTAGGCCAATTCTGGTCGTGTACATCGCTTTTGTTTTTTGTCTTCTTCCCTCTCAAGCACGCTACCATCAGTGGCGCTTGACACTCGTTATCTGGTAACACCAGCACATCACGAAGGATTTTCCACATGAGGCCAAGGTATTCAGACCCAACATTATTGGCTAACCCCGCATCTTGTGCCACTGCCTCCTGCAGCGCTTTGGGAGGCAGAACGTCCCAGGGGAATGGTAGCACGAAAGACAAGCGGCTGTCCTTCTTGAAGACCCTTGCTTGTGTCAGCCCAGACGTCCAGCGATTGTTGGATGATGGCTTGCACTTCGATCCCGGTTGCCTCGTTTCGGTCCCTCTCACAGGATCGCGCACTATTCTGCTTCGGAATGAAGATGCATGAGGCGCCGTCTCGTTGGGTCTGTCCTTTGAATGCTGACAGTCTTACCAAAGCCAGTTAGTACACGATTGGTGTTTGTCTGTTTTGGATGTCGGCTCCTCCACGGGCCATGTCAAGGTGGCGCTCGGCTGGATATGATGAATTACTGCAATGGGCAATTGGTTAGGTCTAGATGCGACAGTCAGAGCCGCTGGGCTGACGAGGGACTAGACCAGGGGACAAAGCCCCCGACGGTAAGCCGATCCCTCAACATCAAAGTGTCGGCCGGGCTGCAGTCCGATCCTACACAGCAATGTGGCAGCTCTCAAGGTATCTCCTCGACAATGGGCGTTCGAAAGCAAGGTATGATTTGAGAGGGACCTATCAATAAAATCGGAGCCGAGTGTCAGCCAGTCCCCAGCCCAATATATCCTGGCAGCCCTGTAAGTCGGGATATGATAGCCCTCAACAGCATGAGGGTGGCACAGCTCAGCATGGACCTGTGTGCGTAATCTGTCCGCCTTTCGTGCAATCACCCGTGCTTCTCAATCTGGACCAGCTGCAAGAGGCCAGAAGGGTCGTCGAAGTCTGCGAGCAAGCGGATTCCCCCAACAAGCCGACGCTGCCAGCTCCAAAGTTTGTCCGATACAGGCCCGGGTGATTGTTCACATACTCTCACCGAACCGGATGCCTTGTCCCAGGTCACACAATAGTCCCTTTGCGGTCCGCAACCGCTGTCAGGGGCGAGTCCGGCATGCTCCTTCGGGTGCTTAATTACGTGTCACAAAACGGGTATTGGTTCCTTCAGGTAACCATCTCGATGACTGATATATATATCCAAGATTGGTTTCGCCACTATGATTGGTCTATTTTGTCTACTCAGGCAATTTGTCCGTGGCGCGCGGCATGAGCGAGGTTAGTCACAGACAGAAGAGGCAATAAATGCATCTGGTAACAATGGATGTAACCCTTCCAAGGTCTGATCACGTCTCCTGTATATGCTATTGGGCCAAGCTTAGGTCTCTTGATCTATCGCCACTCTAGAAACAGAAAGAACCAGAGTAGGCGTTTATTTTCATCGAGCCTCGTGTAGTTCACTTGACTTCCCACTGAAATCCAATCCCGCAAGACCTGTGATCACTATTAGTGCAGTTGCCGCCCAGACTGTTACATAATTTCTGGAAACGTAGTATCCCATGCCGGGGTTGAACAGCAGGGCATAAGAAAACTGCCAGTCCGTCAAGGTAAGAGGAGAACATGATAAGAGGTCCAAGCCAAGAGGAACAGATAGATGTACAGACATCGTTACATGATACCGTAGTATCGTGCCATATTGATGAGTTGGTTATACCACGGGCAACTCAAAAAAGCTACTTTCAAATGTATTTCTGCTCCAGCGACTAGTATGCTTCAATTTAAGGGCATAAAAAGGCTACTGAACCATCTCATTGCAAGCCCATTTCAGAGTATGCTTTATGCAGCAGGGTTAATCCGATTCTCCCCATGCCCAGGGCTCAGCGTGTTGTACCGAAAAGCATGTTGATATCAACGGAAGCCGTACAGAAAAGTGGGCAAAGTAAAAATTTTCCCTTCTATATGTTCAGGGATGTGATGGAAAGAGAACTATTTCATCTTCGCTAAAGTTAAACCTGAATTCTCTGGCCTTGAAATAGCTATGACCTGACAGCCGCACATACCCGTCGGCCAGCCGTTCAGGAGACGTTTGGCCAATACATACGGCTGCAGCACATGCGGCCATTTCGGAATGAACACCAACGAGTCAGCACAGCCTCGATTGCCAGGAGGGCAGACTTACTGACGTCTCACCGAGACAGGCAAGTAGCCAGTAGCCACTCCCTTCATAGTGATAGTATGTCACTAGCTGGCAAGCTTGAAGAATTAGGGGTAAAAAGTTGCACTTCCGCTGGACATACCCAGATATACTCTTCAAGGTATATACATCGTGGTTACTCTTATTCAAGAGAACCTTACATTATACGGATTAGATATTCAATCAAATACAGGTTACAGTCAGTTCAGCAAGTTGAAGTTATGGCACTCATCCAAACTACAGATTCTCGCAGAGGATTGCTGAAGACTTGATTATGACAACCATCTCTATGTATCAACAGCTGGCCGCTGCTCCCAAAATGCTTCAAGCTGTTCTATCAACATGTCCACGGTCCACTCGAAAGTTGTCTCCATGTCGACGTCTAATCCAAGCCCTTTCTGGGCCAAGATCTTCGTCTCAGCCAAAGCGCGCTCACTCAGTGTTCCTTCCACATCACCGTCTTCGAAAAGCCAGGCGTGGGATTCGGCGTAGTTTGGCCACACGATCTTATCCACGTAGCCCGGCGGGTCCGCCCAAAAGCCTTCCAATGTCACGTAGCCATCTCTTGCCTCCCTGCGCTGAGTTGCTTTGGCTCGACTGACGAGAAGGAATAGTTTGATATCCAGCAAGTCCATAGCGCTCTGCAGGTCCTTCGAATAGAGCAGGAAACCGTCCAGAAGGCAGACCTTCAGGCCGCCTTCCTTCAGGATCTCGTGTCCTTTCCTCCCTGGTTGTAACCATTCGTCCACTTTGCTTTTCATAGCCGCGATTTTGGCATCGGATACAGGGCATTTGCCCACGGAGTTCTGATCCTCCTTGGAGTCTACGAACGGCTGCGAGTTTAGTCCGGTTAGCTTGTCCTTTCGGGGTTTTGGCATGGCTGCCGGGCTACATCCATGCTCAGTGCGGGATTGAGTCCTCGTGGTACTGACTGGGAAAGTCCCGTTACCACGGATATGGCTTAGGGCTTTTGTCATATCTGGAATCGAGAGTGCCTCGGCACAGTCCCAGTCTAGAAGCCCGTCCCGGGTCGGGAGCCTGAAGGGTTTTCGGTCAGCGGCGATGTCGCCAAGTAATCGTCTGGCGCACTACATACTCGCTCTCAGCTTTGTAGAAGTCATCTTCGTGGAGGATGAAAGTGTTGGGGAGAATGTCGCGGAGGAGGCGGGCAAGCGTGGTCTTCCCGCTTGACGACGCGCCGCTGATGCCCACGATAACGGCCTTCCTGTCGCCCATTCTCTAATTCAGAGTCGTCACTTGCGGCGCAGCTTGGCTCTGTTGTGGAGCCAACTATTTTTGCCGTTCGAATGAGTGTCTTCCTGAAGCTGTGCCTGAAGCTGTGGAAAAATGACAAGCACGGCTGAAGTTGGACCCGGCGCTTAGCGTGACCGGGAAATTCAAGGCATCCCGGATCCACTAACGGCCGGAAGCGGCGGCGGTCACCGGCCACCTCAGCCGCCTAAAGTGCGTCCGGTCTCGCCGGGCTATAAAACGCAATCAAATGGTCTTCGGTATATGAGGCAAATAGTCGCATCCGGTAGTTGGTCACGCCTGTCGTTCATTCACTGAGGGCCAAGTTATATCATATATTCAGAAGCAGTATCATCCCGTGCCTCACTGGCGACACTACTGATTCTATGGAATATATACACTCTGCGAGTTTTAACCATATTTCGAAATAAGCTTCTTCATGATAGACATTGCTCCGCCACGATACCCACCACCAAACATCGCCCAGTGGTTCAAGTGATGATAACTACAGTTGCGTTAGTACAACTCCTAGGCATGCTGCTTTGAAGATAACTCACAGTTCATAGAGGGCAACTCTGTCATCCCACTCAGCTTTAGGCTCGGCTTTGGGCACCAAGATCTCGTACTCCTTCCAGAAGCTACTTCCAAAACCACCAAACATCCTCATAATACCTAACTCATACTCTGAGTGGCCGTACACGCTAGACGGGTCGTATACCACTTCTTCGGAACCCCCCTTTCCTGCTATCACCCCACGCCCTTGATTTCCACTCCATAGATCCCCATGGATCACAACAGGCGTGACGCCTTTCAGGTGGTCATCGCCAAGCAAGCGTGGCACCACCTTACTCGCCGTCTTCTCGACAGCACTCGAAAGCTCTGCATCTGACCCGTTTGACTTAACGCCTGCATTTAAGATGCTGCGAAGTCGGTTGTTGGCGTAGAAGTCCGCCCATGAGTCCTTCCACGAGTTGTCTTGAGGCGTGGATCCACAGCAAGTGGTGACAGGGAATCCAAACATTGGCTTATCGAACCCTTCGGGAATGGGAGCTGGGGTGGTGTGCAACTTCGCCAGCTTTTTCGCCAACGAGTCGCCGGACCCGCCGGGCGCTGATGAGCCAAGGTCCAGGAAGTCTGTGACCATGAAGAATTTGCCTCGAGAGTCTCTCATGGAGCCATGGGCGTGAGACTTCGGGCAGAAATTCGGTACGGAACTGTGAATCGCGTTGAGGGACGCGTGCTCGCCTGCCGCAGTCTTAGCCGTCATTCCCGAAGCCATTGAGAGATCTGAGCCGTACCCTTGAACATCAGATCCGACTCCGGCCCGGAGCCTGTTTTCACAAAGAAGTTTCTGTCCTGGCCATCAACTTGTGACGTGATCTTGAACGTTGATGCAAAACCAGAGCCTCCATGAGATCTAATCTTCGTTACCGCCGGATCAAGAGCAAGCGCTTCGATGATGGCGGGGTCTACATTTGGCGCCATCTTCCGGGAGTTCTGCTTTGCTAAATCAATGCCGGATCTCTGACGATGCCTGGAAATGATGCCTGGAAATCCGACGACAGTTATATCGCTTGATGGGCGAATTCAGTGACTGCAAGTGTACGCAAAAACAGCGTTTGCGGAATGATCTAAATGAACGATATGATCGACCTCCGGGAATGGTTCCAGAGCAGGAGCCACTCTGCTCAGATCTAAACTCGGATTTCTGTATGTACGGCAGAAGAAGATTGAGCCGTGCGCCGATGACGTTACGTATGAGGGCCGGTGTGGGGCAATCCGGAGCACGGCTACAACCTCCTACTGCTGGCCCGGCTCGGCGGGCTCGATCTCGGCAGTAGCTTTGCATTGTCTGAGAATAACACAGGTCTGTATTTCTGAGGTCCAAATCTCAACCTCTCTAAGTGCCAAAAGTAGAAATTACGGCTGGCGAGCTGACTCCTGAACACCGGACACCAACATGTTGCTCTGGTTCCTCTCTATGACCCAATACCCGAACGAAACCCAAAACGCCGTCGCATCTCCTTCCAGCGATACTAAATCTGGTAGCTACTTTGCGGGGTTGGTTGTGCTGCAGAGCAGAGTGGCACGATGTCTGACTCCATGCTTCGGCGTTGATGGCGAGTAGCAGGCACTTTGGAGCGCGGCCTGAAAGACATTACGGTCGACCTCTGATGAAAGTGTTTAGCAGATATCAGTTTTGTGCCATGAGACTGCTCACCTTTGGGTGTCCCAAACCATTGAAACAGCTCGCGCATGGGCATATTTCGGCAGAGGAGCGCTTTGATGCCGGCCGGGTGAATTGTGCCCGCCACCAGGTCTGCAGCTCAACTCTGGACATCTTGGTGAATGAGATGGGATATGACCGAAAATCAAACAGGGCTGCTATCTGGAATCCGACGAAATTTATCCACTGTCGACCTGGAGCTTTGGTGCAATCGCTATAACTGAAGCCGCGTCACGGTAACATGAATCGGGCGGCTCGTGGAACTCAGTACACGAATCACCAAAGTCAGATAGAGAGCCGCGCTAGGGGATCAGTGGCAGCCCGGCGGGATCCCAGTGAATTTAAGTTGCGGCTTTGACGACCCAAATGAAAGAGACGCTGACCACGTCAGAAAGTAGGGTTGTTGGTTGCATGGGATTGCGTTGTGCACACGTACATTCCAGAACTCGACGGCTCCGTTGCAACGCGATGGCGTCGACTAGTCAGGGTCAGCAAATCGTCAAAACCCAGCCTTGCACTATTGGAGGGTTGTACATATGTGGCTGTAGCCTTTCCACGCCGCCAACTCGCCGAGACGCTGGTATCTTCCGTGATTATTGATAACAGACAAGCTCGGGGGATCAATGCCAAGCAAATAATGGCGCCTGAGAGAGTCTCGTGATCTTACGTGCGTTGTTAGTTAGTATGCGAGTGCTGCAGCCAAGAGTAACCACTGACCGTTTCAATCCGCATGCTAATGTATCTGGATTGATAGCTGCTAGAAGTCGATACTGAGCAGGGCAGTGATCAAGGTGATACGGGATCACATCAGCTAGGCACTCGTCAGAGCCTTGTCATTGAATTATGCAGATCATTTACTTGCCGAAGTATAGTAGTCGCCCCCAATCATCATTTGCATGAGGTCGCATGCGGGACCATCCGCAAGAGACCATTCTGGTTGACGAATGCAGGGGCGGGGGAGATTCCCATCCAAACGCATCTCGTCCAGACCCGGGGCAGCGATTGGATGGAATATTATTGACAGCTCCGATGCCCCCAACTCACCGAAAAGCTTGAGGTTACCCAGTCAATCAGGCAACGTTCTAGCCCTAATCAGTTGCTATATCTTCAGGGATTTTCCAATAGGACTCGAAGGGGGATCGGCAGCTGTGCTCTGCCCGCCCAGCTCGTAATGCCCCATGTATCACCGGCCCAGTAATTTGGACTATCCCGGCAACAGCATTGCACGGGAGTAACCAAACTGCGTATAGAGTTTTCAAACCTTGTAGTCCTTTTGAATGAGAAGATGGTATTGTCATTGAATAGAAGTTGGAAAAATTGGCCGATGAAGTGGGCAGTCAACTACTAGATCAGGGACGAGGTTACTCCTCTCGGAGCGATGAGTTCCGTAGGCCAGCAAATCCTCACGAGATCGGAAGAGGATGCTTGTACCACTTACCGGCACACAGTTGTCGAGCGGAATGTACAAAGGTTGGCAAGCAGACCAATCATGATAGAGTTCTTTGTTGCTGGTACGTCTTGCCTGGCCAAGAAATGGAGTAACAGCGTAAAGAACGAACTGGATGCTGGGAGCCAGGTGACTCGATCATGTTGTCTCAATGTTTGTCTTACTAAGACAAGTGAATAGTCTACCTCTTTCTCAAAAGTAGAGCACAACGGACATGGCCAGACGTCAGAAGAAAGCGAAGCCTGGCTCAATTGTCGAACCGTCGGCTCGTCCTTCTCGGCGGAGAGCTGTAAGTCAGTCTCGTGGGCTGAACCATCATCAAGTCACACCCGCCCAGAGGTATATATGACGCTGAGAAAGGGTGAGACAGAAATGTCATTCAACACTGGGAAGCCTTCGCAGTGTCATCTTGGCTTTTCTACGGCTATCCCCTTGCAGCCTTTTCGACAAACAGTCTGCGCTTGGTGATGTCTGGAGTAATAGCTTAAGTGCATTCAGTTCCCCCAAGCAGATGTAATGGCTTGTCATGTTACAAACTCCCCCTCTGGAGCAGGAAACAGAAGATCGCTTGCACAAATGCAGTCATAGCATCAACTCAATGTTGCCTAGATTCAAGGCTCCTTCTGCCACTGCTCCAGCAAGTACGGAAGCTCAACCCAAGCTTTCTTGAGTCGCGGATCGTGCTTGTATATTCCAGCTCACCGAATCCTCTGATGCGCGATGGCCTACAAGTACCTCACCGACCCCAGCTATACGGGCCCTCCCTGGGACGCCGACTGGCCCCGGTACCCAGTGCAGACATTCTGGGAAAGCACAGTCACGGCCGCGGCCGCAAACCATGGGTCACCGCAGCCCTTTTCCATCGCGCCGGTCGTTAAGTCAAGCACACATGACCAAGAGGAACGGGATAGGAACCAGCCGCGGGAATACGAGTGGGCTAGCAAGCAGGCGTTCTGGTACAACGCCCTGGACCAGACGCTCGCGGAGCTGTCGCGGAGCGAGCACGTGGCGCGGCAGACGGCAGGCGAGGATGCGGCTGCGAAGAAGACCAACAAGGCCCGGCGGATGATCGTGGCCCTGGTCCACGGTGTGCGCCAACACGTGGTCCGTGTCTTGGTGAGCGCGTTGTACACGGCCTTCGACGGCTTTGGCGAGAAAATCGGCAGCATTCTCGCTTGGCTACGGCATCTTTACGTCTGGGCAGCTATGGTGTTGCTCGTGGTGAGCGTGGCATGCTGCTTGATACAGTGCTGGTGGACGGGCAAGACGAAGTACAGTGGCGCCAGCCTCCTTGAGCCATTGGATGAGACCGTTGAAATAACCTTCGTGGCCATGCCATGCCTAAGGGCATGGTCAGTTGCTTGAATGTGTGTTGCCGCAGTGCGAGCGGTGAGGGCATCCAGTGAAGGGAGGTAATTTAATTGGGATGAAAAGTGACATCAAGACCAAGGAAAACAACCAACAGTCTTCAACCAGCACATTGTAGTAATCAGTGGGCCGTTGCAAGGACCGCAATGAATACCGGACCAAAAAAGGGGGAACAGAGAGCCTCAGGGTATTCAGTTGTGGTCATTATGCCTAGGTGCAACAAGGAAATACAAAATGCATGCATGCAGCCACCCGCGGACCACCCATTTCTTATTCACAGCCTCCTTATCGAACATCCCAGTGATTCGTGTCTGAAAAAGTTAGTACAGTGGAAACAAGTCTATGCCCATCCTTAGATACCCAAGCTAAACTCGACCCCGACGTCGATATCCCGTGCTGCAAAGCGTGTTAGTAAATGCCCAATCGAATTGTTGTCGGATCTCTCTAGCTTACCCATTTTCACAACCTTGGAGAGCTGCACTGATCGCTCGGCAGCGCTCTGGAGGTCGTCGATGGAGAAGATCTTCATGCCCGAGTCGTTGATGAGCTGGTGGGCTTGCTCCATGTTGGTACCTTGCAGACGGGCGATGATGGGGATCTTGAGGTCCAGGGTCTTGACAGTGTTGATCAAACCGTGGGCAATGGCATCGCAGCGAACGATACCACCGAAGATGTTGACGAAGATGGCGGTGACCTTGGGGTCGCTGGTGATCAGTTCGAAAGCCTCCTTAATGGCGGCAGGGGTAGCACCACCACCGACGTCGAGGAAGTTGGCGGGTGTGCCGCCGTTCAGCTTGATGATGTCCATGGTAGCCATGGCAAGACCAGCTCCGTTGACCAAGCAGCCAATGTCACCATCGAGCTTGATGAAGTTCAGGCCAGACTCAGCAGCACGAACCTCCTCGGGGTCCTCCTGAGTGGTGTCGCGCCACGAGAAGACCTCCTTCTGGCGGTAGTCGGCGTTGTCGTCGAAGCCGAACTTGGCGTCCATGCACATGACCTTGTGGTCCGAGGTCTCGGACAAGGGGTTGATCTCGATCTGGGTGGCGTCCTTCTCGAGGAAGATCTTGTACAGCTTCTGGATGGCGTCCTTGCCGTCCTCGATGCACTGCTCGCTGAAGCCGAGCTTGGTAGCGATGTCGCGGGCGATCTCATCGGTGACACCGACGTTGATGTCGATGTAGGTGGTGTTGATGGCGTCGGGGTTCTCCTTGGCGACACCCTCAATGTCCATACCGCCCTGCGACGAGGAAACAATGACGGGGCCCTGGGAGGCACGGTCCATCAGGACAGCCAGGTAGAACTCCCTGCGGGCGAACTTGCGCTCGCAGATGTAGACGGAGTTGCAGAGGCGGCCAGCCGCACCAGTCTGCTTGGTGATGAGCTTGTGGCCGATCATCTGCTCAGCGAACATCTTGGCCTCGGTGGGCGAGTAGATGACACGGACACCGCCCTTCAGGCCGTTGTCGAAGGTACCCTTTCCACGTCCACCGGCCAGAACCTGGGCCTTGATGACCATGTCGTCGGTTCCGATCTCCTTGGCGATCTTCTCGGCCTCGGCGGCAGACGCGGCATTCGAGCCCTTGGGAACTTGGATGCCATACTAGACACGGTGGGTTAGGGGAACGTTCGTGCGATGCGGTCAGGGTCTGGTCTGAATTACCTGTCTCAGGAGGTCGGCGGAGAGGTACTCGTGGATGCTCAGGTTCCTGCGTTGCTGCTGGGCAATGCTGGGGAGTCTGGAGGAGAGCTGGGGCTAGAGTTGAGCAGACGTGTCAGCACTGGGCGGCTCATTGGGGGTCGCGGCAATGGAGAATGGAGAGGAGATCCGATGAGATGGCATCGACACGATGCCAAACACACGCATACCTTGGCAGCAGAACGGAGGGCCGTGGCCGCAGCCCGGCTGCGAGCAAGCTTGAACATGATGAGCGGAGATGAGGTCTGGGACGTGTGGGCGACACGGCAATGGATGGGGCGGGGACTGGGGGATGAGAGTCGAGACGTTGGCAGCTCGACGAGGTGTTTTGTTGCGCGCTGCACGATGCTATCATACACAGCAAAAAACACAGCTGTCCGCGGTTGAGCTGTTTCCGTCCCGGGTCAAATCACCGCGGGATTTCCCGGCCGCCTGCCAGTAGACACACCTGCTGCACACAGTAATGCCCAGGTGGTGCAGGTGCCCGCCGAGTGGATCCTGTTGCTGGAGGGCTCCCCAAAAACCGAAACCCGCCTGGAACAAACTTTCGCCGTCCAGCCGTTGGAAGCTAAAGAAGCGCCCCCTTTTTTAATCGTTAGCGATCACTATGCTGCTGTTAGTCTAGTGTATAATCCCAGCAGCATGTGATTCACTGTTGCGATATCAATGGCTGGGCTCTTGGCCCTTCAAGCTGGGTGTGTGCAGGACACTCCGATGCAAAAGTGTCATGGCTCGATTGAGCCACGTAGTTCCTCAAAACTTTCTGCTTTATGCCTGCTGCATTGATGATAATGGGTCAGTCAATGACCGGCTGATATCTCTGTCGGTTTTCAGTGGCCATTGCTATGTCTCTGTTATCTAGGATCCTGTTTTTACTATAGACCTGTAACGCTTCACTCAACTGCAGAAGGGGATTTACAAAATCTAAGAGTTCCAGTTGCCACTCAAAGTTGGCTTGGGTACCAAGTTCCATTGGCTATTCTCCCTTGACCTGGGAGTGACAACTCCTCTTAAGCCGAGAAATGCGCCCTTTTGCAGCCCAACAGCTCAAACGTCTCCCCGGCGTCATTGTCAGTCCAATTGCACTGCTGCGGCTTCGATATCATGACGACTTGGATTGTGCTATTGGCCGTAACATCAACGAGTTTCTTCCATGAAGCCGAGCTGGGACAAGCCCATGTTATTCTTTAATCTAAGGTAACTCACTCTTAAGCATGACCTGAAACTTCGTTGGCCACTTGAAGAGCATGTCAGTCCCCCAAGCCGTAGCAGAGCAGTACTCCCACTCCCCACTGGCTCCCGTCGTGCCGTCTTGCTCACGCTTGACGGCCTGCTCCATCAGTCTCGCAACGTCTTTAGTGCTGATGATGATAGCCTCCTCTTCGCTTTCCAGGAAATCCGTGCTGATGACGACCGTGCAAGAGCCGGCCGTAATCAGCGGGATCCAGGGCACCTGGCGCATCCGCTCGAACTTCACCTCCCAGTGGCCCAGGTTCGTGCTGTCCTCGGCCCATCTGCGGATAGTGTCGCACTCGCTTAGTGGCGGGGCTTGATCATGAAAACCAGCCAGGTTTCTCATTCTGACACAGTAGCCCTTCCTGGCGCAACCTTTGCAGCTAGGAAGTTCGTTGCTACGGAACTGGGCGTGTTTGCGGTCTCCGGGAACGTCTTTACGTCTTTGCAAGGAGGCATCTTCGTCGGCGTTGATGGTGATGTTGATGGTGACCGGTGGCGGTAGACAGATATACGTATCACTGAAGTTGACGTTCGGGTAGAGTGTTGCGGGCTCAGTTATACATGTCGTTGAGAGATATGGCTCTTGATTTGGAGATAATGTTACTGGTGGCATGGAGGTTGCCAAAGACGAAAGTGGGAGTAGCATGAGAGACTTCATGGTATCTGGTAGTATGAGATCGGTGTATGCTAGTCGACGAATTTATACGCTGTGGTGGTGTCCGAGTTCGTGAAGTTGCAACTGAAGGTCTAATATTCGAAAGGAGAGTTCGGGTGGACACCAGGGCTCTATACATTTTCGAGCAAGGAGAATACCCATGATGTAACTACTTCGAGAAATTCACCTTCCTTTATTATCACGACGGAATACTCTGTGGGACCTGCACGAATCACAGGCAGTATACTTGATTAGCAATTTTTTCTGCATCAACGATTATGCCGTGAGTAACTGCTGTCTACCAGTTGTCCACTACTAATTTATTCACTATCAAGCGTCCTTCGTGGGACGAGCCCGGTGAAGTCAAGTCAATAAATGAGTCTTCTTTCAGCGGTCAATGGCAGTGGCAGACGACATATTTTAAGGAGATAATCTAGTATGATGGATCATGCAATGCCGCCCAACTCCTTCAGCCAATGCTTTCAAAATTATAAACAGAGAAATATTTAACTGGATGATTCATAAAAGAACCAAGGCCATAGTATTTTCAGCTTCATCATCGACAACTGACTGTACACAATTGCAAATCTCGCTCAGGACTGCTTACTGCCAGGTGTCGGATCGTGAGGAGGTGGATGAGCAGGACGCCGCAATGGTGAGGCTGCGGTTAGGGTCTGCCTCCCAGGTGACGCTTCCATCAGTGTTAACGACGATGTACTTGTACTGAATAGCTGTACCCGCCGGAAGCGTGACGCTTCCAGTCCAGATAGGATTCGAGGAGGTATAGCTAGAGGCCGAGAAGGCCACAGCCTTGCTGGTATCCCAGCTCCCAAGAGCCGGGATGCTGCCAACAATCTTGACAGTTTGACCGAAGTTCTACAGAGCCATGAGTTAGCATGATCAATTTCACTCTCCGTGAGTTTGGGCATCGGTGTTGAAAACGAAAACCTCCCAAAAATGCAGTGAAATGAATTAGATAGCAAAGCAGTACTTACAGTCACCTTTCGGACAGTGAAAGAGACACTGACAGCAGTCTGCGTGGCACAGGCAGTGGCGGTGGTTGTCGCCCTTGTCGTCGTTGGCTTCACCGTCGTGGTAGGCACACCCGTACCAGGCGTCTGGTTGGCGGGGAAAGACGTAGCTGTAGCGGCCGAGTAGCTTCCGACGATCGACGTGGCAGCACAGCCTCCAGGCACCGAAGTGGCAAGTTTGTTGCCCTGAGCCCAGCCCTCGGGGACGACACCAGAGCGGCGAGCAACGGCCGTAAGGAATGCAGCGTAGGACCAGGTCAGGTCCCTGGCCGAGAGGGGTGTACCATTATTTCTATCGTACTGCTCCGCGAGCGAACCGTTGCTGGCGGCATAGGTGGCGACATTGTTGACAAAGCCTTCGGCATAGTTGAGAACGGCATCGTGGAGTGCGGTGTATGTTGAGGAACCGGACGCGTATGTGCCAGCAGCGGCGGATGAGTACAATGCCTTGAAGAAAGCCAAGGAGGTTGAGGTTACTGTGATCGAGCCTTGCTGTTCCCATACATACAAAGCATCATAGAGCTGCTCAGCTGCGGCCAAGGTGTTCAAGTACCATCTAATGGTAATCAGCAATATGTCTTTCTCTGATTTTCCGACTATACTTACGGGTTCCCGTTGTAGTAGCTGTCCTCTGGGTATCTTCCAACTGCAACAGCACCACCAGATGGCTTTCCAGAGTTGAGAGTATAGATTGAACGGAAGGCGTCGACATAGACCTTGTGATTTGCCAGAGCACGCTCACTGCAAGGCTGGAAAGTAGCAGAGTCACAGCCAAGCGAAGGATCAAAGTTAGAAATGGAGGTGAGAACGGAGTTGGCATCCTTGCCGGATCTTCCGTTGTTCACGTTGATGTTGGAGTTGATGTAGCCACCTGACGACCAGAAGGACTGCTGGAAGCAGAGAATCTGGGGGGCGATGGCATCGCAAGCAGTGCACGACTGGCCAATTTTGGCCGCAAAGTTGCTTCCATCAACCAGGGCTCGGTGTGAGGCGGCGATTGTAAAAAATGAGCTGCCCTGGACCTCCTCCCACAGGTCAAATCCAGTCTGGTTCCAGTACTGGGCAACGTAGGCCAAGTCGTTGCGGACAATGGGCCAGACCACACTGGTAGCAGTAGATTCGTAACCGTTATCGACTAGCCAATTGGCGTAAGTGATCAAGGTAGTTGCACGTAGAGCTGGCCCGTCACGTTGTGGGCGCCCCCAAGCTCCAGTGAAGGCACTGAAATCAGTGTTATACTTGGGCTCAGCCAGGCCAGTGCCATCGGACAAGGATCCCGAGGGGTTGGAAACGGTCTGAAGGCGAGCTTGTCCGGCAATATCTAGTCGTGTTGGTGTTAGCTCTGTACAAAAGTGTAGAGATACTATATCCAAGGCCAGCATACGAGTAGACAGAATTCATACTGCGTGGAAAGGCAATGGAAAATCAGAGATACAGCAACAACAACAACAACTTACAGTTCTGAATCTCCGTTTGGAGATCTGCGTCATACTGGTTGACGAAGCGGTCGACAAGTGCCTTGAACGTCAAGGCAGCATCTCGCGTCCAGTGAAAGAAGTCTATATGAATGATGAGCCAAGCTGTGATCCACATTTTGGAGACTACTTACAGTCCGGGTCAGAACGAGACGGAGAGGCAATCAAAAGGCCAGAGCCAACTCCGGAGGCGTGGCAGCCACTGGGACCAATGTTGCAGAGGATCTGTTCCAAAGCAATGGGTTCCTCGGTGGCTACGAAGCTGTCGACATCTCTTCTGAGGAGCTCGGTCTGACGTCTGGCCTTGAACAAGTCCGATTCCGGTCTACCAAGCACGGCTTGGAAGGCACAACTGCCTAGGAGGAGAACAGAGCTCAGAGCATGCATGATGGGATGGATAATCGACGTGCTGTTGCTTACGAGCAAGTTGGTAGGAATTTGTGCAATATCCATCTTGACTTATATACAACAAGCCCGCCTGTGTATACTCTAGTTTCGCCTATACTATCCTCGGCTCTCGATGGCTAGCGTCATGAGAACAAAGCACGAGCCTGCGTGGGTGCCTCCAAAGGGCCGAATCGAACCCCAGACTCCAAGTTTCTAGATGGAGAAAAGCAATTTTAGTTTTTCTGAAGCGTCAAAGCAGGAACCTAAGACCGTCACATTGGGCTTCGCAAACGTGCTAAGCGAGATGTCGTCTCCCGTGTGATGACGTTGGCGCCCTGACGGATGCGGCCAAGAACCCTTTGCACAGGTGAACTAGAGGGAACGAAGCCTATGAGGGCCGGAGCTCAGGTCAGTCTAGGGAGGCAGCTTAGACTAGGCGACCGAGAATCGGGCCGCGTGAATGGCACCAGATCAAACGTATAGTACATGCAGACGGACAGTGTAGAAATGGGAAAGCAGCCCCGCGGAATGTGGAGTGCATCGTCTGGGGTCGTGAGAGGTGAGTCGAGTTATGGTTGCGGGGAAGACTAGTTGGGGAAGCCATCCCCGCATCCGTCACTGAAGAAAACCCCACACAGCTCTATGCTGTGTACCTACCTGTAGGTAGATAATTACTGCGTAAAGCCATCATATGCGGCAGGGTCTCGTGACGTGATGGCTATTTCCAATCATCTCTCGGGCGAGGTAAACCCTTTATGAAGGACGTCGTGATGCTATATGGCAGATCTGCTTTCGCAGAAAGATAAGCTGAAGCTATAGAAGAGAAGGAATCCACAGGTAGTATTACTGCCAACTCCGACGCCTAGTACTTGACAAAATAAACTCCGACAGATATACCAGTGCATGTATAGATGTGGATCGATTCTACCAGGGTGTAAGAGCACTTTTCGGTCCGCCTAGGCTACTCGTAGTAGGTGTTTCATTGGAGACCGGCACCTGCCGAGCCCAAGCGAGCGGAATTCTCAACGCGTCCGTCAGGCGATGTTATGCCATGGTGCCTTTGTGGGAGCAATCCGCTGTCATTCCGTGCATCCTGGTAGATCTTGGCGCACGTTGCGCCGGGATGGCGGGAGCCCAGCCTATGGAGTTCAGCGGATGGTGAGCTGAGAAGAAAGAGAGCAAAGTACGGACATTCGAGGGATGGCATGTTGTTTGCTGCGCGTGGGGAAACATTTGCAGGCCACATTGTCCAGTGGAACAGCAGAACAGGAAGATGTTCTCAGTATAGTACATACAAAAGTACTCAGGCATGTGATACACCCCCTCGACCGGACCTTGGGCTTCGCAAGATGCTGCAAAATTACGTGCGCCCATTCTCCTACCCTTGCCACTCGGCTTCAATAATCCAACGTATTGCGCCGGTGGGCTGACGTGCACCAAGATATCTGAACCTCGCATCGGCCCGGGCGAACAGCTCGCGCCACTCGTGCATCTCGCGTTGGTGTGCATTCAGAAGTTGCTGCATGCCAACATCCAGGTTTCTGTAGACCATTCTTTTGTCAGTCACAGTATCGCCGAGGTGGGTGTGGGGGCTTACATGGCTCTTCGCGCGTCGACGGTATTCAGACTTTCGAGGCCCGGGAGTATTCGCTCGTGGATGACGATTTTAGCACCCGGACGCAGCGCTGGGACAAGGCTTTGCAGGATTTTGATGCAGTACTTGTCAGCCCAGTTGTGGAAGATGGACTTGAAGTAATATACATCTGCGCTGACCGTCTGCTCCGTGAAAAAGTCACTGATAGCCGTCGTGATCAGCAAGTCCACCTAAGCACAGGTTCAAGTGCCGGCCTGACGTGACCTACTGTGCCATAAACGAGACCTGGCCATGAAGTGCAGCGGGAAGACGCGATGCCCCTTCCGCCACTGTGTCTGGGAGGTCCTGCACGACGCATTTCATGTTCGGGAACCGCTCGGCGATTCCAATAGCAACGCTACCGTGTGATCCTCCGACATCTACCATAGTATTCAGTCCTGCCCATGGATAGTCATCCAGAAGGCCGTCGGCTGTCTGGTCGGGCTTAGAGAAGTACAGGCCAAATCTGGCGGCTCGCTCTGGATTGTCCACAAAGATATCGAACATGCCCTTGTTGGAGTTATTGGCAAGCGCAAACCCCTGAGAAATAAGCCTCCGTTCCACACGAGCGTCTAGATCAAAGAAACGTACCGTTTCGTTGCTCTCTTCTGAGTTCGGCCATCTCTCCATGGCATCGGCCATCTAGCAGTTCCGGTTAGACCCCCGCCAATGATAAAATCTCATGGTATTACCATAACTCCAGCCGGCCAAAATTCATCCAGCTCTACACGGAGCGAGTTCCGCATCACCTCGTCACTCGCTAGAATGGCTGTCAAAGCCGAATGCGTAATGATACCGGGTGTATTCTCTTGAAAGAAGTAATGATTAATGATGGCGTGCCGAACGACGCGCCGCACATTTCTCGCACTGAGCCCGGAGAACCTGGACATCGCTTCAAATGACGTTGACTCCTTGAGCGGGAAAGACTTGTCAAGATTGAAGCGAAGAACCGCTTTAACACTGACAAAGTCAGTCCACTAAACATCAATCATTAGAGATAATCTCTGAGGACTTGGATTGGTTGGTCTAACTTGAAATGTGAGAAGTTCTTTCGGCCCAGTTAGCAATGCCTTGAGCTCTGTGGAGGCTTCAATCACTGCGCTTCTTGCCGCCTTGATATCTGTGGCGTCATCCGGTATGGGCATGGTTGGGGTTGCGTCCCAGTCCAGTGATGGACCTGGCAATTTGTTACTGACTAGAAAATCATTGATCACAGCCGTTTCTCTTGCGATGATGGAAGATAGCTCAATGATTCTGGTGGTTGGTGCCATCTTCTGTTACCTATAACAAGAGGATCGAGCGAGAAGAATAAAACAGTTGAAATCAGAACAGCGTTAAGATAACTATCTGAGTATTGAGCTGCACCAGCACTCGAGAAGTTCGCTGGTAAGTCCGATTTCCCAGGTAAGGGGATATTCAAACAAGAATTGAGGTACCCGTGGTTGCGCGGCCCGACGTAAGGACGAGCGGCGAAGCAAGCAAGGGAGCGGATAGCCGACCTCCCGACGGAATACATCAAGTACTATAATGTCTCCCAAAAACTTTGTATTACTAGCTTTCCGACTTTTGCTGCTCACTACCGAACAACATTTAGTAAACAAAAAGGCAGTGGATACGCAGCATACAAAATACTGGGAAAATAGAAAGATAAGAAAAAGAAGGATCATGCATGATGCAGATAGATCAATATTCTTGCTGACAGTCCAGCGCGTCATGAGCTCACCAATCTCGCCCGACCAGCGCCTGACCAAAGGCCGAATTCAAGGAATGAACTTTGTGGCCACGCTTCCGGGTGCCTGGTGATGGCGTTGCACTCGGACGGACACCGGGCACTTCGGTCCTTCTGCACGTGGGAGCCTCAATTCTCAACCCGCAGCGCGGCTAGGTGTCGTCCCGTCGACAGCGTCACGAGGTCGCAGACATAAATCCACCAGTCACAGTCACATGTGAGGAAGCAGACATGGTGCGCATAGTCGCCAGCTACCTACTATCTGCAGGTAGATGCGTGCAAACGGCGGGTTGCGCAGGTGGGGTCGCGCCAGTTTTGCTGCTGGAGAAGCAAGCAGGAATCGTCGACCCAAGGTCGGCTGCGCACGCGTGTTACTGCAGACAGTCAGGCCCAAGATATCTACGGAAGTATCTACGGAAGTGCAAATAGGATAGCCCGCAGGAAGTTATGTAGGTTGTTATGGTTTTTCTGAGCCTCAACGATCAATGATCTCGGCAGACAGAGGTGGAATATAACACCCGCGCCTTGGCCACCATTCTCAAGGCTTTTTACGACCGAAGATGCATGGTTACAGCGGCTTTGTCTGGGATTCTGTGAATAGGACGGACGCCACGAAAGAGCAACGGTTCCATAAGTTATTCAGCTGCCGTGGCCATCAACTCTGAACTCGCGTGAGCAAGCAGAGGACGACCAGGCACAGATCCGTGTTTGTGTGAAGAAGAAGGGAGAAGAGAAAGCCAATTTTCTGGCAGGCAGAAATTGTTTTTGGCATGGCAGCTGTGGGGCGGTGGGGGACGCGCGCTGACTAACCCACTGGACCAACACGCGCCAGACCCACAGGGCGATTTTCTGCCAGCTGCCCATGTTGACTCGGCAAGGCTGCCAAGTTCCTGGAGCCAACATCAGCCCAATCTGCAGCCTGCTCCCGAGTCTGTCGATGACAGCAACCGCCGCATCCCCTCGGTACTTCATTCAGGATCCATAATCGCCCACAGGAGCACCATGGACGCGGCTACTATTGCAGAGATCAACAAGACCCGCATTGCCGCGGGCATGCAGCCTCTGCCCGTGCCGGGCGAGAGCGGTCCTCAGTTCAAGGAAAAAGCCGACTCCGACGACGGCGAAGAGCCAGCAAGCACCTTGGAGACGCGAGAAGCTGCGGCCTACGACAACTACAAGAGCATTCGGGATGCCGAGGAGGCCAAGAAGCGACGAGAAGAGAAGAGCGCCGCCATTCGAAAGGCGCGTGATGCCGCAAAGCGTCTTGAGAACTTGGAGGGCAAGGGCCTCGGCGAGGCTGATGACGGAGGCGATCTTGATGCAAAGGCGTGGTTAATCAACCAAAAGAAACGCCAGAAACGGATAGAGAAGGCGCGGAAGCTCGAGGAGGAGCTTGCTGCTGCCGAGGCTGAGGCTGCCGCCGCTATCCAGTACACGTCCAAGGATCTTGCTGGTGTGAAGGTTGCCCACGAGGTTTCGGCTTTCGACGACAATGACGAGCAAATATTGACCCTGAAGGATTCGAACGTCCTCGGAGAAGAAGACGAAGGCGACGAGTTGGAGAACATTGACCTGCGAGACCGCGAGAAGTTACAGGAACGGCTTGACGTCAAGAAAAAGAAGCCGGTCTACGACCCCCACGCCGTTGACGAGACTGGCGAGCGCAGCATTCTAGCACAGTACGATGATGAAATTAACGGAAAGAAGGCCAGACGATTCACCTTGGATGCTCAAGGTACGAGCACAAGCGCACAGACTGTCGACCTCGGGGGTCTATCACGGGATCAGAAACTGCAAAAGATCAACCTCGATATCTTCAAGGATGAGCAACCATCTTCGGACTATCTTGACATATCAGAGATCAAGGTCAAGAAACCCAAGAAGAAGAAGTCCAAATCAACCAGACAACGCCCCGTCGATGATGAGGATGGTCTACAGTTCAACCCTACCACTGATGACCAGTTCATGGACGTAGACTCGGGCCCGAATTTCGTCAGTAAGAAGAGAAAGGTGGAGGACACTGCATTTGCGGATGATGATGATCTGCAGGCCACGCTCGCGATCCAAAGACGAGACGCCTTGAAGAAGCGAAAGAGGAACCGCCCTGAGGATATCGCTCGCCAGCTTAAGGAGGAGGCGCAAACACCAGACCCTGACAACGGCACCTCAGATTCCCAAGAAGGTGGCTTAGTTATTGACGAGATATCCGAATTTGTATCGGGTCTGAAGAAGGAGGATGTGGAAGACCGCAAGCCCCGAGCTTCGAAGACACCAAATCCCGACGTTATTACCGCCATGGAAGATGACTCTGACGAGGATGAGCGAATGAAAGACGCGGACGAAGTTCAACACGACTTCCGAGAGACTTCGACTTCGGCAGACATCGGCGCTGCTGGTGTTGAAGAGGAAAAGACTATTGGCGTGGGCATTGGCTCAGCGTTGCAGTTGCTTCGTGAGCGCAATGTTCTCAAAGACAGTGGTTCTGCCGAGTTGAACGAAAGCTACCGTCATCAACAATCCTTTTTGGCTGAGAAGAAGAAGAGGGAGGCCGCCATTGAGCGAACTGCACGAGAGCAGCGAGAGCGCGACCGCACCAGTGGCAAGCTGGATAGAATGTCGGTGCGTGAGAGAGAAGACTGGGCTCGTCGGCAGAATGAGATGCGTGACCAGCAGAGCTCCCGTCAAATGGCCGACCTTTTCAACAGAGAATACAAGCCGAACGTCCAACTCAAGTACGTCGACGAACATGGCCGCTCGTTGGATCAGAAGGATGCATTCCGCGCATTGTCACACCAGTTCCACGGAAAGGGGAGTTCGAAGGGCAAGCTGGACAAGCGACTAAAGAAGATCGAAGACGAGAAGCGGCGCGAGTCGCAGAGCATTTTGGACTCAAGCCAAAACGTTGGTATGAGTTCTGCGACTGCTCAACAGACGAAGAAGAGAAAGGAAGCTGGCGTGCGGTTGGCTTGAGAGGACACCAGTGTGTATAAAAGGTGCCCATCCCTTAATCTGACAATAACATGTATACAAACAATCTGTGCTGACACGAAACGCCAAGTTTATGCGTACCATGTGTTCCGGTGCATCTAGCATGCAGCACACTCTCTTCCCGTTTACCCAAATCGTGTATGAAGTCATACTCCTTTTGTTCATGTGTGTTGAACCGCTACTACTCCACTCATTATTCCTGTGTGGGGTCTGAAAAGTGTGACTCTCCAAAGCCTTGTCCCATAAGACGATGGAAGCACCAAGCGCTCCATTCTGGTGTCGCTTTCTTGTGAAGTTCGATGTTTGCAATACCTCATACCCATACTCTACCTGATTGCATGTGTCGGCACCCTTGCAGAGGGTCTGTTGTAGGCCACGGGTTACTTTGACCGCGCACAATTGGTTTATTTGTTCACTGTGAGTGCAATAGGTTACAAACTCTCCCAACCGGACAGTTCAAACCCCTTGGCTAGAGACAGCCACCCTTTTGACAGCGTACCGAAAAGAGGGAATTTTCGGCGGAACTCTACGTAATGTTCGGTGTAATCTGCCTTTTAGTGCCGTAATCTGCTGCAACATGCGGATCTAAATCAGATGTAACGATCGCTCTTCTCTGCAACTTCTCCGCGGCGGGATATAGGAAAACTCGTGGGACGGTCCCCAACCTCTTCCCTGCAAATGTGTGGGGGATACGACCAAGCTACTGCATGCAAGACGATCTGTGGGCAACAGGACGCATTGATCCCTTGATCCCCGTACTGTTCCATGGCCGGAGACTGGCAGTGCTATCGGCGTTGTTTCCGTGCAGTTGGGGTGCGTTGGAGACTCTTGGCACCGACTCTGCGGGGTTCACCTACCCGTCTTTTAAGTCCTTTAGTCTTTGGCGGGGATTATAAAACCCGTTTGGCATTCCATCTTTGAGGAAAGAACATAAAGTTTGCTGCGTAGTTCAATTGACTGCAGGGGCGAAGTAGACATGATTTCACTCCCCGTCATTCCAGCTCTCGCGGCGTTGGGCCTCGCGAATCCGGTTCTAGGCCGAGTGCTGGAACGCGATCAAGATGGTGCAAGCCAGTGTAAGCGTCATTCTCCTGTTGTTCAATCCCAAATTCTGACTAGATGAAAAGGGATCAGTGTTGGCGAAGGACCGTCCTTCTCCCTCTCGTCCACCAACATCTCATACCAGTTCCATGTTGATCCATTGACCCTGGATCTCATCCATGATCATTGGGGCGCATATGCTGCCGAAACTGTTCCAGACTTCAACGGCAAGTCAGGCGGCTGGAGCGGTCCATATACCTACCGCCGGCGAGAGTTTCCCGACCTCGGTCGTGGTGACTTTCGCGTTCCAGCTATTCACATACAGCACGCCGACGGAAACACCGTCTCGGCCTTCTCTTATACTGGACACGACATCAGTGCCGGAAAACCTTCACTGCCTGGGCTACCCGCAACTTTCGGTGGAGATGAGGATGTGTCCACGCTCACGGTGCACCTGTACGACAACTACTCAGCCATTGCTGCAGATCTGCATTATTCCATCTTCCCCCAGTACAACGCGATAGCTCGCAGCTTCCAGATATCTAATCAGGGTAACCAAAGCGTGACCATACTCAGGGCCAGTAGTTGGAGTATTGACACGCCAAACGAAGAATTGGACCTGATAGACCTCTCTGGAGACTGGGCCTGGGAAAATCATATTAATAGGCGAGCTGTGATCAGCGGGGAGCAAGGCTTTCGCTCTTCGGCCGGTTACTCGTCACATTTCCACAATCCTTTCTTTGCCCTCGCTGCACCCACAACCACCGAGTCTCTTGGACCGGCTACTGGGTATTCTCTCGTTTATACAGGCTCCTTCGCGGCCAATGTCGAGCGCTGGTCTACAGGATGGGTTCGGGTTCTACTAGGGCTGAACCCTTTGCACCTCTCGTGGCCACTCGCCCCAGGAGAGACCTTCACATCGCCAGAAGTTGTTTCTGTGCATTCCGAGCAGGGACTTGGCGGCATGTCAAGGTCATTCCACTCGCTTTACCGAAACCATTTATCTCGATCGAATCACACGTTTGAGACCCGCCCTCCGCTGCTCAATTCCTGGGAGGGACTCGGTGCAAACATCAACGAGTCAGCTGTAGTCAAGCTAGCCTCTGAGGCTGCCGGGCTAGGATGTACTCTGATGGTCATGGATGATGGGTGGTTTGGCACGAACTATCCCCGAGACAATGATACCCTTGGACTGGGCGACTGGACGCCAGACCCTAGGAAGTTTCCCGACGGACTGGGACCCTTCGTTGCTGAGGTCACCAACATTACTGTTAACGAGACTTCTAACAGCGGAGGCAGCGGTAAGATGACGTTCGGCATCTGGGTTGAACCTGAAATGGTCAATCCCGAGTCGGATCTTTACCTGGAACATCCAGATTGGTGCTTGCACTCGGGAAGTCATAACCGCACGCTTGTCCGGGACCAACTGGTTCTCAACGTCGGGCTACCCGAGGTCCAGGACTACATCATCGAGACTGTTGAGAAAATCCTCGATTCGGCGCCAATATCATACGTCAAATGGGATAATAACAGAGGCATGCACGAGCTCCCTTCTCCGGCCGCGGACCACGCATACATGTTGGGCCTGTACCGCGTCATCGACAACCTGACCACTGCGCATCCCGAGGTCTTGTGGGAAGGCTGCGCGTCGGGCGGAGGCAGATTTGATCCAGGTCTGTTCCATTACTGGCCGCAGACGTGGACTAGCGACGACACGGATGGCCTTGAGCGTTTGTACATCCAGTTTGGAACCTCGTTACCGTATCCCCCTTCGGCGATGGGCTGCCACGTGAGTGCCGTCCCCAACGGACAGACCGGTCGCACGACTCCCCTAGCCTTCCGTGCAGCGGTAGCGTCGATGTGCGGCTCTTTCGGCTTCGAGCTCAACCCTTCGGAACTCGACCAAGAGGAAACAGCGGCCATTCCGGGCATCATCGCGCGGCAGCAGCAGATCAACCCCATTGTCATCAACGGGGACTTCTACAGACTGGCGCTGCCCGACCAGTCCAACTGGCCGGCCGCTCTGTTCGCGTACCCGGACGCTAGTTCTGCGGTTCTTTTCGCGTTCCAGATTCGCTCGAAACTCAAGCCTCTGCCCGGGCCTCTGAAACTCAAGGGCCTGGACCCGGCCGCCAAGTACTCCGTTGGCAACGGAACCACCAGTGACACGTGGTCAGGATCGACGCTCATGAATGTTGGGTTGAGCCTGCAGTGGCCGAGTGCGGATTACGAGAGTATGATCTTGTTCATTGACAAGCAGTAGTTGTAATACACCAGAGCTCCTTTCTGTAAAAGGATAACACCTAAAATTAATTGTTTTGAAATAGAATTTCATGTGCACTCGACTTAACTTTCGGTGACATCTAATTCTCCCTAGGGCTACACTATGAACATAGTCCGTTTTTCCCTCCTCTAAGAGAGTACCAAATTATAACCATTCACCACTGTACAACAAGAGAGACAATATTTGGCATACGGCTAGTGACCAAAGGACCCACATTTATATAGCAGTCAGACAAGACTCACTGATCTTGGGTACAGATTCAACCCCTGTCCATCCACTTCAGGCGGTGAAAAGTAGTATAAGCTAGAAAAATGCTCGAAGTTCCGAACTATTCTTTCAAAGCAATAGATTTACAACTTTTGCTTGGCTGGTTGTATTGTTTGTGCCAAGAATGGGTGACGCAATCTGCCGGCCGCAATCAGCTGAGCCTCGACAGTGGCCAAGCTTCAGGCGCCATTGTATTGACTAAGTGATAGAAAACATTCGGCTTCGCTGGGATTGAAACTCATTTATTTCCTAAACTCCTGAGCAACCAAACTAGAAAGACGGCATTGCGGAATTCTTCAGCATATAACATCTTGTCCTTCAGGCTCCAAGGTTTTGTGTGAATTTTGCAGCTACCGGACTCGTATACCTAACATTATCACCATGGGTAATCCGGAAGAGGCGGCAGCGGCAGCGGCAGCGCATCAACCTCATGAGGACGATCCCCCGCCGCCGTATACAGAAGATGATGGCAAGGCGCCGCCGCTGCCACCCAGGGACACCAAGAACAACCCGTTCCTCGCAGCCCAGCGGGAGCCCAGAGCGTCCTCTTCCAAGGAACCGCCGCAGCTGGTGAATCTGCCTCGCAAGTTTCCGCCCGCTTTCGGCATGTACTACCAGAAAGCCGTGCGGATCCCCACCTTCAACCTGGGGGCGGAGGAGGACCAGCCCGCGTTCGCAGTGACCTTCCATACCGTCAGCCACTCGAGCAGTCCTCAGCTGGTGTTGCATTCCACCGCGGACCCGGGGTCCGCACCACTGGCAATCGCCGAGCGAACGGGCCGGCTCGGCCACCGCTCCGTGGTGACGCTACCGGCACCGCCGGGGCCCGGGTCCGAGGCCGAGAGCGTCACGGAGGAGGTGCACGCACACGTCAGCATCACGTCGGTGGCGTACGGCTTCAGCGTCGAGGTGGGCGAGGGCGCGTCGGCGCGGCGCGAGAAGTTCGAGTGGCGGTCGTCCAAGGGCAGCGAGGTCAAGAGCCTGGGCTCGAGCAAGGGGTCGCCGGGCCGCAAGCTGGTGCGGCTGAGCACCGAGGCCGACGGCGTGGGCGGCACGCGCGCGGTGCGCGACCAGGGCTCCTCGAGCGACGGGCGCGAGGTCGTCGCCGCGTGGGCCGACAACCCCAAGTGGAGCGGCAACAAGGCTGGCGGCTTCCAGTTCCTGGGCAGCGGCGCCACGGGCGAGCTCGGCGACCGCTTCAGCGTCATGGCCGTCGCCACGGCGCTGCGCATCTGGGAGATGATCAACGAGTCGAGCTTGCAGAGCGCGGCGACTGGCGGCTCGGTCGAGCCAGGGGCTGGCTAGGGCGTTTGAGGGACGACGAAACAAGAGTCAGCCCAGGACAAGCCTTGGAGTCGTTGATATTTTTCACGGTGCTGTCCATCGGATGTGCACACGACTAGACCATACAGTGATACCAGCCTGGTTCCTAGCAAATTTAGATCATAGGTTGTTTCACTATACCTTGAGTAGAAGCTAAGCACCTGATAGTCACTCAAATAATCATGCGAGTAGAATTCGGAAGGGAAATATCTAATTATATAGGCGACATCCAAGTTTGGTCCCACTTGCTCACCAACTTACCTGCATCCTACTCCGTCTACCGCGTCACTCCTCTTCCAGGGAAGGCAACTTCGAAGAGCTCGACCAGGCCCCAACCTCCTGGTCGATGGCACCCATCAAGTAAGCCATGGTCTCACTAGCAGACTTACTGGTGTCTTCTGCCTGCTCTTTTTGGATAAAGGCCATTGCCCCTGGGGCGTAGTCGACAGCGGCACCGTCCACGAAACCGCGGAGATACTCGATATCGTTGGCCACAGGGTTTCCCTGCTCGCTGTCGTTGCCGCCGGGTACACTGCTTTTACTCACGTTTATGCTCTCTAGCATGTCACAGATCTCCTCGAACGTCGTACTATTGCGCAACGGAGACGAGCTGGGCTTTAGGTCAAGTTTCCTACAAGGTTCCAGAGAGGCTTGCGTACCTCGCGGCGGCTGCTCCAGCCGAGTGGCTCGGCGATCAAGCGCTATATCTTCGTCGTCGCAGACTACACCGTCGATGCCCTCGGTTCTAGGAAACCCGCGTACGAACTGGGACTGCCGGGCTTTACGAGGCGCAGGTGGACAATCGGGCTGATCTGCAGTCGGCGGTGGACTTACAGGGCGTGTGCTCGTACGCACAGGAGAACCCGTAGCCTTGGCCCTCATCTCTGCCATGCGCTGTCGAAGCGAGACTCTGCTGTCACCGGTGAAAACAGTCTTGCGGCGACAGACAGCGCGCGGAATGGGAGTTGGCCGACGCTGTGTCTTGCAGCCCTGCGGGCATATTGACTGAGGATCTGTCTCGACGCCGTAGGAAAACCCACAGCCACTGGACTGAGCGCAGGTACGCATAGTGCTATCTCTACCAGACATTCTTGAGCTGTTTATCCGAGTGGTAGATGTAGAGACAGAGAGAAAGTGGATAATCCTGGGTACCAGATCTGGAGTTTGGGGGTCACAACCTTGCAGCATTTCGAGAGTAGAACAATGTATTATATAGTTTTTAAAATCCTCTGGGTGTTTTGCATGTCCTTGTCCGGCCGTTTTTTCAGACAACAATTGGTTCTTCTTTTGTCAAATGTTGACAAGGCATTGAGCATTTTGTGAGCAATATCGTTCTCTGCCCATTGTGGCCCATTGTGATTGATCAACAAGCTCTAAGCGGTACAAGGACCAACGCACTTCTATGAGAAGTCAGAACATCATTTTGTAAGGTACTCTCTTTGGTAAAAAACGGTCTTTGTTCAATCAAACCCAAGACACGTCTTCGGCAAGGAATAGATTTGCAGCCGTATCATGTCTCTGTAAAAGCTGTCGTGGACCATGCAACTCTTTCGTTGAAACCCCACAGAGTTTCGTGCACACAAATATGACTTGAATAAATAATGTACATTCTAAAATAGGGCTTTGGAAAGACGTATTTGGCAGATTATCTGTAAGTCCAAATCAGTATTGTAGCTTCTATACTTGATCCACGAGACCTAGCGTCTTCGGGTCTCATATGCAGCAACGAAGACAGAACGTTTATGTTGCATCAAGAATCATTTTGCTCTGAGTATGCCCACTCGGCAGCTCAAGATCAGCTTTTGTTTGGCAACGAAGCCAACACAAGCGTCGATGCCCATGGCGACTCGTTCAGCCTCTTCCGCTCTGAACAATAACAGTCGCTTGCGTCGTCTCTGAACCCAATGATCGGTACTGGTCCGTCAGATTGTCGAAACGGGACCCGTTGAAAGTTACACATTGCCCGAGGAAAGCTCCCCAAGAATCCCATGCCGTAACCGCACCAGACCGTCCTTTAAGGTGTGGTAGATATCCCCGCTCAATCAATGACCTCCATCTTGGGCGACGAGCGCCCGACGTCCACATGCTCGCCGTGGATGATCATCTTGGCGTACGTGGAGGAGGCATCGCGGTGCCTGGTCGCGAGGTAGTAAGTCATGAAGCCGACGAGCAGGAAGGCGGCCAGCCAGAGGAGGACGAAGCGCTGCGAGCGCCGGGCCCGCGGGCCGTACGGGGAGGCGATGTTGAAGGCCATGCTTCTGCTTCTTTCAACCTCCCTTCGAAACAAGAGTTGTACAAGTCTAGGCGGATGATTTGTTCTGCATGGCTTGCTATCTCCCTCCATCCCTTACCCGGCCGCACACAGGTCTCATTCAGGTCGCTCTGTTTTACTGGGGCAGAACGGGGACCGGCTGCGCGCTAGCAGTTGACGTCATACCATGTCTTCCAGTCGTTCCACGGTATACCAATATAAGTGGATAGACTACCTAGGTATACACTCAATATATCGCAGCGCGAAACGTATTCTTGAAATTCTAGCATAGGATAGCTGAGACAAGTTCTTATTGTGTTTGCTTATTTCAGTCGTGAATTAGCATAGCAAAAGTCAAACTACCATTAAGTTGGGATGAGACCTTGATCATCACTTGTCCCACTCAATGAGACAGCCGGCCATCTAGTTATTTGCGTGACCTGAGGACACGGCTTAGGACACAATCTCTAATATATCCTGTTCAAATCCAACATGAAGTCATTAGGATTGTGCAGATGTATCAAGCGCTTTGTGCGCCATTATCATTGATGATAAAACTCAAATAATCTATCCCGAACGCCTGCCAACCATGTCCCAGTTTGGTCAAAGTTGTATCGAAGCACCGATGCCCTTTCCCTCATACCAAAGCCTTTCTTTCCAATTACCCAACCGGATATCTACCTCGGCCCGGGCGTCAAGCTTTAGCTTGCCGCCGATTGCCTTTCTGACGGCATCGTATCCAACAGAGCCGACAGACCACTCCACTGGCAACCTCGGCGTCTGCGACTTTCCTGGTGGTGCTTGGAAGGGGTAGTGATGAAGAATCCTACCAACAGGGTGGCTATGGTTGTATAATGCCGTGGCGTTGACATAGTCTACATATAATGTATTGTAGTGTAACGGCGAGACTAGGGTGAAAGTTGCCGTCGACGAGAAGAAGTGAAAGGTCGCATCTCTAATGAAGTGGGATCTTTCTTCGGGCGTATCGCCAGGGAGGTCTAATTTGGGTGCTGGGAAAGTCAAATTGAATCTCGATAAGGCGTCACACAAGATTGGCTGCCCTGGGATACTCTCGTGATGCGCCTTGACAGTAATACTGGTGTTGAAGCCGGAAAGGTACTGAGAGATGAGTTCCCTTCCGATGTGCTGACCGGGTTGGCCACTCATGGAAGGCTCCCATTTTGCCGTCACAAGTATTCCGGGGTTGGAGCCCTTGACGATGTCAACATTCTCCACAGTTGCTTCCCCAAGTACCGATCCGTTATTCAAGACGTGGACATTGACAAACGGCACGTGGGCAGTGTAGAGTGTGGGATTGGTAACGTTAACCAATGCCTGAAGCGTGATGGACGTCGAACTCGTGTCCAAGATTCGTAGGGAGCCAACTTTGGGAGCCAAATCTGCGAGTGACCCCTTGCCCCTGGAGAATGCTGAGAACCGGTCAGCTCGCGATCGATGTAGGCGGCAGCAAGCAACGGCACGGAGTGTAGATAGCCAGCCCGCCCTAACAGACCGGCCGCCAGATAAGAGCGACTAACAGTGACAGAACGGTTAATACGGACGTTTTACGGGGATCTTGCCCTCAGCTGGAACATCTTTGAGGATCAGTTGACCCAAGGCTGTGACCACCTTGATGTCAACCACAGCCTTGATATCGAGTTGAACCGGTTTGCCGCCAAACATCAGCGTCTGGATAACGTCGCTGAACACATCCTCATCAGTGATGTTCAATGGCGCCTCCTCAATTCGAGACTCGATCTTAAGAGTTGCCTCGTTGCCCTTTTTCGCCTCGACCCTGGTAGAATTCGCGGCCTGCCACTTCTTGAGGTTGAGCTCTCCCATCTTCTTGGATTTGTACGACACGTCGGCAGTGGCCCTGACCCGAGTCACGTTCACAGCAAAGTTCATCTCCGAGGGCAGGCCAGCTGTCACGAGAGCATTGCCAGACACCCTCGGATTGGCAGCAGGGTCACCTGGTTCGGCGAACGGATCCGGCAGCGAAAAGTGAACATCCGTCAAGGAGAAGTTCCGAATGAGACCGTCAAGCGATCTGCCCGGGAACGGGACGGGTAGGGTAACACTTGACAAGATTTCCGCAATCCAACGTGGGGTATTTCCATCTGGAATGCTGCTACCGCGAACATACAATGTCGCCGGCTCGCCATGCATGTACTGTTTGAGTAAGAGATCGAGTGGTGATGAGTTGGTGTTGGGACATGCGCGCGTAAGCGACTCCGGCAGCTCGTTAATGAGACCGTGTACGTCCACGTCGACATCAGCGCGGGGCTTCACAAGTACCTCGCTAGTCACCGCATCAGCCACAACAATGTATGTCTCATCATTGCAGCCGGGCACCAGGATCTCGAACGCTAGCTCGGGGATATTCAGCTCCACCGGGTACTCGTTGAACGCGCTTAGGGACACCTCAGCCATCATGGATTTCTTGTCCCCGGGGGCTGGGACATCCTTTACGTTGAGACGAGTTATATTGTAAGCGGGCATCGACGGGATTTTATCAGCTGCATGAAGATCAGTAATATGTTTTTAGCAGAAATAAAGACAACTTCAAAACGTTTCATTTCTCTAGAAGAAGGCCTTCTCCCCAAAGTAAAGAGACGCAAAGGAGCGGTAGAGAGATTGACCTTCAAAAACCAAGGACTCGGCAATATTATGAGTTCCGAGGGGTATTAAGCCAGAATGGAGAGTGAGATCAGTAACTCCTCTCAGACGTAAGGAGCCCAACTGTCCGTCCAACCACTCATTTGCAATTGCCCGGATGCCATCTAGGTCGCCGGGGGCGATCTCGGTGACAAAGTCAAAGCTGGTGGTGTACCCATCCCGCAGATTAATGATCAGAGGGGGAACAACAGCACTACCAAGTAGTACGTTGTCGTAATCGGGCAGGGTCACGGCGAGTCTCGTCTCCTCGGTGCCCAGTTGATTGGCCACCCAGGTGGCGGCCCGGCCGACTCTCCTTACATGGTCATTCTGGACCCGCGACCCGTCGAGGCGGAAGTTGGCCTGTATTCTTGCCTTGACGCCGTCCGTCGTAATAGAGTCGAGCGACAGGTTCGTGGGCTCCAAGACGGCGGCCTGTTTGGCGTACTCTTGCACTGCATCGGGGACTATGAAGGCAAGGGCAATGATGGCCACCACGATGATGCCCAAGATTCCCATGGCAATGAAAGATGGCCACCGCCGCGCCTTCTTCTTCTTCTGCTGCTGCTGCTGTGCGGCGTCGCTGTGGCGCGACCTGATTGACGCCGCAGTGTCGCGGTCGGGTTCACTCTGCTCGCCATCGTATCTGGGAGTTTCGGCGGTGCTGGAGAGTAGAGGCGTGGTCTCGCCGGATGCGTGGCTTTCGTTGGCGGCGGCCTTGCTCTTCTTGGTCGCCGCCGACAACAGCGGCGATGACTCGTCGTCGGACATGGCGAAAGACCGAAAGAAGCAGTAAACGTTGTGAGATGGTTTGCGCGTGAGGATGTGCGTCTTAGGGGGACTGGCGACGGGGTTCGAACATGTCAGGTCCGCGTGTCGCGGCTCCTGGGTGGTGAGTGATGGTGAGGCGGAACCAGGAAACCTGTCTGATGCTTGTCGTCATCAACTTGGTCAGCTGGGGCGAAGAGGTGCCTGGCTACTTGGCGGGCTGGGGGGCAATGGGCAATGGGGAGCCGGGGCCTGCGACGACAAGGCGGGCATAGGTCCGCAGCTAGTCTGTTGCGGGCCTAGTCGAATCTGGGGAAGCCTTCAGTCACCTTCGTCAATGGTGGACCAGCTGCTCCAGGCGATGAGTCTCTTGACGGTGAAGGCGTCTCTGCTGCGCCAGACCGAGAGGAAACCCCCTCGATGAAGATGCCGCGATGAGGGCTATGATTTGGACACATATATCATGCACGGGACTGCATTTCACATTTGAACGCAATAAGTCAAGCGAGCCAGCATCGAGAATAAGAAAACCCCGTATGCGACAGGGGGGTGGGTGAGCATGACACCTGTGCAGTCCGATTTCGGGGCCACGCCAGCTGCAACGGAAATCTTTCCACTATCTTGGGGTTCTCAACAACAACCGGAGACAGGATATGATAGCAAACTAATGAGTGGATCTTTCGTTGACTCAGACGATAGGTGATAGCTAGTGAGTAATACCCAAGTAGACTCATATATATCAACTTATCACCTCAGCTCAATATCATCGCTGGGCTCATTCATAACTGATCGCTTGTAGATTCCCACCGTACTTGAAGTTCTGGACTCATACGGCGGTCAGGCGAAGTGAGCCACAATCGAACACGGCCACCGCCTCTTACAAGTTCTGTGTCGCCGCCCGCAGGATCCAATTGGGGACACGAGAGACCAAAACCACCACTGAAACTGTCTCCGGGCTGTCAATCGCGCCGGCCCAACATCAACATGCGGTCGCCAGCTCTCCGCCTCGCCCGGGGCGTCTTCGGCCAGGCCCAGCAAACCCGGACCCTCACCTCGGCGGTGGAAGGGAGGCCCGCGAGCACCAGGTCCCGGCACCTCATGTCCATGGCCGACGTCAGCCGGGACGAGCTCTCGCAGCTGGTCCGCAACGCCGCCGCCCACAAGCAGGCCGTCAAGACCGGCGGCAGCCTCCCCAAGCCGCTGCGCACTGCCCTCCGCGGCAAGACCGTGGCCATGATGTTCAACAAGCGCAGCACCAGGACCCGCGTCTCCACCGAGGCCGCCGTCGCCCTCATGGGCGGCCACCCCATGTTCCTGGGCAAGGACGATATCCAGCTAGGTGTATGACAGACCTTCACCCTCCCGTTCGGGATTTTCCCCACGGTCTTGGCAAATGGTTACTGACGAAGGAGGGCAAAAAGGTCAACGAGTCTCTGTACGACACGTCCAAGGTCATCTCGTCCATGACCTCGTGCATGGTCGCCCGAGTCGGGCCGCATTCCGACGTGGCGGGCCTGGCGGCGGACTCGGCCGTGCCCGTCATCAACGCGCTCTCGGATGACTTCCACCCGCTGCAGACCATCGCGGACTTCCTCACCATCTACGAGAGCATCCCGGCGGCCAAGCGGGCCGCGGGCAGCGGGGTCGACCTGATCCCCGCGGGCGTCAAGGTGGCCTGGGTCGGCGACGCTAACAACGTGCTGTTCGACCTCGCCATGGGCTGCGTCAAGCTGGGCGTCGATATCTCGGTCGCGACCCCCAAGGGCTACGACATCCCGCACCAGATGGCCCGGCTGATCGAGGCGCAGGCCGACGGGGTCAAGAACCCGGGGACGCTGACCCAGTCTAGCCAGCCCGCGAAGGCAATCCAGGACGCCGACTACATCGTGACGGACACCTGGGTCTCCATGGGCCAGGAGGCCGAGACGAAGAAGCGCCTGGCGGACTTTGAGGGCTACCAGATCACCAACGATATGGCAGAGAGGGGCAACGCCGCCAAGGACTGGAAGTTTATGCACTGCCTCCCTCGACACCCGGAGGAAGTTGCCGATGAGGTCTTTTACTCGGACCGATCCTTGGTCTTCGAGGAGGCTGAGAACCGGTTGTGGGCTGCCGTTGGTAAGTACATCACACTCTTGCGTCTTTCCGACCGTCTTATTAATGAATGGTGGTTATAGCGGCTCTGGAGGCCTTTGTAGTCAACGGCGGTAGAATACTATAGATATCAAGGTTGGGCGAGCCGAGACCTTGGTATGATATGCAAGTGGCGGGAAACTAGATATTTCAAAACGGCCAGGCTGGACACAGGAGAACACGTAGAACTACGAGGAAGATAATAATTCGAGCGAAGTACCGCATTAAATAATGTGGCTCAAAAGAAGTCAATCAAAATTTACAAGCAGATTTTGCCCCAGCCAGATGGTTGTGAAACCGGCCCAAATTTAACTCCCAGACAGACCCTTGAATTACAGAAACATCCATCTTAACCAGGAGGCAGCTGGGTGGCGTCGACAATATCATCGGCCTCCTTCAGGTGCGCCTCCTCGTCGGCTCCGTAGAGCGGAGATCGGGGCAGAGCCATCAGACCGGTTCGGGTCGACTCCAGGATACCGAAGGGCGAGATGAGCTTGAGGAATGAATCAATCCTGACAGGTTTCGCAGATCTGAGGAACGTTAGCGTCCGAATTGTTCGTCGGATAAAGATAGGGGTTTGGGGGGATGGGAGGGGGGCTCAATCCACTGGGGAGACTCACACTTCGACAATACAGCTGCTGGTGCTGATATCCAAGACCTTGCCGCCAAACTGGTGGGCAAAGTAGGTGATGGACTTCAGGTGCTCGTGCTTGTGGCGGAGGGCCTCGGAGGCCACGAGCTTGCTGGGGTGGAAGTCCTCGGCGAGGTCCGACAGCCGGGGCTCGTGGGACTCCTGGGCGGCGTCGGCGTCGGGCTCCTGGGTGATCTCGCGGTGGTGGGCCAGGAGCTCCTCGAAGTACTCGGGCCCCAGGATGTTGATCTTGGCGAGCAGGAGCTCACGCTGGACGAGGGCCGAGTTGGTGTAGTCCAGGACGGCCCAGACGGGGACCAGGTCCTCGAGCTGGCGGCGGGCCTGCTCGACGACGCCGTCCTGGCCCGTGAGCACGATGGTCATGCGGGACAGGTCCTCGACCTCGGTGCTGCAGACGACGAGCGAGTCGATGTTGAAGCCGCGGGCGGCCAGGATGCCCGAGACGCGCGACAGGACGCCGGGCTCGTTCTGGACGAGGCAGTTGAGGATGTGGCGCTTGGGGGGCGCGCTGGACGGCGTCGGGGTCTCGTAGAGGATGTTGGACACGGCGGCCTGGGCCGACCAGGCCGAGGGCGCGTCGCTGGTGGGCAGAGGCGCCGAGCGGCGGCGGAGGGCCTTGTAGGCCATGGCCGAGGTCGAGCTGCTGCTCGAGCTCCATCGTGCGGAGGCGCGCGGTGCTGCTGGGGAGCGGGCGGCGCCAGCGACGGCCCTGTACGAGGCGGTGCCGGACTTGAATGCGGCGCGGGACGCCATGTTGCCCCGATCGTCAATGAGAACCCGAGAGCTCTCTGATCCGAATTGGCAGGCCTCGAGTGTGTGTGATGGGTTGGATGCGGTTCAATGGCTGGGGAAAGCCCCTTGATCTTTGACTCAGGGCCAAAATTTTAGGGTGAGCGTTCGGCGAGGGAGCGGCGAGCTGCGATAGCGGAGTCTTGGCCGTTGGGCGGTCGAGGTCGTTCCCCAATCGGGTGGTCATAGTTTTTACCGCAGCCGTCCACCGCCGGTCCAGAGCCGACGTCCGCTTTCCCACTCACAGCTCGTCGAGATGTAAGCATCGCCTATCTATGCACTTACCCCGGATTATCTGCCTACCTGACGAATTGAATGAACGACCCGTTGCAAGCTAAAATTCATTCACATAGCTCACGATTAGCGAGGTTTTATAGGCAAGTGCACCTAAAAGACACTTTACAGAGGCAGTCTGCCGACCTCCGTTGGTAGGTCTTGTCCAGATTGCACGCACACTCAGCAAGTTCATTCACCAGATACCGAAGCTGGACACACACAGAAAAGTTTCAAGACTCATCTCTTTCCCGAAAAAGGAGGCAGGCTTCTCTAGGCTCTCGTGAGAGACATTCTAGCCCTTAGCTATGTACATATTTATCCCCATCCGACAGTGCCCATGAAACCTTGACGCCTTGGCTACCCATTGCCACTCGGGTCATCATGAAAGACAGCTGTAGATGCCCCCCGATGACTGCTTCCCGTACCCAAAAGCATCTTCGCCAACGTGTGGTTGCGTTGCTGGCCCCTTTACCCTTCGTCTCTGGACTGCCGACGCGACGTATAAGCACACGATAAATAAAAGTACGAATGCTGTTGGTTCATGCAGGCCGGATCTTGCAGATGAAACCGTCAAATATGGCCATGCCACCAAAAACTCAAGGTCGGAGCGTTCTGTAGTCAAGACTCAACATAGTCACCACTCGATAGACCTTTCGAAAAGTGGTGGCTGGAAGAATGATTATGGAGTTGCTCGCTGTGTCAAGGGTCGCCGCCCAAGGTATATATGATCGAATCAGTAAACGAAAGTGTTTAAAAAAAGAAGCCACTCCTGGTCATTAATGGTGGCAGTTATTGTTAATGAAATGAGGACAAGTCATGGAGTGCCCATCAACGATGCCCTATAATTTACTCGAACGAGTATTGCCCTTGTGAATTGTAGGCGCCTAAGCTTCGCCCGCTATGGGAAGGCCGGCGGCTTGGTCGCGCAAAAGCTGCATTGCCTCTCTGGGCGCAAGTGCGAACGAGGTCACCGACTTGACAAAGCTTGCAGTTCCGGAAACGAAGCTTGGGGCACCGTTGAACAGCATGAAGCCTAGAATCAGAACCAGCATAGGGACCTGTTCATAGTTAGCGTCAACTCAGTGTAGAAAATGGTGCGATCAACATACCCAGACGAACCACAGCATTTTGTCACTGCTGCCAGTCTTAAGTCTTTGAGCGTGTGCACGCTGCAGGTTCTCTTGCTGTTCCTTCGTGATGGCATTCTTGCGCCCGATCTGTAGGAGAGCAGGAACCTCGTGAGTCTTAGAAGACTCGGCAGTTGCTTGATCCTGATCATAGAGCGCCGAGCACTTAGCATCTGCCTCATACTCTGCAGCTGCGGCTGCTGCCGTGGCCTGCTTGGTATCGAGGTCCTGTTGAGGGAATATGTCCTCATATGCAGGAGGCGGCACTTCCTTTCCGCCGCTGAAGAACGATGGCATCTCCCACCATTGCTTGTCGCCTTCTCGCGGCGTTTGGTCACCAGCAGAGCCGGGCCGGGAGCCGCCGATATTGGGCAGTAAAGAGGCGATTCGTTGCATGGCAGGTGCATTGTTCAGGTAGTTATGGTAATCCGGAAGCATGGGCATGTGTGGCATCTGGGGCATTTGAGGCATCTGGAATTGTGGCCAGTTCTGGAGATGCATCGCCATACTTTGCTGCAGCTGCTGGATCTGCGCTGAGAACTGGTCTCTGAACGCGGTCATAGCAGCACTTGGTGATGCCATGCCGGCCGGAATGTTGGCAGCTGGCGGTGAGGAAATGTCAGACAAGTTATGAGGGGATCGTGGGAGACTCGGGCGTCTCATATCCAGCCAATCTTCATTGCCGTCCTCAGCATCGTCCTCTGATGAGTCCTCGTAGCTGCTGTCGGTAGGTTCGGCCTGGTCAGACGAGTCAGACAGGAACTCTTGCTGTTGCGCAGCGGCAGAGGGCGGGTCCCATAAGGATCTCAAGGACGTGGCACTGCTGACTCTGCTGTGGACTGATCCACCGCTGCGGGAGCGTGAGTGTCTCGCAACTTGGCGAAGCACCCGCAACACATCACGAGACCGAGACACATCAGCAGGAGCTAGGCCGGACAGACTTCGCATGGTCGGGTCCGCACCGGCAATCATCAGTCGACGGACGATCTCGGGGTGATTGTGCATTGCAGCAAAGTGCAACGGCGTGAAGCCACCCTTATCGCGAGCTCCAGGGTTCGCTCCGCGTGACAGAAGCCCTGCGACGAAACGAATCATGCCCAGAGAACAGGCCAGGTGGAGCATCGTCTGCCCAGTTGATCGTCTCAGGTTGATCCGCGCCTTGTTAACGCTGTCATCCAGGTCGATCATCTCCAGCACACGAAGCAGTCCGCTCTCGAGGGAATGGGCGTGCTCAAAGTTGTAGCCACCGGGTGCTTGAGCTCCGGGTCCCGCCCCAGAACTTCCCCAGCCTCCCTGGCCACCCGCTCTCGTGTTGATAATACTCCGGGCAATATCGGCAACATCTGAGATATTTCCACCAATCTTTTGACCCAGTACAGCAAGGGCGGTTCTCATCAATTGCTCTTCATTATCGTCAACGTAGCGGAAGATCGGCGGGTTCTTTCCAAAGGCTGGTTGGTCTGGCACCTGTGGCTGCTTGATGGTAACGATGACGGGACCAGTCACAGGTGAAGGCGGGAGGAGGCAGACTAACGAAGTCTCGCCCCAGTAGGTAGTCGTTGTGGCCCTCTGATCTCCGAACATGACCTCCAAGCCGCCATTGATGAAACCACTGCCGAGGATAGTGACCTCGATACCTCCTGATTTCGGCCCTTCGCCCGGGATGATCTTGTGGATCATAGGGTTGGCGGGTCGGGGAGTGTTCATGTTCATTGGCTGTGTGTATAAAGCCTGGGTCATCTGGTTCTGCTGAATAGCATTCACCTCGTTTCTTAGTTGACTTGGGCTGGGAGCACGGCTGGGATGAGCTGATGCAGGGGCGGAGAACATGGGTTGAGACAAAGCCATGTTATCCATGCTCATATTCCTGTTTGCTCCTGAGAACAGTATCTGATCATTGCTGTTGCTATTCGGGGTCGGCGGTCCGGTCGTGAAAGGCTGCTGTAGACTGTTCAAGCCAGGTTGAGGGCCTTGGGCAAATAGCGAACTGTTGGCGACAGGAGGGAAGTTATGCAACTGGGGTGAGAACGGCGAAGGTGCACCTGAAATGCTTCCTGAGTCGCCTTGGTTGCTTGTGGGGGGCGGTATCAGAGGGGGTTGGGATGTCTCAAGACGTGTCATAGCCAGTTCAGTCGGTACCTTGGCTGAACCGCTGGCTTTTCTCTTCTTGGAGACTGGCCCAGAGGGGCTTGCAGGTGATGCTTGCCGCGATTGGTTCCTCGGAGTAGCTGTGACGGACGTGCCTTGGGAGTTCGTCGGCTTCGGCATTGCGGGTTGATACGTGGGAAGAGCGGATGGATGTTGCTGGAGGCTCTGGAGATCCGAGGTGGAATGGGTTTGCCGGAACGGCAGGGGTGCTTCGAGCGGTCTGCCATCGTGTGACGACTCAGTGGCCTGTGTGGCTACTGCATTTTCCGTGCTGCTGGACGCCGAGGACTGCATAGGGGGGTTGGCAGGCACATGAGCCTTGTGATCGTCTGTGATCATGATGGAGGATGAGATCTCCTGAGCAACCACCCGATCCTTGAAGTCCTTGATGGTGAAAATGACCCTGAAACCAACCTTTTCGCCATGGTGCCTGCAGTAACAAGCTATGCGCATAGGCGCATCTACTTGCATGGTACCAGGAGGAAAGCGAATACCAACACCTGCAGGATCAGCAACCGCCTGCCACTCCTTCACCTCGTTGGTATTGAAGACAATAGCCCGATGGTTCTGGAATCTGTCCCACAGCTCGTCCTCTTCCGGCTTCTTGTTCTTCTTGCGACCAGCTCGTTTCCGTTCTCGCGTGATGCAGCCTGAACAAATGCGTACCTCTCCACCGTTTTGTGGCTTGTCGTCGTCCTCCAAGGGGCCAACGTCTGGGGATGTTGGGTGGCCTATTGCAGCAGCGCGAGCGAAGGCCTTCTTGCGCTTCTCGTCGTCTTGCATGGCGCTACTACATACCAACATGGTGTACAGCTCGAGCAGGTCAGGAGAACGTTCTGCGTTCTGCTTTGCGAGCAGCTTGGCCTTCGATATAGTATGCATCGGCAGGTGAAGTCGCTTGTACATTGGCGGCATGTTGTATACCGTCATCTTTATTGGGATCTGAGTCTCCACGCGGGACTTGAGCGGTGTCGATTGAATTACCAGCTTCGGGGCTTGATTCGGAAACACCGGTGGTTGGTGGTATTGAGGCAAGCCATGGCAAGACGCTGAAGGATAGCCTTGGAACGATCCGTTAGGGTGCTGCGGAAAGCCCTGTGGCCAAGCCTGGTTTCCTCCGAAGCCATTCGTAGGCGTCGGGTTCATGAAGTCGAATTTGGTGTCAGGAGATTGGGCGTGGAACATCGCGGCTGGTGACGACTCATGGCTCGCATACATTGGCGAGACCTCTCTTGAGCCATTCGTGCGTAGGGTTTGCATCGACTGTGTAACAGACTGTTGCTGCACCGATGTTAGCATTTGTCTTAATACACGTCGCAAGTGGGTTACCTACAGATTGCGCCTTGACATGGGTCTTCGTTCTCTTGGCACTTGGGCTCTTTATCGGTACCTGGGCAGTGCTTATATGACTTTCTGGAGATAACGAGTTTTGTCCATCTGCTGTCGGTGGACTGGGACTACTTGATGCACTCTCGAAATCGAAGTAGTTGTTGTCAAAGTGGTTGTGGTGATCCGCGGCGATGGAGGAATCCATTGATTCATCCATCATGGAAAAGTTGCCCTCGTCGCCATGTAGAAGGCCATCTGGAAGGCCGTCGAGTGGTTTCCAGTCGCCGAGCGCGGCATCGTCTGTCATCATCATATCTGTCGATGTCTGACTGCCCGTCTTGGGCGAGGTCGAGTCGGCGCCTCTCGACGAAGTCGACGCTGATGACGAAGAGTCTCGGTGCGAGGCGGGGGAAAAGCCAGGCACGCCTGGCTTGGCGCTGTGGCCTGAACCACCAGTCGTGGTCAGAAGAGCTTTGGTGTCTCCGCAGGCAGAGGGGTCGAGAGCCTGGAGGGCATCCGAGTCGGCTGTCCCTAATCCGAACAAGTTGTCGTCGGCATCGATCATGAATTCACCGCCATAGGTCGCTGATGGCATGCCCGAGTCAGGCTCGAATGTCCCACCGAACCCTGAGAACCCAGTCGCCGGCATGACCTTTGCAGTGACCTACTCCTTCCTCCCTTCTCTCTTGCTGAGCAGTTGCGTCGTCGAGATTGCGTATGATGGTGATGGAAATGTTGGGTCCCGCACGAATCGGATGTTCATGCAACCGGGTTTCTTTTTCTCCTTCTTCACTACGTCAGAGTATACCGGAGCCTCGGGGGATTCCTGTCGATCGGGTCTCGAGGAACCAGCGGAAGGCAGAGCAACAGCGCGCTGGTCGTGAACGTAATGGTGGCCGTTGTCGTGAGACGAGCGGAGTCCTAGACCCGAAGCTGCACCGCCGCCCTACGAGTGAGCGTCGTACTTGCTTTCGGGTCAACGTAAATTTTCGAACAGCTGACCGCTGCTGATGTAATGGCCCGGGTGAGATGACCTGGCTGCGATGGAATTGTGCTCCCGCGCTGGGACTTTCAATGGGCGATGAAGAGGGCTCTCCGCCAGGGAGCAGGTTTGGGACGCGTGCGTAGTAGAGTTTTTGGCGGGCCAAATTGCGGTATGGGTATGGGTATGGGTATGGGTGAATTGTCGACTTGACTTTCCGTTATCGGGTTAGGCTCCGCTGTCGTGGGGGGTTTCTCCCGGTCGTCGAGTCCGCCGTCCTTGGGTCGTCAAGAGGCCAGATGCGTGCGATGCGAAGGGGCACTTGAACGGAGATGGCGACGGCCTCCCGGAGTTGTGTTTGTTGTCTGGCCGGAGGAGAGGCACGAGGCTAAAGGACGGGGTTCGATCGTCGTGGGTGGTGGTCAGGAGGAGTGGCAGTGGATAAGTGGTAGGCTGTAGTGCGAATTCGAGGCAACACCCAAAAAAGCACCCGCCAGACACCAGACGCCAAACCAAGGGCCACACACAGAAACGCGGCGACTTGGCGAGCAAGAGGGACAAGCAGTCGAGGGGACCAGTGGACCAGTGGACCAGGGACGCAACGCAACCCACACGAAAGCGGAGGCGAGAAGGAAGAAGAGGAGCCAAGCAGCGCACCAAGCCCGCCCTAGCAGGCAGAGCACCACGCAGACAGGCGCACTAAAAGGCGGTAGCCAGATGAACCCTGTCTGGACGGAAAACCGGGTCGTGCAAGTATTTTGCAACTTGGAAATTGCGATGTGCCACAGTTGGCACTGGGTCGCTCTGGTGGCTCAATTGGCGCACTCACCTCTGGCCCTCTGAAAGTTACCTACTGTACTGTACCGTGCCTAACCCGGGGGCGACTAGGGCGTCCCGCGTGCCCAAGATTAGGGGACTGCTGTTGGGCGGTACTTGCTTGCCAGGCTTGCAAGGCTTGCCTGCGCTCTCCTCTTCTTCTAGAAGAGACGGCGAGAGCCCGCGCTACCCCTAGGTTCTAACCCACCCAGGCCCAGCGAGGGCAGAACAGGGCTAGACAGGGTCCTCTTGGGTGATCACCCGCCCTGCCGTGTCTCCGTCAGGTTCCCCGATGTCCAGTGCACCCTCCGGAGATGGGGACGGACGCTGCAGCTTCATGGAGGCCCTATCCACGGAGACCTATCCACGGAGACCAATCCACGATGGGGGATTTGATGCGCCTTTGCTTCCCGCTGGGACGAGGCCGGGACGAGGCCGGGTTCCCACCACCGAATAGGGCAGACACACGCGGGCGGAGCGGGCGGTCCAAAGCAGCAATACACTCACTCCAGGTAAACAAGCTACATAGGTGGTTACCTAGGTAGCTCATGGGGTTTCTCGTGGACTGGTTGGTACTGTGATACAATAGACCGCACACTAGCACCCCGTCCCAAACGAAAACCACCTCGCACACATTTCCCGTCCATCGTTCCATTATTGACAGTGCGGATATCGTCATCACCACGCCTCGATGATACCGTCTCGATAGTCATCAACTTCCAACTGCCGCACGTCATTCACTATCTATCACTGTCTTACCAGATCAATTGGGTAAACACATCACTGCAACATTATCTAGCTGCCTGCGCCATCTTGCGGGTCCTAAGTCGGCCCTCATCGACTAAGAAAGTGTCTCAGGGCCATTGGCAGATCAAACCTACCTGCCATTGGCTACTACCTGCAGCATGTTGTTATCTGCAGTGTGCATCGTGTAAGCAGTGATGGTGTGGTGTGAGAGAGCCATTTTTTCTCTCTCTGGCTGTTACCTACGCAGGAACAAGCGAGAGATTGGCCGTTCGGCCGTTTATGTCGTGCATCCGGTTCTCGCCTACGCACCAGCCTCAGATGCGCCATCCCTGTTGGAGGTGGGTATAGGGGAGCTCGCTATATTTCTCTCACTACACCACGGTATGCAAGCCCAGCTATCGCAGAAATGCTGTTTGCGCCAAGGGCGAGAGAAATATATTGATAATGGAAACGCTCCCCCCGGCTAACGAGGCACTTTCCCTAAATACGGGCGCCAATTCGCTATCGCCTTTCATCAACGTTCCCGCCACCTGGAAACCCAAGATGCGCCTTGGACGCAAGCCGCCAAAGCTTGCATGGCCCCCCCCGAACTCGCTCGGTCCCTGTATTCGCTTTCATGTTTGTGTACGATGCCGCAACAACATTGAACTCTCTCGACCCGGCCTAAGCTGGTTTCGTCTTCCTCGCGCAAACTCTGTTTTGCTCGAGGGTGTCTTAGCAATGCCCGAGCTCTGACACCACTTCCTAGGGCCGTATGAGACCATCTATCCGGGACATCACCTACGTAAGCAGGTCCGCTTGAAGCTACCTCCCGGTAATGTTTTGATGATATAATCCATCGAGGAACGACCAACAACGGTATCCACCTGCGTGCTTGCAGTGGGTTTTCACAGCCACTTCCTCGTCGAGAATATGATCATGACCATCAAGTATAGCCGAGGTGGGCGAAGTCGAGCAATAGACCGGACCGACTTGAATCTGCTTCGGTCCGGGTTGAACACAACAAATGAGACTTCGGCACACTTACAAGTTGTACTCCAATGAAATGCTCGGGCAAGCAACGTGCCGAAGCCTCGCTGGCCGAGTTGTCAATAGCAACAACCTAAGCGTCTGATAATATGGTGGCGGCAGCGGCGCTCAGTCCTCGAGATAGACTTTACAGTTGAGACAACGGCACCGTTGTCCGATCAATATATCCGTACAAACAAACCGTGCGGGCGGGTTTGCACCTGTCAAGCTCATGTATGTCAACATGACTCTCCTTGAGACTCATCTGCCAGGAAGAAGAGGCTTTCCTGCGTGGGGGGCTCAGAAAGACAGAGAGAAACACGGGAAAAGGGGCAGGTGGAATATACGGGTGCCGAGAGATTGTGAGCCTGTGAAGATCGTTCAGTCTTCATCTTGAGGTAGCCACAACTCTCTAAAGTTGTCCATCAATATGAAAGTTTCTTGCCAAAAACATAGCGTGAGATGACAAGCCAGAAAGGGGTACAGCCGAGATACTGTATTGCTACAGGTTTCACGATGCCTTTGCAACAGGGTGCTCGATACGATGATGTGCTTGCTATTTGTTCCAGAGTGTTCATATCTATGATATAGACCTTTCTGGCGAACCAAAGTGGAAGTTATAGGTCCGTGCTCCCAAGCCGGCACACGCGGAGCGCATCCAAACTCCCTGCCTTCCCTCCCAAGTGGTATCAATAATCGGTTTCCCCAAACCGCGGACGAGATCCTCAAAATCCCCTTGCTATCCCATGAGCTAAGAAAAACGCCTCCTGGCTTTCCGAGCCTCTATAGTGTAAAGCATATCCAGACGCCATTGCTCCTTTAGCTTATTTTTACAGCTTTGACCTGGTCCCCTTTGGACCCTTCGTTGCCGCTCCCCGCTACATAGGATTATAATACAACATAGTGAAATAGACGTGTCATTGACTTTAGTTGGAGCTCGTTGTCGACGTAGATCCAGCACCTGAGGAGCTGGGTCGGTTCAGGTTCTCGGGTGATTCCGTGTCCTCTCGCCCCGAAGACTGGCTGTTCAGGCGCAATTTGTCATCCAGCATAGACATCAGACGAGACGAATACTGGTCAAGGAGGCCATCGAGCAACGAGCTGCTCATCTCCCGGCTTTGCTTGGCCCTGTCGCCCAAGGCAAGGGAGGTGAGCCGCAGCTCTTGATCTAGCTCTGCCAAAACGTCCTCGCTGACGGCATCACCCGAGTCCAGTTTCTTCCGGTACGACCGCAATGTGCGGCAGACCTGCTCAGTAGCCATATTGAGGGTCCCGAATCCCCTAAGATTTGTGCTGCTCTTCGGTTTCCTGAGAGCCGGTAGCGACGGTCGCCTTGACGTCCGCGACTTGGGACTAACAGGTGGGCTTCCAGAGCGACTGCTGGCAGACGGTCTCCTGGATGGTGTATCCTCAGCAATAGTAGATGGGCTCAGCTGGGCAGGGGCCACCGGTGTCCTGATTAGGTTGGAATTATTAAGATTGTAGAGAGAGCGCCGTTTCGATATGGTCCGGGGTGGTGACCGGCGCCCAGAAGATGCAGATGAAGGTCTAGGGAACTCTGCCAGCTCAGCTTTTGACAAAACACGCCTCAAGGGAGCTTTAACAGCGGCTAATCCATCCTTGACAGGTGATGGATCGCGATCAGCTGAGCTGGGTATCTGATCTTGTAAATCGAGCTTCCAGATCATGATAGTTCCGTCGGAACCCACGCTGATGACCTTATTGTCGCCTTCGGTCTCTTGGACCAATGTAACGCCGCTGATGGCTTCAGTATGACCCCATTCGCGGTCTAGGAAACTGCCAGTGCCGGCATCGTATATTCTGATTGATTTGTCTGTGTTTGAAAGACCCAACAGAAAGGCTGACTCCTTTTCCGTAGCAGGTCGTTGGATAAGAGAGTCAAGTACAACAGACTCAACGCCAGATTCATCGGTGCACTTGAAAGAGTTCAGCAGCTTTCCAGTCTCGATGTCGAAGACGCAAACGGAACGGTCGAGCAGCGACACGATGATCGACTTCCCGTCTGCAGTTGTGGTCATGGATGTCGGGGATGCCTTCAGGGGTAGTGATCGAATAGGAATGACCGCCAACTCGTGTGTGCTCCCATCTTTCGAAACCACCTCGTGGATTTGCAGGGATCTGTCAAGTGAACAAGTGATTACCTTGTCCACAGATGGGATCAAAACTTGTATCACTTTGGCCTGGAACTCTAGCGTCTGGAAAAGTTCAAATTGCCCTGTTGAAGTTCTTTGGAATAACTGTGCAGTCCGGTCGCGGCCACTAGTAGCAATGAGAAATCTCGATTTGTCCTCATAGACCGTGATATTCTGGCAAAAGGAGGAATGGGCTTTCGTCTCCAAAACACACTCTTTTGTTTCGTAGTCGGTGATCTTGAGGATACCCAGCTTGTCGCCTGTAATGAAATATTTGGCGCCTTCGGTTGTTTTGACAACGGACATCTGGTTGCCGGGATCGCTCTCGTTTTCGAAATAAGCATCTTCGAGAGGTATTTTAAACGACTCCTTAGTGTTACCATTGGTATCCCAGAGAACAATGTTCCCGGAACGAGACCACGTATAGAATGCAGCATTGGGTGCATTCGGCTGGGGTAATGCTCCGACTCCATGCATTGCATGTCCGTGGCCCGGGATCTGAACCCGAGTAGTACTTTGACCTTTCACTCCAGGGACGTAGGAAGTGTTCCATATATCAATGGAGTGCTCGGAGTCAACTGTCACCAGATTGTTCTGTAAAAATCCCAAGCCCAGGAGTCCCACTGAAGATTTCGAGGTTGTCAAAATACATGACGCAGTGCCCTCTAGAAACAACTTCAGATCGAGAGTTGAAAAGTCGCCTGTCTTGCCTCCAACTTGAATCACTTGATCCCTGATGGTGACGCAAGTCGTCACAAAGCCTATTTCTAGGATCTTGGTCAACTTGGACTGCTTCCCTGTGTCGTCCAGCAGACAAATCTCGCCAGCTTCGGTACACAAGACAGCTTTGTTGTCGTCGATCGCAGCCGCGCACGAAAAGGTTGCCTCTATCAGTTCTCCGAGCAGAGTGTTCCGACCTGGCAGTGTCTTCTGCGGCTGAGCCGGTGAACCCACATCTGCCCCAAATCGCTGCTTTGTGGGAGACGGAGCTTTTTCTTCCTCCACTTTCCACACCTTGACATGCCGGACACCTAGCGTGATGAGGTTGTTGCCCATCCAGATCATGCCCCGTATGAATGACGTACAACGATTTTGCTGAAACAGCTTCGCGGCACCCGTCCTAGAGTCGATTCTCCATACGTAGAGAAATCCGTCGTTGGCCGAACCTAGCGATGCCATGAACTTGGAGTCGGGTGACCAAGCTACCGCCTTGACACCATACAGATGTTCGCTGATGGAGACAAGCGGTCTCTCGGATGAAGTGTCCTCCAGACTAAAGATGAGAACACGCGGTGCATAGCCCGTCTCGCCAACTGCAAGAAAGCGCCCTTCACGACTCAATGCCAGGCACGTTGCGGCCTTGATGCGTTCCCGGCTTGTCCATGTCTTGGACGAGGGCGAGTCCGCCCAGTCTCCGGCGCCGTGAGGAGATTCCCTGATCCTATTTCTGCCATCATTGGCTTTCGGCGTGGTGGTAGGAGTGGACTGGGAATGCGCCAGGTTCGATGTACTGTAGAGCGGGACGGCAGTTGGTCGGGCCCTGAAGAATCGTTGGTTATAGTTCTCGCCCTCCACATCTACGACCACCACAGCTCCTCCGGCGACGTAGGCGAAGGACGACTGTGCGACATCGAACCCCGTAGGCGAGGCGCAGGTAGTGCCGATCACTCTCTTCAAGGACAGGCGCGGCTCCGGGAGGGCTCGGCCACGGTGCGCAGATCTTGGCGGCCGCGGGAGAAATGGCGAATTGGATGGCGTAACCCTCAGCCGGTTGGAGGGAGTAGAAGCCATCTTCTAGCCATTGACCTGTGGAAGGAGGCTGGTACTGCAGCGCAAGGTGGGCGCCGAGGTGTGAGCTTCACGTAATATTGATGTATATCGAGGGGTTCTGGATTGTGCACCTGCAGGGCATGGGAAGGCGCGAGGAATCGTTGCAGTTGACCCGACGCATGCGTTCGAGCTTTTCGGTGAAGTTTACTATTTCCAGCCGGCACCTAATTAGTGTAGGAGATGGGCCTGGTGACGTGGGGGTTGTGGTTGAAGTCGAGAGAAGCGGAAAGAGAATGTGCGTAGGCTTTTATTAGGTGATTAAACGCTTGTGACAGTCAATCGAAAGGCACATGGGTGAGTCTTTGTCCTGGATGACTTACAGTGACGCGAAGGGAAAATTCCTGGGCTCAGATAGGACGCAAGAATAGATTGCCCAGTGACTAAAGTTGGGTTGTCGTTGGGTAGGTAAGGGAGCGTCAGGGCCGGTCAGGGAGGAACCAGACGCAGGACCCAATTAGAACGCAGGCGCAAGCAGACAGCTTCGGCCATGCACAGTGAAGCTTGGAATCCCGTAGAGAAGGCCCGGGAGAAGGACTGGAGTGGTGGTTTGCGTGCGGCAATGGCCCCAGCTCGTCGGCGCAGATAGGGATCAGGATGGGATGAGCACCCGCGAACCCCGTCAGGTCAGTTAGTGGATCTTCAGCTCGTTAGTTCGATTGTTTTTGTTGTCGCTTGGGCCCGTCCTGGGAAACCGGGGGGACGACTGGGCCACTGAGAGGCCGCAGCCCGTCTGCCGAATGGGGGCGAGAGTTTGCGGGACCCCTGCTGTGCAATATTCTCTGTGTCACTCTATTGGTTCCACACTTTGCATCCTGGTCCATCTTGACTGCTTTCGGCGTGATAGCTTTCCCTAATCGTCGGCAGCTTCAGGGTCATCACACTTCAGATCACCAGACCCTGGATCCAGCCCAGATTGGCTCTCGGCTAGGCCATCCGGAACGCTTCTGCCCTTCACGTCCTTTGTCTTCAGGGCCTGCGCGTACACGTTTGGGGACTGAAGTTCCTCAGCAAGCATTGCCTGTCTCAATTGCTTCCGATCAGTTAAAACCCTGTTTCCGGGTTTTCGAACTGAACCCAAGTATGCAACCGTACGGGCCGGCTACAGCGTGGACACGATGCAGCGGGGGCCACTTGCGGCCTCGGAAATCCAGCAGACCAGCTCGTTAAGTAGAAGCTAATGAGTACATCTCAATATCACCACCGCCAGTGGATCTCCATCGTATTGCTCCTTGCCTACGACAGACATTTGTACCTATTTTACCCCCTCAGAGGGAGCCTAGGCATTTAGTGCTTTACAAGCGGGATATTGTTCCTCTTGTCTCTTCGTCTGGCCACACCATGGGGAGCCAGGAGCGTGTGAACGGCCCAGAGGCGGCGTGATTAGAGCGTCGTTATCTTTCTATTTACTATACATAATTTTACATTTCAGGCAGTATATATATACATTTTTTACATTGCAGCGCAAACTGCATCATTGTCACCAAACGAGCAGCATGTCAGATCAGCTCAGGCATAAGACTAAAGTCCTCACAAGAGACCTTCGCCCAGTTTCCGCTGCGTGCTCTCTTCGTCTTCAGGTTCCGGGGCCTTCTTCCGGGGAGCATATGGATATTCAGTCCGGGGGCCCCTCTTGACATTCCAGGACGGGTCACGCACAATGCCTTCCTCGCGCCACTTCTTGGGGGGTTTTGTGCCCAGCTCTGCCATTTGCGACCAGATGTTCTTGCCGCGGTTGAACCATCGTTCCATGCGCTTCTCTTCCTGGTCCGCGGTGGGCCTCCATTTGGCTCTCAGTATGCGCCGTATGACTTCTGGCGAGACCTCGAACTTCTGAGACAGCTTTTCCGTTGTGTACTCTTCGGGGTACTGTGTATGCAGAGCCCTGATACCTTCCAATGCGTCGGGCGACAGCCGTTTTCGCGGGTTCCAACCGTCTGGAAACTTGGTCCGCAATGCCTCCTTCTGTATCATCCACGGCTCTTTCTTCGGGGCAGGGAGATCGGATTGCTCCCAAGTCCTTTTGATATTTGGGGGCATAATCTTGCTTCTCCTCAGCTTGCTCGAGGCTGGCAGTTCAGGTTTCCTACGAGCCGAACCATCGGGTTTGTGGCGAGGTCCGCCATGCTGGCCGGAGGGATCAGCTTGTTGTTTCGGAGTCTGACCAAGCTCCGCTGCGAGGGCATCGATCGCATCTGGGGAAAATTCGAATACAGCTTTGTCGGTCTTCGCTTTCTCTAACTGCCCGGCGTCGGCGTCGGCCGCCACGACAGGGCCCGACTGCTCATGCAGGCCACTCGGGGCTGCCCTGCCTGCTCCAGGAGCCCGCCATGTCTGCCTTGGGTAGTAGACTGCCGAGGCAGCAGTGAAAGGCCTCGCACGGCCGAGCTGTGTGGATGCGCCGGGGAGTCTGGGGTCAGGGCGAGGTGTGCTTCTTGGGAGCGAATGGGACAGCGGGATCCGAGTAAGGCTCTGTACAAAGATCCGCAAGGATGATGCGCGGCAAGTGCAGGTCATTGCAACCCTGATTTAGCAAGAAAAGGGCCGTGGTGTAAGACAAGATACGGATGCGAAAGCTCGCCTGAGAGCTGGCATGTGTATGAAGTTTTTTGTTCTGGGGTGTGGCACCCGGCGCTGGGCGACACGCGCCGAGAAAGCGCGGAAGTGGCTGCATTAGACCGTTGGTGGGTCTGTGCTACCTACCGCGGGCCTGTACGGTATTCCACGTCCCTGGCCCATGCTGCCCAGTGTACAGTGAGTGGTACGGGCGGACAGGGGCCATGGCCAGCCGTCAAGTGCAGTCGGTCCAGGTTGCAGGGCTCACTTCACAGGCTAGATCGAAACCCTCCACTCGACCCCACGTCATCTGGAACAGCCGAGACGCGTGGGGAGGCGATAAGTCGCTCTCTCCATGACAGGCAGACGTCAAGGGGTCCCCATCTCAATCAGGCGCGCCAGTTTTCCTGGTCCTGTATTTGGTGGTCGATGATTCATTCATCAGAGTGAGGGGATGCCGAGGGGCAGCCAGTTTCGAAGCATCTGTCTCCAACGAGTCCAACATGGTGTGCCTCGGCAACCCCCTCTTATTACTTCAGACTCGGCCGACGATATGGTTGCCAATTCTGTCAGATCCTGAGCCTTTCTATCGTATGATGGGCGAAACCTGAATGTCTATATTCAATGAGCGGCGTTTTTGGAGCCTCAATATGGCCCAGTGACTGTTATACGTCTTTTATTCCCCTTTAGATTTGCTATAACTGTATTATTACGTATCTTCTCTTCCCTTGGATTATTGTCACATCCAACTTGTAGCCTCGCTTCATTCTCTTGCAACTACATCTTATACTCTGGGCAACGCATACTCCTATACATCTAACCATAATAACACTCACGGTCCGCAAGATGGGGCTGTTCTCCAGAGAACCCAATGATATGAAGGTCTACGGATACAAGTTCAGGTGGGGCTCGTTGCATCAATCGCCAGAAGAACTTCATCCCTTAATATATACCTACGATACTGTTGCATCAGACGCCGTCGAAGCATTGGACGAACTGGTGCCACCAGCACCAACTGGCCCTAGGAAGGATATCCAGGAGGCAGTTGAGCCCCAGGATACGAAGAGGCATCGGGACCTTTACGCACTCGTCCAGAAGCATGCCAAGGTCGACGAGAGAGTGGGCAAGTTATGGGATGAGATCAACGCGGTACCGGAATGGGTTGACTGGGAGCAAATCGACAGGGGCCAGAAGGTATTCTGGCGTTATGGTGGCCCAGCTATCACGGCCGTAAGTTCAGTCCCCTTCTTGGGAAATCATACGCTGATGAACGACAGCTCACTTTTCTGTCATTACTCGGCGGTATGGGTGGAGGGAGGACGGTAGAGACTCTAGATCGCACGGGTGGGTTTGGTGCTCAGGTCGTGCGCCGGCGCCTTCTGGAGACTACCCAACACACCCTCGGCGTCCACAAAGACTTGGCTGCAATTCAGCCTGGCGGAGAAGGTTTCGAGTCTTCAGTACGGGTCCGTCTACTGCACGCATCAGTTCGCCGGCGAGTGACGCAATTGGCAAAGGCGAAACCCGAATACTACGACCTGAAGAAATATGGTGTTCCGGTCAATGACCTCGACTGTATTGGGACCATCGGAACGTTCAGCTCGACAGTAGTATGGATGGGGTTCCCACGACAGGGTATCTGGCTGCGGCAGCAGGAGATTGAGGATTACCTCGCGCTCTGGCGCTACGTTGCGTACCTCATGGGCACTCCACACGACTGGCTCGCAACTCCGGAGACCGCAAAAGCGATGATGGAGTCTCTGCTCGTATCGGAGATCAAGCCAACCAAGAAGTCGGGAACGCTAGCGAACAACATCATCACCGGCTTTGAGGGCCAACCGCCAACCTATGCCTCGCGGGGTTTCCTCAACGCCGAGACCTGGTGGCTTAACGGCAGCGAGTTGGCTCAAGAACTGGGCATTGAGAAGCCAAATATCTACTACAGAGCCTTGGCATTTGGACAATGCATCTACTTCATGATCTCTGGCTACATCGCTCGGAGTATACCATTCCTGGACGAAGCGAACATCAAGGTGAGTATATTCCCAAACTTTCCGTAACCCCGTCTTGTAGTGTGTATGATAGTCACGACAGAGCAAGACGCAGTGACTATCGGACTTTTATGTGCTCATGCTGACGGATAATTTAGCTTACCCGGAAGGTGCTGTATCAGATCCTGGTACACAAGAAGTCCAAAGGTGCGCTGGGCTATATCACAAAGTATAACTTCAAGTGGATCCCGGACCTGAAGAACACGACCACGCCGCTTGGCGACCCAGTGCCCGGGCAGGCGCAGAAGTCGGGGGCTTTCTATCATTCTGGGGTCGAAAGAACCGCACTGATAACTCTCGTCGTTGTCGGCACGGTTGTAGGTCTTACGGGCTGGGCTAGTCTTCGCCTAGCAAACAACCTAGGTTGGTTGGCATCTCCTCGCTGGGGTTGGGACAGCGCGGCGGCGCCTTTTATAGGACTGTTACGAGACATGAAAGCATAGTCTGGGTTTACAGCGTTGAGAACGAATGTTTTTATCTGAAAGAGACCCGTGTTGGGTACATATTTAAAGCTGCCTTGTCGAAACTCATAAGTTGCCTGAGAGCGTCACTCCCATCAGCGTAGTTACACACCTAGGTCCCTAGGTAGTTTATCATTCCACCCCAGAGCTGTTGCGACTTTGAAGGACGATGCAGAGACGGGCTCGAATAGTGTCACAGATTCGATACATTCATGACATAGCCTTGTTAGCGGGCTGTAGATAGTCTTTTTAGTTATACGAATGTGTTACACTGCTGATTATATCAGACTTTATCCGGGAAGACGTGCAGGGAGCTGTGTCATTGTTGGAACTTTTCATCAATAGGAGTTCAAGTGGTTTGCGTGATCTCCTATCTCTCGCCAATGGTTCAGGCATAACCAAGAGACAGAATATAAGCGAGAATAAGTGTTGCAACATCTCTCACAAAGAATTATAGTTGCAGGCGGCGGGCGACCGACACCCGCCAGCCCGTGCTAACTTAGTGAGTGGGGTGATGGGCGGCGGCGGGTGAGTGCCTTAGGCCAACAGCCCCCATCCTGCCCCATCGATATCCTGGTCCAATATACATCATCCCTACCTTAGACGCAATAGTGTCGCAGGTCACTCGAGATTCCCAGCATCTAGAAATCCAGCCATCTCTCGACGCGTCCCGTTCATTGAAGTTGCCGGCCGACAGTTGACGGGCCAATGCTTCAGCGATAGGGTCCCTGAAGCCGAGGCTCAATTGACTGCGTACGACTACAATGTGGTTGCGACGTGCGTGATTGACGGGGTATTCTTCCACGGGACTAATAGCCCAGTGGCCGGCTCTCTGCTGCAATCCACCGTCGTGGTCTCCCCGTCCCCGTCCCTCGCCCAGCGCTCGCCCGTCCGCCGACAATGGCTCCCGACATGGCCAGCAACATCCGCGTTTTCGTGCACTGGAGCGACCAGACCGTGTTCGCCGGCGAGGAGATCAAGTGCCGCATCACCTTCAAGAACGTCGCGCGGCCGAACCAACCCAACCCCGAGCGCTCGAGACAGCCCTCCCCTCTGCTGGGCACGCCTCGCAAGCCCAACCTCAACAATGGCCTCACGCCGCCCGCCTCTGCCAGAGGCAGGGGCCATCGAGCCACCCTCTCCCTGAACGTGCCGACGGGCCATTCGCGCTCCAAGAGCAGCGGCACCACGTCGTGGATTCCCGCCCAGCCGCCGCCGACCCGGCCGGGCCACAGTCACAAGCGCTCCGTTTCCATCGTTTCAATAGGCTCCGCGACCACCGTGGAGGACCAGGCACATAGCAATGGGACTAGAGGGCCACCCCAGCGTCCTGGTCGTGGCCATGGCCGCTCCTCCAGTCTGCAAATATCCCCAAGAGCAAGCGCCGTCTTCAACGGCCCGCAGTCTGCCGCGCTGCCACAGCGGCCATATGGAGGCAGCTCGCAGGGCTCGCCCGTCTTCAACAACAACTCTTTCCCGCCCTCTCGGTACGGACATGGCCGTCAGCCGGGCGTTTCGACCATGCCCAACACCCCTGCAGTCGGACACACGCCGAGGAGAAGCCCCCTGCAGATGCCTGAGTGGACGTTTCCCGCTGTGCGATCACCGCTCTCCGAAAGTGAGGACAGGTCGCCGGGTGGCCAGGACGAAGACTACCTGACGACGCCGGTCTCGGCAGGCGGGGGCTCGGTGCAGCTCCCGGTGCGCTCGCGGGACTCGGTGCCCTCCGTCGTGGAGCACCCGGCCCCGGCGGCACGGATCTTGTCAACGACGAGCATAGCGGGCGGGACGCCCAGGAGCAGTGGGGAGTTCTACTCCTTGAGTAACAACTCGAGCGAAACTCTGGCCTCGGAATACGTGACACAGCCGCTGCGGAATGGCTTGAGACCGCCACATTTAAGAAGAATCTCGGGCATGTCCGGACCAGGCCAAGCGAAGTTGCCGGAAGCCTTGATGATGGGCTACGCACAGATTCAAGGGTCATTCACGCTGGACGGATCCCTCATAAATTTGGGGCCCTTTGAGACGGTCAAGAGGAAGGCTGTATTGGGAGGGCAAGGCGGCGGCGTCATCGGACTTGAGAACTCAAAAAGGGACAGTGGACTGCTCAAGAGCTTCGGATGGGGCTCCTGGGGAAACTCCATAGGAGAGCTGCTCGGTGGAGGGGAGTTGAGTAGTATCAAGGAGATGCGCGGCGTAGCAGGCTCCAAGTCGATACCCTTGCTCTCAACGCCCCAGTCCATCCTTTTCGTGGACCTGCAACTCGCTCCGGGGGAGAGCAAGACATACGAATACTCATTTAAATTGCCCAAGGGTTTACCTCCGACGCACAAAGGCAAAGCCATGAAGATCACTTACAGTCTCGTCATCGGAACACAGAGACCAGGGGGGACAAAGGAACAGCAGGTCAAATCAGTCGATATACCATTTCGGGTACTGGGCAGCGTCAATAGTCATGGCGAGATCCTCGGTCATGACCTCATGTCGCCGTATATCATTCTCCGCGATCTAGCGAAGGTTCAGCAGCTCGACAAGAATGCCAGCAGCGCGGAGAAGACGAAGGTCAAACCACTGCCAAATTCTACCCTCCACGGATTCCTGGGCTATGTGGAGGAATTACTGGATCGGCCAAGGAATGGATCTGGTCTTCTTTCGCCTACAGCTCACGGGCCATCTTCGCGGCGCCCTTCTGCTTTCGAAGAAGCCGCCACTGCTCGGGAAGCCATTGACTTGGCCATCATGCGTTCTAATCTCTCATCCTCGGACTCAGGCCAGAGCACAAACCGCTTTGAGATTGCTAGAAATGGTCAGCGGGTCGGCGTTGTTATGCTTGCCCGACCAGCCTACAGACTTGGCGAGGCTGTCAGCATGGCTATCGACTTCACAGATGCCGAGATACCCTGCTATGCCGTCCACGCGGCTCTGGAGACTGCCGAGCGCATCGAGCCCGCCTTTGCCTTGAGGAGTGAGGCCAGCGTCCATCGGGTCACCAGAAAGGTGTATGGTAGCTCCAGCGAGGCCACATTATTTGCCCGACGCATAGTGTTCAGCCCAACTATCCCCATCAATGCCACACCGGAATTCGTTACCAGTGGCCTCAGTCTGGAGTGGAAAATCAGAGTCGAGTTTGTGGTGCCAAGCTCCACGGCCGAGGACACCGAAGCTGAGAGACGCGCTGAAGGACCGCACCCGCTGCTCGAGGAGATCTCTCGCGACGATCGGGGTGGGCTCGTCATGGTGGCGGCTGAGAACCTGGAGTGCGAGAGCTTTGAGGTCGCGGTTCCCTTGCGGGTCTACGGCGCGGTTTGCAATGGACTCGAGAGGCTAGAGCGAGACGAGGCCGAGGAGGGCCTGGTCGTGTAAAAACATTACAGATTATTACCTTACAAAGTAGTAGTTATTCGTAAAGACCAATCTCTTGGTCAGACCACGTGTAAATATAAGCTGCAGATAAGACGAGAAGTCACGGCACACTTGAAAGCTAGCTGGATAGATAGACAGCTTTGGGGCAATAGATGGCTCTTGGGATTGGAAATTGTACATTGACAGTAAACTGAGTTGTTGTGTTCACCTTATACCTTTTGGGTCTCGGGGTCCTTGACGTTATACGCTTATAGTGTCCTACCATTTCACGGCCTTATTGATAGCAACAAGGGCTGCAGTAGTAGGATGTTTCAATGCAAAATCGGGACAGCTTCGCATTCATTGTTTGTCAATATTCGTTATTCTGATAAGAAGCTCTTCTAGGGGGGAAGGGGGCTTGGTTAAGCTGTCTTCTCAGCCGAACAAGGTGATTTCCACCTGATTTTTCCACCCGTGTTAACGGAAGACGTTTTTTTGTGAAATATATAATCTTTTTCTACCAACTTAGCAGGTTCGATGGGAATGCAAGTATGTGCTTCGATAGTCGCTCTTCCTAGTTGAAGAAAAGTACCTCCAGTGTACATGGCGACAACCATCGTCCCCGGCGATCAACCTCAATTCTCCGTATCATCCCACACCCCCAAACTAGTTTCTTCTTCAGATTCCTAGACCTGTGATTCCTACTGCACCCTTCCGACTTGCTACTGAAGCAATATCATCACAAAGTCGTTCGATGCACGGTTTGTTCGCCAGCTTCTATGGCAGCTTCTCCGTCATCCCCTTCTTTTTCTCGTTTACATCCTCCTCCTCCTCCTTCATACTTCCCCTTTTGCAACCAAATCGAGCACAACGTGCCTGCCTTCTTGTGATCTCATCTGCTGAATTCACTACTCAACCCGCTCCTTTTACTTGACGAGTCCAAGCGTTGATCTGGATCACTCAACATCACTCTGTTCTCCAGTCAGCCAACCTCGTCCTCCTCCTGCCAGATATCAGGCCGCCGTTGTCGATCTGAGATGTACATCTTGAACATCACAGGCCATACCTAACACAACACCAAACAAGGATCAACGAGACATAGCCTTGTATTTCCTCCCTTCGCTCGTCTTTCTCCTTCTCCTCCTGCTCCTTCTCTTCCTCTTCCTCTTTCTCTTACTCCTCCTGCACATTGTTGACCTCAACGGCACGTCGTCGACCTCAAACTTCACACCATACAAATCACCCACCTCATCTCGACAAGGGCAATTTTCTCTTCTCTCCCTTCCTTTTCATCCCTTCCTTGAGGTGATCGTGGCTGACACCTCACTGCTATCCAAAGATCGCCGGCGCCCAGTCGTTTTCTCTCTTCCGTTCTTCCTCTCACAGAGTAAGACACGATGGTGAGACTCCATAACCTTGGCCTGCAGGCACAGGTTCACGTCGGTGGCAAGGCCGCCACAGAGTACGACGCCCCTTCGGAGAACGCAGCAGCCAAATCACCTCAGATACTAAAGCCGCTGTCGGTCACCAAGTACATCGAGTGCTTCAACGACGCCGAGTTCAGCGTTGCGCTCAGCGTGTCAAACCACTATGGGTTTGACGCTCCAGTCCCTCACATGCTCAACATCGCAATCTATGTCGACGGCAACTGGGTCACAGGCGAGATGTGTCGCATGGACCAGACTGAGCTCCAGCCGTGGAAGGCGATCGTCCATGGTCGCTCGCTCATCAAGGGAAAGGGCAAGGGAAGAGGCCAGGGCAAGCAAGGAATTCAGACCTTCAAGTTCAAGTCGATCAAGACGGGTGAGTCCACTAAATACTATCGTTCTTGCCCATATTTCATCCCCAAAATCCTCCGCCCTGACATCTTTCGGACAAAAAGCTGACCACAGATTGCCTTGCTCAATAGTGGACGACGACGACTCGATTCGCGTTGACTCAGACTGCCGCGCAGCTGTGAACATGGGCACCGTCGACATCAAGTTCTTTCGCGTGCAGGTGAATGGCTCGAGCGAGAAGTACATGAACAATCTGCTGGGTGCTAAGAACTTGGAGCTGGCCGAGAAGGCACTCAAAGGTCGTACTGTCTCGCATGGAACCACGTTCTCGGATTTCGTCGAGTAAGATGACCCTTCTCCCTGGAGCCTGTTGACACATTCCTACTAGCCTTTCGGGCTCTGGAGGTGATGGAATTCCTGTCTGATCATGAATACAGGCTCGATAAACCGAAACCGCTCTTGTCGTCCAAGTGCGCTCTGATATATGGTGACAACGGTCCCTTCGCTACGATCAAGTTGATCTATCGGTCGAAAGGTACCTGCAATGAATAGGACACGGTTACAGGGCTACCATTGCTGACAGCATGATTCCAGATGCTTTGATCAAAGAGGGCATTGTTTCCCGACCGCCCAACCCACGCGCGGCAGCCTTAGAGCTGCAGCGAATCGAGGAACTGTCTGAGGACCAGCTGCGTCTGCTCTTGGAGAGACTGAAAAAAGTTAGCACCGCCGTAAGTGAAACTTGGATTCGTGCAACTAGTGGTGTTGTTCTCATATAGTCTCTCTTAGCACGTCTCCCAGTCCGCAGCGTTGTCGTCCCCGGACTTGTCGCGACTCCAGACTCCCATAACCAATCGCGACGGTCTAGGAGCCTCTATCAGTCGGTTCATGGACCGACCCGGAACTGTGAGTCACATCTCTGATTCAGCCAATGTCCGCCCGTGAATCGAGTCAATGACTGATGATACATACAGGCCCCGCCTCGAATGCCCGTTCACATAGATCTTTCACGAGCAGCATCCCAGGCACGTAAGGTCTCAGGAGGGGATTACCGCTCCACCCACCCTCGCGTGCAGACTGAGACGCCCCGAATTATGCAGAGCATCGAGAGACCCCCTGACCTGACCCACGTGTACCAGCTGCCGCTGATGCCGTTGACGCCGCCGCTGCAGTCCCGATCTCAGTCGCAATCTCAGGACGATCTAGACCGGGGCTCGATGAAGCCGGAGCGCGGCTCTGTGGTCAAGCGCGAGTACGATGACACTGGAGACCTGAATGTCCTGCGACCGGCTGCTCGGCCTGCGAAGCGCATTCTCATCGATGGCAAGATTCGAGAGGTCGTCTCCCTGCTCGACGATGACGACGAGTGATTAGCTGGTGGGTGATTGCCTGGTCCACTGCACGGTGATGTTGCACGTTAACCGGAATTGTGCTTGGGAGAAACTTGGTTGGAGAAGACACACGATACAGGCAGTCTCTGCCCGCAAGACCGGACTTTTCACGATGTTGCCCAGATATATATGCACCAGTCGTTCTAATCCTGGATGCATGGGATGGTTAGTTGCACAAATGGGATGACAAAAGAAAGTTTCACAAGATGATAGATAGTTCCTTTCATATTTCTTCCCAACAATTGTAGATTTACAAACTGACTTGCGGTATGTCTTTGAATTGTGTGCAAAAAAATACGTTACGTACAGTATGCACCTACCATTGCAATAAAGGAGACAGGGCAAACGAACATTCCCACCTGAAGGTAATAAAACGAGGTACTCTCTCACATCCATACCAGATTCAGGAAGCCGGGGCATCCCCCAAAAAAAATAGCAGGTACCATCCCAAGAGACGACCGGAGGCCCCGCTGTGACATGCGAGAATGTTGGGAGCAGGGTCATGTAATTTTGGGTGCGAGTTTGGGAACCGCCCCCCTTTTTTTTCCACCTCAAAGATGTGGTCCTCCTGTTGCCCGGTAGTGAGTGTTTTCTTCCATTGGATTTGTCCTCCTGCTACTGCATCCCATACGCTACGTTGCTGGTCGTTTTCCTTTCGTATCTCATTGCTCATTGTGATAAGGCGTTCTCCCTCTCCCTCTGGATAACTCCTTGCAGTCAATCTACACATCTACCTCCATTGCATCTGCTTCAGCATCCGACTTTGCTCTTAAGACCTCATAAGCCTTTTCAGCGGCCTTCGTGATGACTTCATCCTTATGATTACCGCCACCGACCTCAACCACCAACTCATCACCCACGAAGACCTTGCATACATAGGCGGCCTCCTCTGCCGTGACCAAGCCAACTTTATACTCCACTAGGCGTTGTCCTGCTATCTCGCCGAGCTTGTTCTTGGGATGGGTCACGTCGACATTGTCCTCCAGGATCCTGCGAAGGAACGGTAAGATTCCAATACGCTCCAGGAGGCTCCTACACACGCTCATATCGCCCGAGTCCAGCCACACAGCGGCAAGGACGGACTCGAAGATGTCTGAGAAGAACTTGGGGATATGAATGTGCGACAGGAGAACCCAGGGGTATACCCTGGAGCTGCTGATGGCCTGGAGGATGGCGTCCCGCTCGAGGGCGTGCCGCTCCTCCGCAGCTTTCTGCACGGCGCCGACGGCCTCGGATGAATGGCGCATGAACTTCCAGAACGGGATCTTGAACTCGGCGGGGACGGCCACCGCATTCTCGATATTTGCGGTGTGCTGAGATATGCTCCACTCCATGCCTAAGAAGCCGACCAGGTCAGCGTTCACGCACGCAGCCCTGAGGGGCGACATGCGGCTCTCGGGAAGGTTCCTCTCCCAGAGCTCCATGACGATGAGGTAGTCCAGGATGGCGTCGCCGATAAACTCGAGGCGCTCGAGAGACTGTTCGTTGGACGATGCCAGATTGAATGACGAGTGTGTCATGGACTCGACCAGCAGAGATTTGCAGCTAAAAGAATAGCCCAGCAGGCTCTCAAGAGGTGCCAGCGTAGGAGGGAGTTTTGATTTGGACTCCCTCAGAGACAGAAGCGCTGTCCGCCCTTCATCAAGGCCACGCCATACATCGCCAGGGATGAGTAGGCGGAGGCAGCGCAAAGCCTTGTCCAATCCATTGTATCCCAAACCGCCATCGACATATGCAGCCCCCGTGAGCGATTCAACTACATCCGCCAGGATCTTCGTAGACATGGTCCTCTTCCCAGAAACTTCTTCTTTGGAGGCCAGCTCGTCTACATAGAACGGCCTCCACTTGTGTCCAGTGAACTCTTTGGTGTGAATGAACCTGGCTAGCCCAAAATCACGACTCGACTTACAAAGTCTGGAGTTGGACAGCATTCTGACTCTCATCTTGGAGAGATATCCTTCAGGAAAATGGGGACCTGGAATGAGTTAGAGTGTTAGATTCATGGTGAGTCGCAGGTATCTTAGGCTTACGATTGACAGCAACACTTATTGTTGAGAGCAGCTTCAACAAGACATCGCCAAGAAACTCGAGTCTCTGGTAGTCATCTGCCTCTCGCGCCGACGAGGCGCTGATCGCAGTGACGAGTAGTCGCAAGTCATTGAAGGCCAGCTCTTTGAAGTCGGTGTTGGTAGACAACTCTTGGCCCAACAAGTATATCTCTAGGATGTGTGTAATGGATGGTATTAGCGAGGCAAATTGGACATTGACGATTGGAGTCGAGTCCATACGACAATGAGCTGCCGGCCAAATGTATTCATATGGCTTAGCTGATCTCTGTTCTGGTTTCGCATCCTGGCGTATTTCGTGTAAGAAATCTCGCCTCCGAGGCCAGCGTTTCAATGCTAGCCAAGGGCCATCGAATGGGTTCTCTTGGAGGAAAGCTTCTTCATAGTTGCTCCGTTTCTTTCGAACCAGATCATACGAAGGCTCTGATGGTAAGCATTCCCCATAGAAATAGGGACTGTTGTTCATAGTCTTCCGAATGAGGTACTGTAGTTCACCGCTTTCTTGGGCCAAGAAGCCGGAAGTTATGGTCTGGCTCCCAAGATCTTTCCTGGAGATGGGCTTTCCGTGTGAATGAAACTGAATGACATGTTGTCTTCCATCTTCGACCTCAAAGCGATGTCCATATGCCAAGGTTATAAGTGCCATAGTCTCCTCGGCGCTCCGTGATAGGTCCACAACAGTCGCCATTCTCTGGCTAATTTTTACCTTCCAGGATTTATTGCCCCAGAAAACATCGAACATCGGGATACTTGGAAGTTGCACTGGGGAAACCATGCTGAACTCGGCCAGTACTGCATTGGAGCGATCTAGGAGTTGAACTGGATAGCGATGATATTGCGATCCAGACCAGGCTCTGGCCACGTGAGGCCAAGGATTCCATCTCTCATCCACCTCGATCTCGGAAAGGCGACTCTCCAACCCCTCGACGAGGTCATTGCCCTTCAACGGCATCAAATTCTCATTCACGAGGCCGGCCTCGTAAAGTCTCTTGTACGCCTCGAATGCAGCATCCTTACACGCGTTCTTCTCGGAGTACCAGACATCATTGCCGTCGATTCGTCGAAGGTGAGCTGGCAGCGAATTCGGTAGAACGACCGTCGCTTTAACCTGAGGCGGCTCGAACTTTGCCCTGGTATAGGGAACCTTTGTTATGATGTAGTAAGGTCTCCATTCAACGAACTCCCGTGATGCAATGACTCCACAGAAGTGGTCTAGATGTCCTTTGGCGTCGTCCAGCTCCAGTCGAGCACGGGCATGCTTGGTGTAGAAAGGGGCAACCGAGGGAATCTCAGCGTCTTCAATGGCTTTCAGTTTCTTCAATTCCCGTGATTGATCTTCATAATGTTGCCTCATCTCCTCCTCGTGCTTCTCCCAGGCCATATGGCTGTCTGAGCTGATGTCGTACATGAGAATCAGCTTGGACTCCCTCATTCTGGCCCGCCCGCGGCGCTGTATGAACGACTTCAAGTGAGTCGGCCTGTCGAAACAAACAACCAAGTTGCAGGCCGGCACATCTATGCCTTCTTCGAGTACACTGGTAGCAATGAGGATGTCGAGCTTGCCAGAACGGAAAAGCTCCAAGTCGACAAGGCCATCATTCCGATTGAGCTCGCCCACATCCCTTTTTCGGGCCTCGTATCGTGAAGCACCCACCATCGAGCCAGTTCGAAATCGAGTACGAGTCAACTTGTGCATCGAGAGAAGCCTTTGAAGTACATGTGTAGTAGCTGTTTCTTTGACAAAAACGATACCCTGGACGTTTGCTGGACATGAAACAAGCTGCTCTATGAGCTTCGTGACCTTACTGGACACTTGTAGATTATCGCGATGATCGGCTTGCGCCAGTTCCACTTTCTGTAGTACGCCAGCTAGATATCTCTTCTCCGCAAGCTCCCAGGCCGAATTGTTTTGGCTGCTCTTGTTAGCATAGTCAAGATACTGTGTGATGGCACTCCTGATGTAGTAGTCTGCAGCCCACGGTCCGAGTTCGCAGCGTATCTCGGTGCTTTTGCGGCAGAATGATGCCATCTGCTTGAAGACATAGGTGTCTTGCTTCATCCATGCTCTTTGGAGCTCCAAATAGCTTCGCTCTGTGTTCTCGGCAAGCTTTCGAACTATGTAAGGATCGTTGTTGATGTCAAGGTCCAGATAAGCTTGCATGAGGCTCCTCATGGTTTGAGTCTCAATACCAGGGTCGTTTTGATTCAATCCCGGCCCGTAGGGCACTGGAAACATAACAGGACGCTTGACCTGACGAAGCAATTCAGCTCTATGCCTGGTTGGTGTCCGACAGACTGCATCAAGAGTTCTCTCGATAATTTCCAATCCACTGGTTGAAGCATTAATAGTCGGACTTGCAGTCAGACCTAAGATAGCTGGCACGGGGATGCCTGCCTGCTTGTTCTCTTGATATCTGGTCATGATCTTCCGACCAGGGCTGTCTCCCACACAATTGTGTGCTGGATGTGTTAGTTGGCACATCATCACGAAGTAAAGCTGATACTCGCTTACCTTCGTCAAAGACGAGTAGAGATAGAGAATCCGTTTGGACAAAAGCATGATCCAGAGCCTGAGACAGTACTTGATATGTTGAGACAACTATACTGACATTCTCTAAGAATGCATTCCATATGGAGGTATTCGACCAGGTATCGATCCCGTCGTTGCCGGTCAGGGGCTTGGATTGCACACCCGGGATCTGCGACTGGATGACTTGCAACTGCTGGTAGCAGAGCGCGACAGTTGGAACAAGAAACCAGACAATCTTCCCCGAGGGTGAGTTTTCAAGAGCAGCGCGCATACGGAGGATGGCCACCTGGGTCTTTCCACTGCCGGTATCCATCTACGGATGCTTCAGTAAGGGTGCGGCCTTGGCATCTGAAGGGAAGACTTACGACAACGATGACGTTGCGTTTGAGGCTCTCCTCAAGCATTTCCAACTGATAAGCGCGGGCGTGTATGATATTCTCCTCCTGCACGACTTGGTCTCCCGCGGGTGGTGGTGAAGCAGGCCCGGTTATCTCCTCACTAACTGGAGACTCTACCCGCGAGCCTGGCGAGGCAATCCCCTCGGAGAGATCAGAGGCGCTCCTGATGTCCTCCCCGCCCGATCTCATTGACATGTCATCGTTGGAGTCAGATGCCATCTTGAGCGAGAGTTTCGGATGAGCAGGACTGATTGTGATTAGGCATCAACAGTGCGTTACACGAGAAGGACAAAGGCGAAGTTTGGATGCCGGATGATGCTCTTGATGAAGTGTTTGAGCTGGCAGTGTAAGCATCGAGTCGCCAACCCAGCCTATTTATGGACAAATACTGCTCGGCGGCAGCCTTTGAGGATGCCGCGTATACATGCGGGAGGCCGACCACAGGTATTGCGCATTCCAATGGATCAACGAAACAAGGTTGAAGAACCACGAAAAGCAATCCAATAAAAGGAAAGGGAAAATTTCATTTGGCCAACGCGTCATCTGAGTAGCACCTGCGCTCAGAAACGACAGATCATTTTGTGTGTCGCATGGGCTGGTTGTCGCAGATGCTCTGAGTGGTGGTGGTCGGCGATTTGATAGCAAAGTGTACTTCGCTACTGACTGAGTGTGAGATGGGCCGAGTGGATCAAGCAGCACACACATCTACGTGCACCAACACCACTACACCACCAAACCTTGGCAGGCCTGCAGTCGAGGCATGGAGCTTTTCGCGACCGGCTTTAATGCCTGGAATCAGCTCTCTTTCGAAAAAGACATGGAAAGCAATCAATCTGGATATCCCGCCGACGTCGAACAGCTGACGAGAATACTCTCGCGCGATGCAATAGAACACCTGTACGCCTCCCTTTCTTGCACCGTAGGTTCGGCTACCTTTCCCCCGAGACCCTTCTGACGAGGCTTGACTCGCATCGATGAGCTGATATTGAACAACAGTAAAAACTGAGAAAGGCGATGTATCGGCTGGCTATCCCGATGAGTGGATGGAGGTTGAAGATCTCAGAGAGAAGATCATCTTGTCGACGGCAGCCATCGCTGGGAATGGCATAGTTGCAGGCAAGACCCCGGCTGGGGCGCATGTCAAAGACTCAAACTGACGCAAGTACAGCCTCCGACACAGAAGGATACATCTCGCAGTTCCAATCGGCGGATCACTTCCGAGATGGTAAGGCGCAATGGCACTTCCCGGGCCTACGTGTGGTTCAAACGGTCGCGTACGAGGCAGGTTTTGCAGCCTTGACTGCCGAAGGCCAAGTATGGACCTGGGGTGACGAGCGCTACGGCGCATGCCTGGGGAGAGAAGTAACAGAGGATAGGTAAGCTTCTTGCTACAGTCTGGTCACGCTGTGTATGTGCGAGCTGATGGGGGTTATAGCCCTGCTGGGAGGCCATGTCGTGTCATGGAGCTAGACGATCTGCCCACTGGCAAGATAGTGAAGATTGCTGCTGGCGGCTACCTACTCATGGCACTGACGGAGGGAAATGACGTTTATGCTTGGGGCGGCCATCCAGGGCAACCTGCCATCCTCGAGGAAGTGTCACGAAGCCCGGCGCCTGTGGTGGTTGAAGACAGTGACATCGCGGACTGTGCAGTGGGCGAATCCCATGCTGTTCTTCTCACTGTCGAGGGGGATATCTTCGCGATTGGTGTTAATACAAACGGCCAGTTGGGTTTACCTGGTGAGACCCGTACTTCATGGACCAAGTTGCCATTCGACGCCGAAGCTGGTCTAGCTGCATCAGCCGTCTTCTGCGGTCCGCGAAACACATTTGTATTAGCCCGCAAGGATTTCAATGCATCATGACGAACAGTGTGCCTTCTGGACCCTCTATTCTGTTCTATGGTACAAGTGACTGCCATCTGCAAAAATCGTAATAAACGCCATCATTTATAGGTTCGTCAGGTAGTCCTCAATCTCCTGAGGAGTCAGCTTTCTGAAGCGCGGGCCAACAGCGCCGGCAACGCCCTCGACACCGAGAAGGTGATCGGCGGGGGGGCCGACAATACCTGTGTCATGGTTAGCAGGCAGGAAACCGGCCACCGGAAGGATAGGCCACTTACCAATCTCAATCGTCTCTCCGTTCATCTCGCCTTCGATGGTCTCCTTCAGTGTAAGCAGCGCGATGTGCACAGCGTCCTCGAGCTCCAGACCATCTGTGTATCGCTTCTCCAGGAAGGTCTTGGCCGACGTCGCACTCTTGCCGATGGCTGTGGCCTTCCAGGGGAAATAACTGCCCGAGGGGTCGACCTGGTACAGCATGGGGCCACCCTTCAGCACACCACCGGTCTTGCCAGAGACCTTCTTCTTGTTGCCCTCTGCGTCGATGACCTCGTTCTGAGCCAGCCCCTCCTCATCCGGCAGGATGCCCTCGTCCCAGCCTGCGATCAGCAAGCTCACGCCGTACGGTCGCACACCACCGGACTGTGTGGCCTCCTGCATCTCTCGGGCGACATCCTGCACTAATATCCTGGTGGGCGGGTACTCGTTGTAGATTCGCTTGTAGCCGGAGTGGGAGACCTTGCGTGCCTTGTCTACGAGCACTCTGTAGTCGGGGCCCATGCCCGAGTATACCATGCCGATGTTGGGGGTGATGAGGCTGATCTTGGAGAGAGACGAGGGGTCGGCGAGCGGCGATGACGACTTCTTCTCGGTCGCTAGGACGATTCCGTTGGTGGCTTCATGGAGTTAGCGAGGACCGAACGTGTGTCGCCGTCATAGCTATTGGATGGTGATTGGAGAGCTTCTCACCCTTGATTCCAAGCGCCGTGACACCCTGGTTGACAGCATTCAAGGCATACTCTATTGACACAGCGAAGTCAGTTTGGCATTCCCGCGAGAAAGGACGGTGTGGGAGCTGGAACGGCGTTGCATACCGATTTGTACGAGTTTCCCGCTGTGACGATGGTTAGCCAGAAGCTCATGGAGCGAGCAGCACAACGGGTGGGTGCGGGCAAGCTCACCTCGGGGAGAATGTCGTCAACGAGAACGAGTATCGGTCAGCCATCTTGTTCTATTTGCCTCGGATTCGGGTTCAGGTCGGCGGGTGCGGTGGGAATCGGAGACGATGGCGTGTGGAGGTGCGGGTTGTAGATGGAGGGGAGGTGGTTTCCGAGGCGGATGGTGAGGCTGGATGATGTCGAGCTGTTTGGACCAGGTTCACCAGCCAGGCATCGCGAGTTTGCGTGTTCCTGCTGTACCAGACGGCTGTACCTCATTAGCCAGCTAACTTAGGTACCTGCCGCGCTGGACCTTCAGCCTGGCCTAGCGCGGCCCCGAGCTCCAATCAGTGACTAAGCCGGAGCTTGGGGGTGGCCCAACCTCCGCGATCCCATGCGACCTGAGGGAGAGACCTCAGGGAACAGCGAACGACGAAGCAGTCCGTACTCAACAGAAGCGATGAAACATGCGTGCACAACCGCCAGGAAACTGCTACTCTACCAATAGTAATATTATAGGATGATACTTCAACTGGAAGCCCTATGATCACGCACCACACCCGCAAGGTATCCAGCAGCACACCTGTATCGTGTACACTCCGAGCTTCCAACTGGCCCAGGCGCCCGCCTGGCTGAGAACGGGCAGGGCGGGTGGAATGCAGGGCGGTGGGTCCGCATTAAACCACAGCTTCAAAACTCTTCCCAGCAGACAAATTTATTCCCAACCCCAATACACCCGCAGTCGAGAGAACAAACGAGCCTCTGAACGGCCTCAGCACTCTACGAGACAGCCGTGCTCTTTTTCTGGGCCGGATCGGCCTGCCGAGCGCCATGCTCCAGAGAGAGACCTGCAGCAGCCGGTAGGTACCCATGTGGCTAGTGCCAGATGGGATTGGATGTTGGGGTCGAGGTACGCCCTTCCATCGCATTCGGCCTTGTCCCTCGTGCTGGGTCTTGCTTGACTTGGGAGCTCCAGCCAGCCAGCTCGGCCTTTGTCATGTGGACAGCGCATCACAAAGCCCGTCCGCTACGACCGCTGATTCACTTCTTGGCCTGCCGGAAACCACGGAAACTCGCCGTCGGGTTTCCTCAATGGCCCTTTTCGTCATTCTGCTCATCACTTCCATGTCTTCGTCGAGGATTCTCTAGCCTCTCTTTCCTGAAAGCTGACCCAACCCTCGAGTCCCGCCACCTCCCCAAGCTCGAGTGTGCCTACCATGGACACTTACACCCCAGAGCGCGAAGCGCACGACGACTCGACCCCTCACATGGGGACCGACGGCGAAGGCGATGGCGGGCCGCGGCCTCGGGGAAAACCCCGAGAATGCTATATTTGTCGCACCCTCGTGTATCCTACCTATGTAGAGCCGACTGGGCTGGGCCAGATGCTGGGCAGACCACCGACGAGGGCTTACGAGGACGAGGACGGCCGCCTGATCTGCCCGTGCAAGTGCTCGGGCTCGACCAAATGGGTACATGAAGGTTGCATACAGCAATGGCGATACACCAACATTGGCTCGACGAATTACCGGAGGTGCGAACGTTGCCACTACGAGTACCGGTTCCAGCGCATGGACTGGGCCCAGCGGTTACGGAGCCCTATCCTGGCCTTCGCCTTGGCTGTCATGATCGTTGCCCTCCTCATTTTCCTACTAGGCTTCATAGGTGACCAGGTGCTGGGCCTATGGCTTGACCCGGCGGGCACTATCTACGGAGCTCTTGGTGGTGAGGTAGACGACTGGGAACTGGACCTGGACCTTGATGCATCGGAGCTGGGGCTCGATGCTCTCGATGATGACGGCTGGAGTCTCCATTTCTTGAAAGGTCTCTTCTCACTTGGTTTGGTGGGAATGGTCAAGGTAATTTTCCTAAGCCCGTTCCAGTGGTGGAATATACGGGCGACAGGCATGCTCTCAGGTGGCCGCCGCCGGGGTGGCACTGGACGCGACCGCTTGGAGAACATCAACTTGAGCATGGTTCTCATTGGAACCATTACCTTCTTCTGGGTAGGTCTCTTCACTTGCACCAACCCGTGGGGACTAGCTAACCCGCTTCAAGATGGTTTGGACCGCGACACGAAAGTGGACCAAACAAGCACTCGACAAGGCTAGCGAGCGCTTGTCAAATGCTCAGCCTGATGACGACGACGACGATGATGATGTTGATGATGAACACGTGGGTGCAAACGCTGAGGGCAGTGGTCCTGATGCGGCAGAACCCACAGAACCAAGTACAGGCCCTACAGGTGCTGAGAAGCTTGATAAGGATCTATAACGGTGTACACATTGCTCTCATCTATCAAAAGTATGTTTTGAAGCAGTTGGCCGCGGTTCCGTTCGTATCACAGCCATTTGACATGTTCCAACGTTTATGGTGACCACGACCTGCACACTCTTAAGTTGCCGCGAAGTTTCTCTTCCATATCGCGTCAACTAGTCTGTGTGCAGAGATCAAGGTCTTGCGACTGTCTTCAAGCATGGGCGTCTTGTCCTCGCTTATACAGACTCGGTCCAAGACTTGTCAAGACTCTGACCCACGTCAACAGCTCCTCGGGGCATAGTTGGCTGACTGCTATCACTCCTTCGTGGAAACCCAGTAGAGATGCAGTCCGGCGAGATTGATACATTCTGCAACCGCAGACTTGGCTTCGGCGTGGGTCCTGTGTTTGGGGGTCCCTCATCGGGATTCTTCCGGAGGATCATGGCTGAGTGAGCCTTGCATCATCCAAGAGGCTACGGATGTAGTGACCACGTAACGTTCCCGCATGACGCAGCACGTGTAAGAACAAGAGCAAGAACAAGAACAAGGGCAGCATAGATCGAATAGAGACAAGTTTTCTCAGCTGTACAAGTGGCTCGTATGGCCTGTTCGAGATATACTCACTGGCCAAGGCTCACCTGTGGACGACGAGCTTCAAAATGTCACTCATTTGCACAAGACCCCCCACGTTAGTACTGATTGCCTGCACGCACTAATAGGTAGACCCCTATCTTTTGGCGACTTATTAGCAGACTACTTAAGTTAAGTCAGCAAGGGCTTGAGCCTTGAGTGCACGTACTGTAGATGCGGCTGCCAAGGCTGGCCAGACGCCCAGGGGTGCCCTTTTTTTGCCCGACCGCTAGCTGCATCCTCTGAAAGACTTAAAATCTGTTGTCGAACAACATGGCGCAGCAACGGTCGTGGATGGAATGCATCTCGCTAACCCGATGTGAGACGTGAAATTGAGATGACGTGCAACAACACGGTGGTTTCTCAGCCAGAGTCAGTCCTCTTATCTACAAGAGGGAAACCCAGACGGATTGCTCATGTACCGGCCCCGAGCTGAAAGTGCCATCATTATCAGTTTAGTTAGTCGTTGGCGAAGTGGGCTTACTCTTCCCTGCCTGACATGAGCCTAGCCTCGAACGCTTAAGCCTTGTACTCCGTACCCCGTCACCTCTGTCCCTTTGTCGTGATAAATTCCGTGGCCACTCATCCGCCGTGGCCAAATAAAAGGCACCCGCAATTGCAGAGGAGCAGCACGCCGTCTCGACACACCCTTCCAGCGCTCTCGAAGGGGGCTCATCGCCGCCGAGGTGGTTGTGCATTGGCCGCCGACGACATCGACGACAAACCGTCCGTCCCAAGTCAGTCTGCTGCGCGACCGCGGCGCAATCTTGCGCGCCAGCCAAGAAAGGAGTTGCAGCGACCTGAACCTGAGCTGCGATACGAGAACAAGGCCAGTCCCGACGGGACACGGTCGCTACACCGAACACACGGCGGCATTGGGCCTCGTGTCCTCCTCATCCTGACGTCGCAGCACCGGGCGCGCGACGGCCTTCAGGAGCCAATTTCTCGCCGGCGAATCTCTCTCTGCACGCCCCCCTGTAGCAAACCTCCGCCCTCGAGGTGTGTCGCCTACAGCAATGCATTTCGCATACCCGCCACGCAAGAACTCGAACCCGCCGCCGTTCCGGCCGAGGTCGACGCGGATACCTACGTTCAGGAGGTTCCTCCGCCCCAAGACCATTGCCGTCGCCGGCCTGGCCATCTTGTTCATAATATGGCTGTTCTCCGGCAGCAGCTCGAAGCACAGCCCACAGCGCACCATCTCGGGGAAGCCGCCCGTGGTAATAGTCACCGTCTTCGATGAGAAGACCTGGGGCGGCAGCCCAGAATACTTGGAGAGCATCAAAGACAACAGGGAACAGTATGCCTCAAAACATGGTAAGATTTTGTCGTGGTGTCCGTGCGGACGAGGGATCGAGATGATCTCGTGAGCTGACACTCTATAAAGGATATGGCACCCTGCTGGTATCAGCAGGCGGCTACGAGCTCAATGGCGCGCCGGCCTCGTGGTCCAAGGTGACGGCAACCCGGCACGCCATGGCCAAGTTCCCCGACTGCAAGTACATCTGGTTCCTGGACCAGCACTCGTACATCATGAACCCGGACATCAAGGTGGAGGACTTCGTCATGGGCTCCAAGAAGCTCGAGGCCAACATGATCAAGGACCTGCCCGTCGTCCCGCCCGACAGCATCATCAAGACCTTCTCCCACCTCAAGGGAGACGACGTCGACCTCGTCCTCACCCAGGACAAAGATGGCATCTCGGCCGGCAGCTTCATCATCCGTAACGGCGAGTGGGCCAAGTTCTTTCTTGACACCTGGCTCGACCCGCTGTACCGGAGCTACAACTTCCAGAAGGCAGAGACGCATGCACTGGTAGGGACTCCTCTCCCCCTCTCTCTCTTCTCCCATGCCACCCCTTTCATTGGTGTGCGAGCTTGTAGCGAGCGAAACCCATCCAGAAGATGCCAGTCTGAGGAAGACTAACCAAATAAACAGGAGCACATCGTCCAGTGGCACCCCACGGTGCTCTCCAAGCTGGCCATCCTGCCACAGCGCCTGTTCAACTCGTACAACAAGCCCAAGCACGGCCGCGTCTTCGAGGCCGGCGACCTGGCCGTGCGCTTCGCCGGCTGCACCAAGGGCGCCGGCGAGAACAACTGCGTCGACGAGGCCAAGCGCTTCTCGTCCCAGTGGAGGAAGGCCTTTGCCTACGCGTGAGCGAGCCAAACCCTACAGCCTGCTCTCCTGTGTCCCTCCCGCTCTCTATCTCCCACCGCTTTGTACATATAACCTCATTACGCAAACGGGACATGGACACCCAACGGCACGCCGATCAGCTTTGTTTCGTCCCCTCTCTCCCTCTGGGCTCGATAGCCCGCTGTGCCTATCCAGCAATCACTGTACGGAGGACCAGTATAAGGAGGGTTGAAATTATCTAGGAGAGACTTTGGAGAAGTTTTAGTGGCTCTATCCGCCGACTGCTGTGTTGCACATGCCACGACGACAAAACGGGCGGCGGCCATGTCTGGGGCAGGGGAGCAGGAGCAGTTGACACGGAAGCTAGGAGATCACAGTATCCCGGAAATCAAGCCGAGGTCTATTTTCCCGCGTGCAAAAGGGGGGAATATTTATTCATGACACCCAACCCAACTGCGCAAGCCAACATTCGCCATCTAAAGGGAAGCCCCCATCCAGGGGGCCATGGGGCCCGCTTTGTTTCTCCCGCCTCACGATACAGCATATACAAACAGGGTCTTTGCCGGCAGCGACCCCACCCTCCCCCGTGACAACAGCGCAGCAGAAGATACGGAGGCAGTGGGCTCGCCATGGTGGCATGGACAACGGATTGGGGGGAGGCGTTGGTTCTGCTCCACGCGCTCGAGATCAAGGGTTTTTATTTTTGGGGAGCACGTGGCTAGAATTTATGCATGTATGTATCATTATGGGGAGGTAGAAGAAGACGAGAGGCTGTTCACACGTTCAAGACATTGCCCGTCACTGTGCTGTCAATCATGGTTTTGATTATCCTGTTTTTTTCTGTATTGATTGATGACTCGATTGCATGTCTCATAATAGACACGAGGGTATGGTTTCTTTGCGTGCATAGCCAGCCTGTAATAAAGCCGGGCCCAGTAATACACACGCTTCAACACCTTACATATATATCCCAACGACACGCCGGGGGCGAGGGCATGCAGCATCTCCCCCTATTCATACATACAACTTGATGCGATGTGTGCCCCCTGGCCGAACCCACGGCACACTTGGGAGGGCTCCCCTACGAACCATCCAAGGATTTCTCACCTCCTCCCCCGCCTACCCCCCGGACGCCAGCCTGCTTAGGCCTTGTAGAGCAGGTCCAGGAAGCCGTTGGCGAGGTCGACGACGATCTTCTTGTTGGGCAGGCTGCCGGCGACGCCGTAGAGGGCGGCCGAGTCGCCCATGGCCTGGCCGCGGGTCTTCTTGCCCTCGACGGCGAGGACGCGCTCCTTCTCGCGCTCGGCCTCGACGACGGCCTCGAGGTCGGCGACGAGGCGCTCCCAGACGCGGGTGATGGGCATGGTGACGGCGACGTGGATGGCGGGCGGGTTCTGCAGGGCGTTGAGGTGCCAGCCCTTGGAGGACATGCCGTCGGCGATGTCGTAGATGTTGAGGTTGAGCGCCGTGAAGGCCACGACCGAGACCAGGGGCCGCCCGATGATCTGCAGCTCCGCCGACAGCGGCGGCGCCGACGCGATGTGCTCCGCGATCTTCTTGGCGCACCCGACGATCTGCACGCACGAGTCGATGTAGCCCGGCTCGCCCACGCGCATCATGCTGGCCCAGCAGCCGGCGATGAGGGCGCCGGGGCGGGACCCGGCAATGCCGGGGGAGGCGTAGACGCCGCCGCTCCAGTCGGGCGACACGAAGTACTGGTACGTCCGCAGCTCCTGCGTGCGGTAGAGGACGGTCGAGTTGCCCTTGGGGGCGAAGCCGTACTTGTGGGTGTCGCAGGAGATGGAGGTCACGCCCTTGAGGCGGAAGTCGAAGAGCTCGGTCTCGAAGCCGGCCTTCTCGAGGAAGGGGACCAGGAAGGAGCCCAGACAGCAGTCGACGTGCAGCGGGATGCGGCGGCGCAGGGCGAGCTTGGACAGCGCCGAGATGTCGTCTATGATACCGTGGGGGAAGTTGGGCGCAGAGCCGACCAGGAGCACGGTGTTGGTGTTGATGAGGCGGGCCACCCGGCGCACGTCGACCTGGTGGGAGGGCGCTGGGCACGCAACCAGATGCACCTTGATCTTGAAGTATTCGCCTGCCTTGCGGAAGGCCGTGTGTGCTGTCTCGGGGAGAATCCTAGACCTCGTGTTAGCTTACAGCTGCAGCAGACATATAGCTGATTGACGACCAAATCACGTACATCTCGGGTTCCGTGACACCCCTCTCCACGTAGGCCTTATTCCTGGCGCTCAGGCAGGCCATGAGGATACTCTCGGTGCCTCCGCTCGTCGACACGCCGGCGGCGGTGGGCGGGCCGTTGAACATGGACAGCACCATGGCCACGACCTCGGCCTCCATCTTGCGCACGCCGGGGAAGACGTCCGGGTGGATGGGGTTGGCGACGGTGAACTTGCCGTAGGCCTCGGTCTGCAGCTTCAGCAGCTCGTCCTCGCCGTGGTAGACGGCGCCCGAGACGAAGCCGTCCTCCCAGCGGGTGTGGTCCATGTTGGCCAGGGTCTCGAGCTCGGAGCGCACGGCGTCGTCGGTCCAGGGCTCCTTGGGGAGCGAGAGGTAGCGGGCGCCGCCCGTGGGCACGATCTTGCCCGACATCTTGGTCAGGGCATCGTTGACCTGCTTCCGCACCTGGGTGCGCACGCCGGGGGCGCGCAGGAAGTAGCCGTAGAGCACGCGGCGGATGTCTGTGTAGAGCTCGACGGCGGTGCCGATCAGGCCGCGGCCCTTGAGCTTCCAGTAGGTGCGCCGGAGGACGCGGACGACGAAGAAGAAGAAGACGACATTTCGGAGTCTGTGCAAGGCAGGTTGGACATGGTTAGCATTTCTCTCTTCTGTTGTCTCCTCTCCTATCCCCCTTTTCTGGTTCAAGAGCAGGCGAAGACTGCTGTCTCGCTCGCGCGGGTAGCCATCACGGTGCATGCCGAGGTCAAGGCGGCGTCTCGGGGGTCATGGACAAGCTAACTTACAAGTCCAAGTTCACCAGGGCGAAGGGGTCACTGGGCCGGCTCTTCTTGATGCTGTCGAAGCTCTCCCTCAGGCTGATGGGCATGCGCGAGGAGCCCGGCATGGTTGGCGTTTCTCGTCTGTGGACGGCAACCTATCGCACGCAAAACTTGAGTAGGTCCGGGGGCGGTGGTGGTGCAGAGGTATCGCGGGAACGGAGATGGAGAGGAGGACAGAGAACAGGCAATGACAGACAATTAGGTCACGCTTAGGTCACCTTCACGCAATTATTTGGAGAATGTCCAGAGTGCCTCTTCGCCCATTAGCGAGCTCCAGGGCCGTTGTATTATATGCAGACCAGACGGGCGAGAGCTCACGCCTGTTTCGGGGTTCACGCGCAGCAAGGACACCGGCCAGGCGATTGCCCACTCCAGCATCCATCTTGGGAATCGCTCAGACGACCCCCCTGTTGGCTGCCCGCCGCCCCCCGGGTGCCCGTCGCCCGTTGGTCGCCCCCCCCAGAACCCCATTCGAGGCCTACTTTTTTTTCACGTGTGAGAGGGCCGCTATCCGCTGCGAGTCTGCTCGCGGCCAATTGACGTCGCGGCCGCTGGCCATCTCACGGCGTCCGAGGAGCCCTTTGGCGTGGGCGCTCTTGTGGCCGTCCGGGGTCTGGCCTGTCACGTCGTATTAGCGTGGCAATTGCTGCCCCCCAAAGCAACAAGCAGTGTTGCAGCGAGCTGCTAGCTTACTATCCGCAACCTGCCGAGCAAGGACTGGGGGTGGCCGTCTTGCCGAGTGCGAGTTATCTGATCTTATCTGATCCGAGGTTCTGCGACCGTCGCCATGGCTGACAAACGATCCAATCTGACTGGCTGGCGAGCCAGCATCGCCCACTAAGACGCCCATTCCATTGCTTGCATGGAATTGTTGTTGTCTTATCAAGGCGTCACAACAGAGCCGCTCAAGATCATGACGTTTATCTCATTCTTTTCCTGTTACACGAGTGCTCCGTAATGTGCTGCAATTGGTTGCCGCTTCTCACCTCGTCACGCAAGGACGGTTGTATAGGACATCTCTTGTGCTCAGTAGAATTAGTTGGTTGCATGATCGCCGCAGTACTGTTGTAGGGCGTATTATTCATAGCAGCCGGGTAGAAAGAGTTCTAAGAACAGTCCTGTCTTCCGCAGTGGTTTCCCCTGCCCTTTTTTATACGGTCATCCTGCGACTCCACGCCCTGGTTTAGGAAATCACGCAAGGCCCTGCACAGCCAGGGTGGTGGCCTTGCAGTTAAAGTTTGAGAGCAAGTGTCGCTGAGCAGTCCCTCTTTTTCTTACACAATACCTAGGTATGATATGCTACCTAAACCCATTGTGTCCGTAACGCCTTGATGCCAAATCATGAAAGTCTGTCCTCGACAGATCCCGAGGAAATCTCTCAAAGTTGCAATACTGTACCTTTGCCTTGTCCAACAGGTTGGATGGCTCTCTGACTCTTCATCTCATCCCCGCCGCCGCTGGGACAATCATCCCTCTATATCATCTTATGTATATCATTGCCAGGATGGAGATTCTGTTGTTCTGTGTGCCTCGTGCCATACACGGAGGGAACAACATCACTACAACTCCCCGCCGCTGTCATCGCGACTGTATTTCGAGCTGCTCTCATTGATCATCGACGCCGTGTCGCCCACCTGCTTCCGTTCCGAGACTTCTTGGAACGCCTTCAGCCGCTTTCCTTTTCCGTATACCCTTGACGCCAATCCTCGGGATAGCCAATCCCTCATGACTGCTGATTGCTATTGCAGAGGTTCCGATGAGCTGGAGAGACGATTCAGATGGAGGTAGACATCCGTGCCATAACTGGGGAGATGGTGCGGTTAGCCAGCATTCATTCTAAATTCTCCAGTTGATGATAACTTACCCTTCCATGGAGATGAGTTTCAAGTCGCCACCAAAGTAGCGAGCATACAGTCTCGATATGGGTAACCCATAACCGAACCCAGCCATGGGAGCTTTGAAGTCACTCTTGTCAAAGTCCGGATCCAGGTTCGGGGTCCGATCGACTGTAGTGTACATATACGTCCAGACCAGAGGTATGGCGCTTCGGGGGATGCCGCCGCCTTCGTCCGAGATCTTGATGGTGATGTCCTCTCTGCCCTCAGCGACGATGACTTTCGTCACCGGGAACTCCTGCTTGTCTTGGCCGTGTCTCTCGACCACAGCGCGCAGGGAGTTCTTCAAGGTCTCGAAGAGCATGTGCGACAGATGGCCCGGGACGTACATGAAGTTAAGGTTGGGGTTGCAGACGAGCTGGATCTTGGGGGCTTCGAATAGTCCGTAGTGGTCCTCGCAGACAAAGCGTGCGTTCTCAATGGCCTCCTCTGCCAACTCCCGGACGTTTGTCTTGGTGCAGATGATACCAACATACGTCGGATCCCGGTGATGGCTCTGGTCGGTCAGGGCGATGTGCTGCCCGATGAGCATACGGATACCTATGCGTGACATGTAGAAGCGGTCCAGGAAGGATTGGATGTTGTGGTCGATCTGCATGCGTTGCCTCTTCCGTTTATACTCCAGGATACCCTGCGCCATGGTCGTGACGACCCCGTCATGCCTCCTCTTGATGGTCTTCAAGGTCTGTGAGAACCTGTGGTTATATGATTGTAGGTCCGGCGGCCAGTCGGCTGTGTCGTCCACCATGGCGAAGTATCTCCTCGCGGCTTGCTGCTTCTTGCCGTTGCCGTTCTGCAGCGATGAGTACTGTCCTTCCTCTATGCTGGGATTAGGTATGGCCTCGGACAGCATGGCTGCACCTCCTCGGCCGTTGTGTGACGATGGCCGAAGGAGTCTCTCTTTGATCTCCTTCTGCAGGTTGGGTCGTGGCAGAGTGGTGATCTCCTATTGTCACATGTCAGATGACTCATCAGGTCTAGGGGTGGTCCGGAGACGGGTACGGACCTCGAACGACTGCGCGTACCAGTCGGCGACCTTCTTGACCGACGGCATCTCGTTCAGCCCATCTGGGAGGGTGTGCAGCTCCTGCACTCGATGCGCCAGCCGGATTGGCAGCTCTTCGGCGAGGAATTGGGAGGCGCGGAATAGAGTTCCTGGAGGATGGGCAGAGCAGACGTCAGCGAAGCTCGGTCGGCCAAGAGCGACAAGCAGGCCGTGAAAGGGGCTCGTCGCCGGGACGGCGGCGACGGCGGCGGACAATTGGAGGTGCACATACCGGTAGAGGGCCTCTCGCCGAATTGTACCATCTGTCGCAGACTCACTCCGGTGGCCGGGAAATTGGCATAGTGCCTGATGGTGTCCATCAGGCGCTCCGAGGCCTTCCACGACATGCTGGGCGGCGGGCTCGTGCGGACGAGCAGAGCAGCAAAACACGGACGGGACGGGTATGCGTCGTCGAGGCCAGTCCTAGGGATGTGCGTTGGCCGGGGACAAGAGACGTCGACTCTCCATGGGACGGGACAGGAATTGGGTCTCGTGAGTCGTGTGATGTTTCGGCGACAAGGAAGACGGATAGCGAGAATAGCTGTGAGCTAACGGGCCCAGACCCCTGTCATGGCCTCGATGGAACCCCGCGGCCTGAACTATGACGGAGAGCCACGGGGGCCATCCAATGCCGAGGATGCTCCTGGTCCATGGCCGCCGGGCAATTTACTGCTGCCGAATTCTGCCACCGTTGCTGTGCCCAAGGTTTGTTACAACTCGACGCAAAAGATGTGCAGCACGCTTGGAATTTCTATAGTTGACCGGCTTCCCGCTTGCCAGCAATTGGTTTTTTTGAGCTTGCTTTTCCAAGCATGTTTTACCTATGTACACCAGCGTATGTAAGTGAGTGCTCCCGGCCCAGTCACGTCGGCTTAACGGTACTTGGCCAACAGCGTGCGGCGAATGGCAGTCGAGCAGACGCTCCTACTATTGCCGGCCGCCCATGGGAACACTTCAACTTGGACAGGGGTTCCCCACACTCGATACTCGATTCAGCTGTGTCCCCGTCTGTCCGAGTGTCTGCGTCGTCGGCGTATACTGTAGCTCTGAGCAAGGCCCGGTCAAACACGGTGCAGAGCAGAGTCACTCGAGGCGAGCATAGCGGCGCTCACAGGGTCTATGGCTCTCGGGGGGTTGGCATCCATCCTCTTGTGCATGGTCACCGCTGCTGCGGGGGGGCGTGGGGTGTTCCTTGCTGTGACTGACTAACAAGTTCGAATCAAAGATGAGCAAAAGGCGACTGGCGTTGTCTCAAGTACCCAACATATTGGGCTTGGGGACTATATGAATGACCTGCTGATCAGTTGGCGAATAGAAAGCGACACAAGTCCATGGCTAGCTCAAGCAACCCAGGAGACCCACGAACAGGCATAGTCAAACAGCCCGGAACAGTAATGGTCTACTCGGTGTCCACCAGTGTGCTGAATGTTTGAAATTCCGTATTACAACACACTCCACTCTGTAGCTTGACTCTGTTGCACCACCGCCCGCATCGTGTTCGATCTGTGTTCAATCTCCTCCACTGTCGACCAAAAGCCAACATTCCGGCGCAATTTTGGGAATAGATAGGAGTCTGGCGATTGGATCATGCCGGCTCTTTCTCCAATGCCCCTTCTCCCCTTCTCTGACAGTCCGCAATTTCCGTGGCCCAGGGTTTTGAGTGCTTCAGGCAAGTTGGATGGACAGTATCCGTTGCGCTACTCGCCGTTGTAGCCCGCCCACACCTTCACTGAGGCAGGGATAGCTGCACGGCTACAGTGTGAGGCGGTCCACAACCTACGCTTGAAACCATTTGTCGCACGGCCAACCACCCAATTTGTGATTCCAGCCTCAACACTCACCACCACCACCGACGGAGTCTGTATCGGGGAATTCCCTGGCCCGCGCCGTGTTTCTCGTAGTCGCGACGTGCGTGCGGTTTCATCGCTGGATCATCCAACACTATCGGCGACCCTGGCTTGTCTGCCGTGCAATCTGAAGAATCGGATGATCCTCCTCACTTCCTGAGAGGCAAGCAGCTGCTGTCATCGGCCCTGATGTCGGATAGCCATATCCAAGAAACGGAACCACATACTCCTCCAAGGACTCAGAGCAGGCACGACGAAGATGAAGATGGACTTGCTACACCTACGTTCTCGTCGCCGCCTGCGTCCCCATCGGTGAGCCTTCGCTCGTTGCGGATGTTTCCGCTCTCGCCGCTGCAGCGGCGCTTCTCGGCATCTTACGCAAGGTCTTCTCAGTCCCCACGCTCAGACGCTGATGGTGTGAACCATCGTGAGATAGATGCCGACAGCAGGGATGTTCTCGTTCAAAGACTCAGCGACCTCGCAGTCAGGCTCAACTCGGATGATGAAGTACAGGGAAACAGTCTTAACGCCATGCATGCTCAGGTGGACGACTTGGAGGCAGTGTTGAGCCGGGATTCGAGAAGCAGCACAGGGCGCCACAGGAGGAACCACTCTTTCATTAGCCAAGACGGGCATGATCATGATGTATTCTCGGCCACTCTAGGTCATACATGGCTTAACTTGCATCCACCCAACAAGATATCGCCGAACACCACATCCGCGGCGCCTTTGCGGCCTGAAGAAATATCTCAATCTACGAAGGCGGACTCTCAGGGTTCAGCCGTGCCCGACTCGCGGCGTGTGGAGCATATTCTGAACGAAGCCAAGAACCTGCAGGAAACTTTGGAGTCCGTTGTTGGCAGTCTCAAGGCACGGCAGGAAGAACAGGAGGTAATGTGGACCAACCTTCCAGCACCCTCTCCCTGCATATCTGACCATCGGCAGCACATTCATGACTTGCTCATCACACGGGCTGAGCGAGCTGCTCAGAGGATCATCTACCTCGAAGGGCGCGTCCAAGAACTGTAAGTTCGCTACTCCCCTTATTCGGTCTTCATATGGGGACGCAATAGCTGATAAGATAAACAAAAGTGAAAATGAGCGAAATGAAGGCGAAATGGATATCCTGAATTTACAAATCCAGATGAAGGCAATCGAGGTCCAATGCCTCGGCCATCTGCCCAAGGATGCCGATCCGGAGTTGCTCGACAGCATCGAAACGTGGAAGGCAGAGTGGTCTGCTGTCAAACGCAAGAGAGCGCGCAAGAAAGGGGAGGAACTCGCGGCTTTGAGCTCACCGACTCCCCGAAGCTCTCGCCATACCGTACTAAGAAGTCACACAGCAGGCTGATGGAAGTGGGCATCTTACGCGGCCGCATGTCGCTGTGATGTGCGGGTAGGCACATACGGAGGGTAACGATGGAGATACGGATTTATCTGCTAAGCGCCGAGTTTTGCATCATGTGTTTGAGATACCCATGCGCTTGCGGAGGGGGAAATGGCTTTAGAGAGTTGCACAGCTTCATCGCCAAGTTGCGATCACAAGAGGACAATACATGCATTGACTACATTGAACGGGTATGGGCTTAAAGTGCGTATTCAGGAATTTCCATGCTAGCTACACCATTGTGCTCTGATGCTTGAAACTTACGATGCAGATTGGAGGACGATGATCAACTGCACCTCCGCAAGCAATTATCAAGAATCGTATGTTTACCGTCCTGAGATGGGGAGCACATCAGGACCAGAGCACAAGATGCGGCCGACGAATGAAACACATTCTCTGAGCACCGACGTGCCTGACATCAGTGTCGATCAGCACGTCGGTTCCCAACGTTTCGGTGCTCATACGATCCTACCATGCTACCATGCCAACATGCGAAACAGAACACGCGGAGATCGACCTCCTTATTCAGCGATCTGCAATGCGACAGGATATGCATGCTCTGCCACTTCTTCACTAGTTACTCTACAACATGATCTCTGCGTCAATGTGACGGCCGAACAGCCGATGATGTTTATACCGAACCAGAGGAGCTAGTTCATTACCCATTTAACAACCCCGAGTGTTAACTACATCGAGTTTTATCCACCGTAGTCTGCGAGAGCGATACAAAACATTTTGCAGATGATTTTCCATACTTTTTCTGTTCAGGAGTACCTGGAATTGGAATTGGAATTGGGGATGGACACAAATTTGCAATATTCACATGCTGTTACAAGTGACAATGAGTCGTCAGGTGCAGATTTGCCAAGTGAATACATGGTAGTGAGTACTGGGCCGGAGGATGTGGTGAAATACCAGCCGGGCCCACTTTCTAGTATGCACAAAGTGCTTCGCACCCGTTTGCGTTAGACTGCTGGATTAAATCTAACTGGCATCATTCTTGCGAGATCCCAAAATCACGACACTACAGAGGGGAGGCTTCACTTCGGATTTAACAGATCGCTGTTCATCGAGCGCGACATGTCCAGCGTATCGTCATCTTACAGGGAGAACAAGGTTGTTTATTCTTGGCCTCCATCGCCCAGCCTTCTTGGTCTCGCCAAGGCTGACGCGGGGGAGGCTCCGTGGGACGACCAGGCCGGCGCAGACCTAACTTGGGGAGACTCTCGGCTTGCCCAACCGATGGAGCGCCAACCGCAACATGCCCCAGGACGCCTACAAGCCGTGCCGGCTTGTGAACAGCTTGGCTGATCTTGGAGCTCCTAGCGCGTTGCTTCGCAAATGCTTGGGTACTTGGCTCAACGTCTTGGTCGTCGCACTCTCTTCCAAACCTCACTTCGCCGAAACGGACATTTCCTAACCTCAAAGAATAGCGAAGTCATATGCTGGCCAAGTGGCGCTCTGAATGTCGAGATTCGCGAGTTGTGGTCCCATAGCTCCAGCGCGCACCCCAGACGCAGAGGCGGTATAGTAAGTGCTTGCCGAACCCTTGTCGCCGTGCAGAGGTAACGTCATACCTACCCTCCATCCCGAGACAGCACCATATCAACCGCGAACATCATTCGCCATGGGAACAGCTATCGTACCGCATCCATCCTTGCGAGCCTCGTGCAATGACGTCGCAACAATCCTTCGCTTCCTTACACCCTACCCGTCAGACTGGTTGTCTTGCCTATCTCGATGGCGTTCCGGACTCCTGCCCGACATATTGGAGTTACACCACCTTGACTTATCCCGGATGATCAGCAGGGCTTCCTTGCAAAGGCTACCCGACTCCACCAGTTGCCCGAATCTGGGGTTTAGCGCACGGCTTCCCCAGGATTTGGTGGTCACTCAAAGATGAGAGAAACATAGAAAAGCCGTTGGCCCTCTCCTAGCCTCGTGCTTGTTGACATTCTAATTTCCCTTTCATTCCTGATTCTTCTGGGTGGTCCCTCTCAATCCCTCAGGGTAGACAGGTCTAGACGGGCAACTAGACCAGGCCAAGCTACACATTAGCAAGCGTTTGTACTCACCCATGGCTTCTAACCCAGACACCGGCCCCAATGGGGGTGAGAAGAAGTTGACGCCAACTCGAAAGGACTCGGACCACAGTGAGGTCTCACGCACTGAGGTCGAAGACACACTCAGCAGAGACAACACCGTGGACGGGGCCCGCCCCTCCAACGTGAACGATCAGCTCAGCCCCGAGGACCGAAAGCGTCTGGAGGCATCAGCGAAGCTAGAGAACCCTCTGGCCGGTCTCAGTCAGGCTGACCTCGCCCGCCGGGGTGAGGAGTTCTGCGCCAAGCATGGCCTCACGGAAGAGGAAGACATTCGAGCGTTCAGACTCGGCGCCATGATTGCCGGGAACATGAACAAGTATGACACGGTGGAGGACCTCACAGAACGCGAGAGGGAAGTTCTCGAGAGGGAGATCACGCACAAGTGGTCCAACCCAACAATGCTCTACGCTGTCATTGTGTAAGTCCAACACTATGAGCCCTGCTTCGCCTGGAGAGGCCAGCTCCCCTGGGTTTTTTCCACTCTCGAGGTTGGCAGTCGCTGATTTGTATCCAGAATCTGTTCGCTTTGCGCTGCTGTCCAAGGAATGGACGAGACCGTTGTCAACGGCGCTCAGATCTTTTACAAAGTGCAGTTTGGTATTGACGATAGCGATACAAACCCCAATGCAAAGACGAGTAAGTGCAATGTGGTCGACAATGGTATATCCACATTGTCGGCCCCCACCTACGCATTGTAATGGCGGAGCTAATGCAAGCGCTTTACCAGACTCCTGGCTCATCGGCGTAACTAATGGTTGGTCAGCCCCATGCTATAAAAAACGGGTCCATAATTATAAGCTAATCGCATCGCAGCTGCACCCTATATTTGCTGTGCCTTTATCGGCTGCTGGCTCACAGAGCCCATGAACAAGGTCTTTGGTCGTCGGGGAACCGTCTTCATCTCGTGTCTGATCTCGGCAATCGCGTAAGTAATCATCTCTGCAGTCTTCTTGTCCTGTTATCTACCATTGTCGATTCCTCACCTACAACGAGCCCATCCTTAATGAGCTGAGGGATCTTTGACAATCTTCCATGTACAAATTGTCATGACGTGAAGGAAGCTAACTCTGTTGGGCCTCCAGTTGTTTCTGGCAGGCATTCACCAACACATGGTGGCACATGTTCATTGCCCGTTTCGCCCTAGGCTTTGGAATTGGACCCAAGTCGGCGACCACTCGTGAGTCACCAGCAGAGGCTTATACAACCAACTTTCTTGCTTACATTGCTCCACAGCCATCTTCGCAGCTGAATGCTCACCACCCAAGCTTCGCGGCGCTCTAGTCATGCAGTGGCAGGTGAGTAGAAACTACCTCCGGGAAAAGTGACACGCGCCACCATTCCCGTGGTCATCGTGTCATACATAGACGCTCACAGACAACAGATGTGGACGGCCTTTGGAATCATGGTCGGTTACGTAGCCGACCTGGCTTTCTACTACGTCCCGGATATGTCTGGCATCGTAGGGTTAAATTGGCGTCTAATGATGGGTTCCGCGATGCTTCCGGCTGTATGCGTGTGCGCTGTGGTCTATTTCACGCCCGAATCTCCCCGTTGGTACCTCACCAAGGGCCGCCATCGGGACGCGTACAAGGCCATCTGCCAACTACGTTACGAGAAGGTCCAAGCGGCCCGAGATCTCTTCTACATGGATACTCTTCTACAGGTCGAGAAGGAGGCCATGAACATCGGCAGGAGCAAGATCAAGGAGTTGCTAACCGTCCGTCGTAACCGCAACGCGATGATTGCCTCGGAGATTGTCATGTTTATGCAGCAATTCTGGTGAGCACTCCTGTGTTATTTTTATCCCCGTTATGGCAAGTTCGGGCTTATAAGGAGCAACGTCCTTCCAGCCCCATGTCATATAAGCAGATTTCAAGAGAAGGCTACTAACTTTCAATGATATAGTGGTGTGAACGCCATCGCCTACTATTCAACCGAGATCTTCATCGAAGCCAGCTTCCCAAAGACTTCGGCGTTGGCTGCCTCGCTCGGCTTTGGTATCATTAATTGGCTGTTCGCCATACCGGGCTTCTATACCATTGATACCTTTGGCCGACGTAACCTGCTACTTACAACACTTCCGCTGATGTCCCTGTTCTTGTTCTTCACCGGCTTCAGTTTCTGGATCCCGGAGACCAGCACGGCGCATATTGCTTGCATTGCCCTTGGTATTTACTTGTTTGGCGTGGTATATTCGCCTGGTGAAGGTGTAAGTACTATGATTCCAATCGAGTGCGGACAGAGAATTGACTCTAAATCAGCCCGTACCATTCACATATTCAGCTGAGGCATATCCACTATATATCCGCCCTGTTGGTATGTCTCTCGCCACGGCGACTACGTGGTTCTTCAATGCCGTACTCTCAATTACGTGGCCCTCGCTCGTCCAGGCGTGGACCAGCCAAGGCGCTTTTAGTTGGTATGCGGCCTGGAATCTAGTGGGCTGGGTTTTGGTTCTTCTCTTCGTACCGGAAACGAAAGAAAAGACCCTGGAAGAGCTTGACGCTGTATTCAATGTGCCGTCACGCAGTCTAATGGCGTACGGCATGAAACAGGTTTTCTACTTCTGGGGCCACTACATCCTGCGCCGGGATATCGCCCCGCCCAAGGTGCCCTCGGCCCGTGACACGGTCGAGTATACAGAAAAGCAGTTTTCCAAGGAGAAGCACCACGACCCTAGCGCTCGTGTCTAGGATCGCGGTTCACTCTTGTCCTTTTTCAGTGTGTGTTCGGGTGAAGTGTCAGGGATTTAAAGAGAGATCCGCTACTTCTATATGAACATCTCCCGATGGGGAAAAAGGGGGTAATGATAAGGTCAGCGCATCGCTGGCTGGGGTGTTCTGAATTTTAGCCTAGGTCAATGCCCAGGAGATCATGACTATGAATTGAACGAAAATTTTTGGGTCAATGTCCTTCTTATATGAAGAAATTTCTTGATTATTGATATCAGACCGTACTCATCACCTTTTGATCATGTTAGAAATATGCCACACCCATGTTGAAATTAGTGACAATTTGGTTTGGACTCGGGTGAACACGAAACCCCTTGATTAAGACAAACAATAATTAGTGATTGCAAGTATCAAGTGAACTTCAAACATAAAATTGTGCTAAACAGTCATGATTCGTAAACTTCAAAGGTCGTGATTTCGTTAAGTCGTGTCCTCTCAGAGGCAATCTTCCCAAATTCGTCCCACCTTCCAATTACTCCCACTTGCTGGGGGAACACGAGTGATACCATGTCTTCAACGTATGGGTTCCGCAGAGTCAATAGCTCCCGCGATAACCAGATCCATTCCCTCCCCGGTCTCCCTTCTGGGATGCCTTCTGGGGATTCAGAAACTCGCCCCACGTCAGTCCCATCTCGTCCGCAGTGGCCGTTGCCGCGCGGCCCTCCGAGCTGTGCGTGTGTCGGCGGTGTCTATGCGAGGTCGACCTCTCAAGATTCCTCTCAGGGTGAGGTTTCATTACCCCTCCGTTGCCGCCAGCTCCAGAGTTGGCCCGGTGTGCCTCAGGCACCTCAGCCAAGACCAGCTGCCGCTGTTGCTCCTCCTGGCGATAATGGTCTCTGCCACCAGTGGCAGCCCCATGGTCGCCCGAGTCGCTACGGAGCACCATGGTGCCTAGCATTCCGTGTTCCATGGTCGGTGAGACAGAGGTAGACGAGAATGAGGACGGTGTGCAAATGAGGGTGGAGGACGAGGCGCTGCTTGTGCTGACGTCTGGGACCGAGGCACTGTATCCTCTCATCTGCGGGCTCCTTGGTCTTTGGGACGCCGACGAGCCTGTTGAGGACATTGAGGCTCGGTGGCCTACCGGAGGCGGTGAGATGGTTCGGGACGGTGTCATTGGCTGGAAGTACGACGGGTGTCCGAACGAGTGGGAGCGGCCAGTATTGGCGGCTAGGCTCAGCCTTTGCACACGGCCATCTGGCTGGTTGTAAGTGGGATTGCTGGCAACATGTTCCATATTGTGAAGCATCGCGCCACCTTCTCTTAGAGGGGTGGCGTCGGTTCCATGTACTTGGTGGTGGTGTCCGCCTCCGCCGTGCATAGACTCGTAACCTTCACCCACAGATTCATCGCCAATAGTCTGCAGGGCGCCGGGCATGAATCTCTTACGGCATCCCTTAAGCTCATAATCATCGGGGAGCTGCATACCCCTGGCGCGATCAGGGCCGGTACGAGCCGTGGTCGCACCAACTCCTTTCCCAGAGGCGGTCAACGCGGATGACGAACTACCCGATCTGGAAGGCGACAAGCTCAGATCGTAAACTAGATCCTCGACAGCGCCGTCGAGAAGCTTGCGGTTCTTTACATCATGCTTGGCAGGCAAGCATGATCGTATGATGGTTCTGGGAAGTTTCTCAGCGTGTCCGTCGGGCAATATTGTGTCTGTTGTAAGTGGAATTTCTGTGGATATCTTCTCAAGCCGGCGGAATTCTTGGTCAGGGTAGGCGAGGATGCATATGGTAAGGAACTGCGCAAAGCCAAGTGGCGTCAGAGCGGGCACTTTTGGACGTGAGTGCACGTCTTTCTGTACTAGATGATGCTGAACTTCCAGGTCGATGTAGAAGTCAACTAGGCTGTCGTTGGCATCGTGAGCGTTCGATGTGAAGATGTCTGATGATGCATAGTGGTTAGCTTCTACGATGAAATTCATCACCAAAAATCATAATTACTGACCCAGGAATGGAAGAATTTCAGCGTCGAGGCGGTAACTCAAGTAAAATGAGGCGAGCTTTTCCGGGGTTATGACCAGACTATTCTTCGGCGTACACTCGTCGATCTAGTGACCTTTGATCAGATGGATGCCTACATCGACTAGATGACCAGACGTACAATATACTTGGCAAGGCCACGGAGTACTTGTCCCAGCCTCGGAGTGGCAAATCCATCAGTATCGAACAGATCTCCCCATTCCGCTGGAGGCTGGGAACTGGAAGCACTTCTTGGCACTCCGGCCGGACGTTTGGCGAAAGTGCGGCGATCACTGAAACGCACGCCCGGCCTCTGAGATACTGTGATAGCTGTGACCACTTCACCTTGTGATAGTACTGGAAACGGCGGCGGACTATCGAGACTCGGAGTCGGCGGGGACAGGACTGAGCCAGTGGTACTAGACACGGGAGACTCGGTGGCAGACACGAGCCTTTGGAACCCTTCAGCGACTACACGACCTTTTAGCAGCTTTGTTTCTCCATCCGGTACTCGGTAATCAAATTTACCTTCCTCTCGAATAACTTTTCGGATTTCATGGAGCCAGGAGAGACTCAAGGGAGCATCGAAAGATCCGGTGTTTGCCTCCCCACCCGATGTTGTTAAAGTTGAATCAGTGCTGTCGAAATGTTTCGGCTTGGAAAAAGAGTCAGCTGTAGATTGTGGCCATCCTGTTGCTGAAGGATTCAGCTTTTTGGATCTAGGAGAAACATTGCCGGACTCGTCATCATGTATCACTCCAGCAGACGATGTGGACCATCCTATATTGTTGAGCTTTGAGTTGCCCTCTCTTTCTACAATGCGACGGGTTTCGTCAGTCATTTTCTGAGCGCTGGTTCGTGTTTAGAGAACCAATCTTGCGGTGAAGGGTCGTTATCAGAATCAAGCAGTTCAACTATCAATGAAACGTAATCAAGAAAGAAGATGTACGAGATCACATTTCGGGGGGTTCTGAGGTCTACAGAGCCTCACACCCACAACGCATATCTGCATGGTGTATATATAATGACAACACTTGTCTTGATTGCGGCGACACGGGCGCAGCCTGAAAAATGGGTTCTCGTTGCGTCCTGGGTCTTCACATAAGCCGGGCAACTTAGTATGCGGTCAAATCCTCCTAAGGTGGGCAACCCCTGCTCATCAGGCTTTGGGGTTCAGCGGGAAAAAAAACCCTCAGCACGACAGCCGTCTGTGTTACGTTTGCGGGATCAATCAGGGCTGTATGCGGTTAGTGAGGCTCTCCGAAGAACTGAGTGGGTGGTGAGACGGCTTTCGGCATTGGGCAGGAACAAATGCGGAGTCCAGCAGATGCGGGAGGTTACCTAGTGTTGATTGACTAGCTAGCGCGGGCTTCATGGCAAGTCGGAACTTGCGGACCTCGAGCCAAATATCTGCCGCAAAGGGATATATCTAGATCTAGCAGACGCTCTATCTAGCATAGCTGCTTTTTGCCCCTCTAGAACTGTCGCAAGATGTACTGCTGCCTACCGTGGAGGTAAATGGACGCCTATCTATTCCATGCCTTGCAAAAGACGTCAGGGGAGGGTTTCTGCAAAGTTGGCTCAGATGCATCGCAAATTTTCTTCCCTGAGTGAAAACCACTTGAAGAAAGTCTGTCGTCCAGAAATCTTCATATTTCGCAACCTCGCCCTCAATGCGCAAACGAATGCCGGGGCACAACAAAGACCAGGGCGAGACAGCTCGAAAAGGAGAGAACAGAAATGAAAGAGAAGAAATATGAGAGAGAGAGAGAGAGAAAGATAGGGCGAGTGTATGAACATTCATGCTGTATCTTCCCGAGGAAGCAAACAGCTTCGATGACGCAGTAATAACTACATCTCGTCATCTGATCCAGAGTAATACGTTTCATGGTGTTCGACACCCTCTCGAGCTTGCTCCCTGTAGAGCTGGTCGAATTGTTTACGTCGCGACTGCAACCTCGGTTAGTTAACTGAATCGGATGAAAAGTGGGAGCGCTACTTACAGGTCGAGCCCATCCGTTCTTGTCAGATCGCTTGCCTGGCATTCCCTGGGTAGCCCTCGCAGACGCCGGAGTTGATCCTGCGGTAGACGTTCCACGGTTTGCAATACGGGGATGGGCGTTACCCTGCGGGTCAAAGGCGTTGAAACTCTGCGCGGTAGGACCCTGACGTGATTGGCTCACGACGGAGTTCATCGACATCGTTGGCACGCCCGCCCGAGAGTCCGTAGATGGGGCGGATGCTGTGGGCGTGCTTCCTGTGAGAAAGTCGGAAACATTCGCCCGGGTATGTGCTGTAATACTGGAATGGCCTGACACCGAGCCATCTGTGTGACTTGGAATTCTCGACTGGTTGGAGCTCGACGACAAAGGGGTCGCGGCCCTGAGATGAGGCGGTACACCGTTCAAACCTCTCAGATGAGGAGGAATCGGCTTGTCACCACCAGCAGACGTCATAACTTGAGCAGCGCCAGGGAAATGTCGGTTGCTCAGTCCGGCATCTCTCAGAGTGTTGATGTTCTCGCTGGCTAGCAGATGAGGAGGAACCCAGTCAGCAGCCCGATCTGCAACAGAAGGCGCGCGGGAAGGCTCCGTAGAAGCTTGTGTGGTCAAAGTGCCGGGGGAGGTTTGCGAACGGCCCGCAGCAACATTCGCAAAGGATCTCGGCTGAGTCTGAGCAGGGCGTTGCTCGTGGTACATGCCAGATGCTGTTGCAGTCGCATGCGTAGCGGCCTGGGCTGGTTGCGAAACAGGCTGGTGAGACGACAAGGTCATAGAAACCATGCCCTTAGCCAGCCCATCATCGCCATTGTCCAGATTGGATACTCGCACGATCTTTGCATTCTGTTAGTGACATATCCTGAAACTCTGCGTTATGCCTACCTCATCATCGTCATCGTCATCGTCATCGTCGTATGATCCATCGAAGCCGTCACTGTCCCCGTCGAAGTAATGACCCGTGCCAGAAGCAGCATCATCATCTTCATTGTCGGTTGCCGTTGAATCGTTGTCGCCGTCGTTATACGCACCGTAATCGGCGACCGCTTCGTCATCGAGTACGTACGATACAGTGTGGGCAGCGTTAGTAGCACCCTCGATCTCACTAGAAGAGTCATTGATGCCTCCAGGAGTAGCGCTGGGGATATCTTCAGTGCCCTGGAGTAGCTGCCAGCGGACACATGCGGAGCACCACTACAATGTAGGTTAGCCAGGTGCCAGGACATCTAGGAATGGTTTCTGTCTTACGCGGAGCTTATTGCGACGCTGTGAACGTGAGAACTTGTCACGGATCTTCTGCTGGCCACAGGGTCCATTGCACTGAAGTTGCAAGGCCGGCTCTCCAGAATGATCGCGGCAAATGAGGCCTGCGTTGGAGGGAGTTACATGGGCGTTGGGAGATCGCTTCTTGTTGTGCCATTTCTTTAGCTGGTTCTTACTAAACTTCGTGACGGGGCGCCACTTCCCATCCATATGGCACACAAACCTACTGCATAGTGAGTGACTGTCCCTGAACGTGACACCTATGTAGTGTACATACCCTTCGGGCAAAGGGTACTCCCTGTAATTGCTGGTACGAGATATTAGCAGATTAGTCGCCGAAATAATGCATTTTGGCGCTTACGAGTTACCAGTCCAGGTAGGGGCCTTGCGTGATGACATCTTGATCGAAGTATTGATTGTCTTCAATGCCAGAATTCTCAGTGATGGTGGCGTAGATGAATGACCAGATTTGACTACTGGTTTCGGCGGTGGTGACTAGGAAGGAACGGAACGGTCCTTGAAGTGAGTTGCGTCAGTCGAGGAGGTTTTGCTCAGGCAAGCACAAGGCGTGTATGGGATCCAAGCTTGCTAGCACTCTTCGGAACAAATGTACCCAAGGGTCAAAGACTTAGCTGAGGTGGAGGAGTGCAGGTTGTAGCGAACTGTGAGGTTCATGGATCTCAAGGGAAGGAAACTTCTTGTAGTGGTCGAGGTGGATCAGAGGATGCACGTACCTTGACTTGGATTTTGGTTTGGATCAAGTGTCCCAGGCTTGGGTTGATCTGGCGAACAGAAGACTTTGCTCCGGTCGAAGTGAGGTGACAACTCGGCGCAGGTGGATGGATGGGTTTGTCCCGTGGAAGGAGGACGGAACAGGCAAGGCAAAGTACAAACGCCTGTGGTCGTCGCTACGCGACGGTGATGTGGCTGTCGAAGACGACTTTCCCGTCTGAGTCTGAGAAGAGAAGGCTCAAGGCACTGGCGTATCGTGAGATAACTCACTGACGGGACTGGGGGAATGGTCAGTGGACTGCAGCCGAATCAGCAGGAATTATTGGTATTTCTGTGTGACGGGATGGTTGAAGCTGTTGTGTGGGGTGAATGTAGGATATCTCTGATGAACTGACCTGGTGGTTGCCTGGGTAAGTTGGTAAAATTTTCGTGCCTTCGACGGCAGCACCTCCAGAGCTGTATTTGTAAACGGAGCAGTCGATTATTTTTCGGTGAGGTAACGTTATTTGGTTGTGCTTCTGGGCGACTACCCACGTAGGAGCGACAGTCGCTCGCGGGGACAGTCGCTCTCAAAGAAGGTGCAGTTCTTTATCGTAGGATCTGCTGTCTGACCTCCTTTAACCTTACCATGTGAACTGTGTTGTCCTCAGCAAACGGAATACGGAACTTGGACCTCAAATATTATTTCGAGGGGGTAAATGGCTGTTGTTGGACTCAATGAGACATCATCAGTTGCAAGGCACACGTCAAGCTACCTGATAATCTGACAATCTCAGGACGTTGCACGCAGTAGGTGAGAATCAAAATAAACATTCGCCCAAGTTCTTGAGATCATAAGTTCAAAACGGTTATCTCAGCCTTCCGTTGGATGAACGTACATGCAACGCTTTCATCCAGAGGAACAAGTAGTAATTGCGTATGATGTCAAACCTCCTTTTCCCAACATAACCTCCATAGATAGCAGTTGAATGAGAATATTGGACCACCAGCTCCGCAGTCCTTGTCTGGAACTCGGCTGCAAACAGGGCGGATTCCATATACGTTATAACGACATCTACAGAAAACCAAGAATCGGCAGTCCACGGACGCATCGACGGTACCAGGCAGCCCGAGTTTGAACCGTAGCTGTAGTCATGCTTGTAGCATCAGAGTTCCAAAGTCGAGGTCCAACAGTCACATCTACTCCGTCGTAAGGCTGTGGTTGCCGCCACACTGGAAGCCATGAGTTAGAAAAGAGCAACTGAGTACCTGCTAGACACCAAGGACAAAGGACGTCCTTGCTTGGTCGCCGACAACACCAACGTCTCACGTATCAAAGAGATATCCAGTGATTCTCCAACTCCCAAGTCCGATCTACAGCTAGTGCTAGTTTCACATTGGATGATGATTCAGCAGAAGAAAACACTAGGAGCACATAGTGTCCAGCTGAATATTATAACATTTTGAATATATGCCTTTGGCGCCTGCTCTTTAGCTCCCTGCTTCGTTCCGAGTCAGGCATGGCACTGACTTGTGTCTCGTCAAGGAACCCCAATCTTGCCAATCGTAAGGCATGCCCGGGCTACAAGGGTTCACCACTACCCGGTATCACGATAGCTGTCCTTCTAAGTTTAGCAGAGGCTTGCCTTGCTCGATAGAATCGGCCTCTTCTATCCGATCAATAGCATAGCAACGAAAAACATCAACAGAAACCCGGAAGAGAATGGGGCGCTAGACAGTCCATCCTGCATAGGTTGGATCATGCCACCCATCCATTATACTAGCATACATAGGAAGTTCTTGAGGGGGCCTATGCGTTATTGCGATGCCTCGCACGGTCACAAAGCGAACAGACCATGAGGGGTCCTACGGTGCTACAGTACGAGGAGGCCGCCGCCGCACAGAGCCTGACCCTGAGGCAGATCGCTGCGTTCAAAGTCCACGAAACCTAGTCGACTGGTCCGAAGTTGAACTTGCACGGTACTGGCACGTTGAAGGGGAGAAGAAATGGTTGCTATGATCTCCTTTATGATCGACACATTCTGGGGCCTCATAGTGGTGATACACTTTCTGATCACTATGGCAGGATCCCTTACCTTTGCAGGCCAACAAAGGGGCTTACTGTGTAGGTCGCTGTTCAGGGATGTGTCAATGCCGTGGGGCCGCCGGAGAGCTTCTGGAAGACGACATGGAACTTTTACCCCGGCATATGGAAAGTTGACCCGGCTGCCCAGCAACAAGAGCCTGAATTATCATCGATACAGGCACCTTTACCATGCCGATGCGGGCGGGTTCCTATATTTTGTTGTTGTTGTTCTCAGCAGCTTCGTGGTACCATGAGAGGCATATCCGTCGGACGGCTTAGCGGCATCAGGTCCATGGCGGACTGGTGAATGAGCCGGAGTCTGCTTGTATGCGTCTTTATGCGGGCACAGCACTGTCCAACAGCGGCCAGCCCTTGAGCAGCAACGAAAGGGGCCTCCCTGCCGCAAGCATGATTGACTCAATGCTTTTCATCCCACAAGGGCTGCACGGTGCAAAGGGTTCAAGCTCTCGTGGATCCCGGTCCAGTACCGCAGAGGCATGATTTTCGTGAAATTGAGCAAACACCAGGTATCAAGCGCAATGGCGGCCAGCGGGCTCCCTTTCCGGCTGCTCTATTATCCCCTCTAGGAAAGGCGCGCGCCGCGCGATGAATTTGGCGGTTCCCATGAGGGCAAGGGACTTTTTAGTGGGAAGTCAGGCTTGCCTGTCCCTACCGGCCGGGCAGCCATCTGATGCCACCACCGCGTTTCAAGCTCGACGAAACTTTCATGCTTCACTGCTAGGCTGCCCTTCCGCGCGGCTTAGCGCTGCTATCGTCTCAAAGGGCATCGCACCGTCAGGTCCAATCCCGCCGCCAGTCTACAAGTGGCAGAAGGGTCAAAGAGTCGCTAGGGATGCTGATGCCCAGAAGTTGGCAGTGTGACTCGATGATGATGACACCACATCAAGCCAAACCCCCTGCTCATATGCTGCACGCGTTCCTCGCTCCAACAAGACTGCACGCGTTCTGTCACCTGCGCATCGGCTGTCATGGTGCCACTAGGGTACAGGTACCTCGTCGCAAGGCAGATCCCAAGGCGACCCGGCTGTTTGGAAGGTTCAGGTACGGCTGCGGGAAGAAGATGGTGGGATGGAACTCTTCTGTCAGGGCATTCGTCCATAGCACGGAAGCACGGGCACCAATGTACCTGCAGGTCCGCTCTATGGCCCAAGAGAGGATTAGATCGGCATAGCTGACTAGCTACTTTGCTGCTGTTCAGGAATACCTGGAAGGCCCCGGCTGACCGCTACGACTGACGAGTACCGAAACGGCGAGTCGGAGTACCGCCGTTTCTCGACGGCCCCCTTAAAACCAGCCCATCCCTTACAAGTTACGGCTAGGTCTGCTCAGGACTGGAGTTCGAAAGACCGTGACTCCTGGTCTACTGATTAAAACAGCAATGACTCTTGTCCATCCTAGATGTTGTCCAGCCGGCTCTGGTTTGACCGGTTCGGTTGCTGATCTATTTACTTGGCTGGTGACTGAGCATTTCTGGCCAGTGGCGGACAGGGGACGGAGCATCCGGGCATTCATGAAACCACATGTCCGTCGACTCGTCACCTTGGGAATTTTGATGGTCTTGATTGGGCCTGGTCACACGCCCACGGGCCTCCCCCTTTTCCACCTTCTTCGGGAATAGGCACTTCATTAGTGAAGTGGTTAGCTTCTCCAGAAGAGCACGGCAATTGACGCATTCCAATATTGTTACCAGTCCTGCCGCACGGTCAATTTCTTGTGCAAAGATGACGGACGTTACTTGCTGCGTAACATGCTGATCGTTGCTGTCGGATCACAGAAGTTGAGCGATCGTTTGGCCCTCTCAAGCCCTTTAGGGTGGAAAGTTGCGATCCTCAGATGGACTGCGGATTGCACTAGTGAGCTGTGGCAGAGACGGGTCGGGTTATAGCGATTCTGTGGCTACGTTTCACCAAGGGGCGGATTGCCAAATACGCGATCCAAAAATACCCTGCGCAGTCCATTTCCTCTGCGTGTCAGGCCCGCCAGCCCATGGCCCGTCGTCTGTCATTTGAAGCCACTGGTCATACTGCAAATCGCCTATGCCAACAGAGACAGCTTCTCATGTGAGATCTGCAAGCTGCTGGATCTGTCGAGTGCCGCGGCTGCGCAGCTAGGTCTGATTCAGCGTAGAATCGCATGCAGATGAGAGCTGTCTGTTGCGCTGGCATTGACCAAAACAAGCTGCGCATCCTGATCCACGCAACACGCAAGCTCCCAATTGGGCGCTCTCCATCCATTTTCTGGACCTTTGGGCAACGGGGACCACATCAAGGACCGGTTGCTGGGGAATCGCAGTTTGACTGCACCCGGTTGCAGAGCGTGCTGCGCGTTTATTTGCGTCGTCACATCAGAATTGACTGCCGAGAACACGCTTTCGCCCGCTGACGACGGGAGTTGTCGTCTGCGCCGCTTTAGGGTTGGCCTTGATTGATTGATACAGTCATCATCCTCAAACTCGAGGGCCGAAGCTGTGCATGTACGGTACTCGTTGCAGTATCAGCTGCACTCAGCGACACCCAAACCTTATCGACTAATAAGACAACAGTGTTTTTGAACTACATACTCTCTGCCAGAGGAACCGAGGCACCGTACTGTAGGGAGCGCGCCGCCGTAGACAGGCATCTATCCCGTCGTGCCCACAATACTAGACTACGCACCTCCACAGTATTCCAAAAGCGACTCGACGCGATCCGCGTCTTCGGTCATGGACAAGCATGGTAAACGTTCCAGATGCTTGTGCCTCCAAGGATCGTCGTCACAGTGCGACTCGGTGGTTGAGCACGGGGAGACTTTAGGTTGGGATTGTGGAAAATCAGCGCTTTAGCCTTCGTCATTTCGTCCGATCCCCACTGTCTTCAATGCCAAACGGTTCGAGTGGATGACGGTTCCTGGCTTTTGTCATGCTGCCTTACCGTACCTCCCGCTTGCCCGCCATGGCCTAACCCGTGGCAGGTCAGGCCCGCACCAGCCAGTGCCAGTCTCCCTGAAATCCCTCCCGTCCACCCGTCCCATCCCCCAGGAGGCATTCGGGGCATTCTCTCCAGCAGGAACACGAGTAATACAGCGATCCCACGCACAGTCACAGGGCCAGAGGTCTGCTGCACTCCTATCGCCTGGGCATCAGCCGGGGGAAAAAGAAATTTAGAGCAAGTGATAATCAAACTAAAATAACCAGGAACCCGCTCGAGTTGTAACGCTCCGAGTTTTCTGGCCCTTTGACGACACCCCTGTCTCCTCTGGGTCTCATAGCAAATTGGCAGATTGGCTCGAACCAGCGTCCTGTCCCCGAATCACTAGCGAAATTGGGGTCGAATGGGGGGCCACCCCTTCTCCCCCCCGGTCCCTTTCTGTTCATGCTATCGATGGGCCAGCGACCCAAACACCTCTGACGGGACGCACGCTGCCTGCCCCGAAGTGGACTGTCTGTGATCGCAAGACGGGCACCGGGCGCCTTCGTTGGAGCATTGCTCATCTCACTTTCTCCTCTCATTACAATCACCACCCTCGCTCGCTCGAAACTCGAAACGGCAGAGGCAAGTTCATGGCAACGTCCGGGCCTGGCTAGTGAGCAGCTTCAGCTTTCTGATGTCAACTGTCATGCTCACGCTTGCTTGTTCCCTGTCTGAACCGCTTCCTCTTCCGTGCCCGTTTTCTCAATCTAGCGACTCGAGTATTCTGCGACCGGTAGTTACGCTGTAGCTACACCAAAGCATCAATCGCGACGATATACATCCCCTTCCAACGGCAACTCGCACCGGAACAATCCCGCCCACTCATTATTCGCTCTTTTCCAGCTCTCTGCAGTTATTCCTTTTCCCTCCCAGACCAGCCCGGTCAATCTAAATCAGTTCCTTCATTCATTCATTTGCTCATTACACAGACCAGCATCTTGGGCGCTAGCAAGGTCTGCATATTTCGAGAAGCTCAACCCAGCTATTCGAACATCAATCCGCCTTGACAGACCCGCACCCCGACATTCTGGTTCCATACTCCCCTGGTCCCCTAATCCATCCTATTAATCCAAGGGCCTCCTGTCCATTCCCCTCTATCACTTGCTTGTATCTTGAACCTTCCTCTCCTTCCATCTTATCTCGAATACAACCAAGACGGCACTACCGACTATCGACTACTTACTACGACTCGTCCGCTATATCCTCTCTCTCTCGGCACCCGCTGTTTCCGTCCAGCCTTGACATCATTACCTTGGATGAACCAGTAAATGAACGAAGCTCTCCCATAGAGCTTGTTGACAGCACACCGCGTGGTGGAAGCCTCGCTGATAGCAGACACGGGTCTTGCTTTTGGTCTATGACCTATTTCATGCCACGCGTCTTGACTTGCCCGTTTATCCCCGTATAATACCTACCGTGATCCAAAATGACGGTAGCGCACGACCTGACCCACCGGGGGTCCTTTACGCCTCATAGCTCAGCAGGAATGGCTCTTGAGGACCGATTTGAAGTATTGAAGGAGATAGGAGATGGTAGCTTTGGCAGTGTGGTATTGGCGAGAGTCAGGAGTGCCGGCGCCAGTGTGGCCCGGAGAGGCACGGTGGTGAGTTTTGCTGCGAGCCTGTATTGATTTGGGGCCATTCAACTAACGGAACACAGGTGGCCATCAAAACTATGAAGAAGACCTTTGAGGCATTCTCTCCCTGTTTGGAACTCCGTGAGGTAGTTTTCCTGCGAACGCTACCACCACACGCTCACCTGGTCCCGGCCCTTGATATATTTCTGGACCCCTTCAGCAAGAAGCTTCACATCGCTATGGAATATATGGAAGGCAATCTGTATCAGCTCATGAAGGCGCGCGATCACAAGGCCCTTGATAACGGCAGCGTCAAGAGCATCTTATTCCAGATTATGCAAGGATTGGAGCATATTCACGCTCACCATTTTTTTCATCGCGACATAAAGCCAGAAAACATTTTGGTTTCAACCTCGTCTCACCAAGACTCGACCAACTCCTTTAGACGTTACTCGGCATTGGTTACACCACCCTCGACTCCCCCGACGTACACAGTTAAGATTGCGGATTTCGGCCTTGCCCGTGAAACTCACTCCAAATTACCTTACACAACTTATGTATCCACCAGATGGTATCGAGCACCTGAGGTTTTGTTGCGTGCCGGAGAATACTCTGCACCCGTCGACATTTGGGCTGTTGGTGCCATGGCAGTGGAGGTTGCGACCCTGAAGCCTCTCTTCCCGGGAGGTAACGAAGTCGATCAGGTATGGAGGGTATGCGAAATCATGGGAAGCCCAGGGAACTGGTACAACAAGGCCGGTGCCCGTGTAGGTGGCGGAGATTGGAGAGAAGGAACGAGATTAGCAGGCAAGCTTGGATTCTCGTTCCCCAAGATGGCACCCCATGCTATGGACACCATCCTGCAGACACCTCAATGGCCTGCATCTCTGAGCCACTTTGTTACGTGGTGCTTGATGTGGGACCCTAAGAACAGGCCTACATCGACTCAAGCTTTAGCTCATGAGTACTTTGCTGACGCTGTGGACCCTCTACGACCGAAGTCGTCCGCCTCGAGAATTTTGGGCAGGAAGCCGTCCGAGATTGGCCGTAAAGACGGTTCCTCAACTCCCACTTCGTCCAAGCCTTCATGGTTCCGGAAGTCACTCATCGGTCGCTCTGAGAGTGCCGAGCTGACGCCGGCACAAGCCGCGGCCAAAGAAATGACGGCATCACGACCCTCGCCTGTTCACGCGTCAACTGTCGATGAGATTCAAGCAGCTAAAACACGCCCACCGAATGGTAAGCGCACAACCTGGACTAACGGCCCCTCAAACGTCGCACCGATGCCCATCCTTCCAACCATCCGACCCATATCTCCCTTGTCTGACGCTGTCCACGCGCAAGCTTCCAATAGGACACCTTCATACAACGACTCGTATGCGAATGGTCACCGAGTGGCTCCGATGGAGGAGAAAACGGCCAAGAAAATCGGACGGCAATTGTCTGTGGCGTCGAGCACGAATCACTACGCCGAAATCCACCGCCAGCAAGCCGAAAGGGCACTCAACGGCAACAGTGGACTCGCTTCTCCCCCGAATGGCCACAAGGAGAGCTTCTTCTCTCATTTGCGGAAACGCGCCAGACGCTTCTCAGGCAGACATCAGACACCAGTATCTCCGGCGTACGATGACATTGAAGCTCAAGCTGGCTGTGGTCCATGGGCAAGCAACCGGTCATCAATGGTTATAGATCAGCCAGCGCCTGCTCCGGCAAAGATTGAGAACTACGAGTCGCTAGATCGAGCGATTCGGGAGGCTCAACACGGCGTACAAGCGTCCCAGGCTCCACTTCCGCCCAGCCATATGGTGACTCCGACCAGCAACCTGAAGCGACACCATTCCCTGCCCCACCAGCAACCACGATCAGTTGATAATCTGATCGGTGCGGCACGAGGCACTGGGCCTATTTCCAGTCGCACGCGAAGGGCACAGGCAACTCACGGTGTCCATCAATACGATGCGCCTGATGAAGAGGATGAGCTCCTTGATGAGGTCCTCAACTCGACTCACCGTGCCATGAAGCGCATGGAGAAGGATGGAAAGCCTGGGCTTCGGCAATCGGCAAGCAACGTTGTGCTCTCCAACCCGTATCCAACACCTTCGCCCTCCGCGAGCGGCAACCAGGTCCTATTCGGCGACGGACATGAGGCGATCACGCCCAAACCCCTGGACCTGAAGCGGAATGCCGCCCGAGATGCCCAGAAGTGGCCGACGCCACCGTATGAGGAGAGTGAGTGGGCGTCATCGGCAGCGGCTAGCATCTGGGCCGCGGGCAATAGATTTTGAGATGTTGTCGTTCTTCAGCTTATGTGGTGGCGACGTGAGTTGTATCAGTTCTCATGGCACGGTGTTCGGGGGCGCCTTTGTTTTTCTTTGGAGAATTTACACGGCCGGCATCATTGTTTTCGCAACGCTCCCTCGCCTTGATCATTCGGCATCGGTCTCGTTTGAAGACCATGTTCGGGTTCAAGACAACTTGACCGATGCCAATTTCAATACCCGAAGAGTTGGTATTATCAACTCAAGCTAGTTGTTTTTATCTTGTTTCATTCACCAAATACCCCGGTATAGACATTGAGGTTGCAAAAGGGCATAAGGTCCCATTATCAGCGCATTTTCCTTTGTTAGAGCTCAGTGAAGACGAGCATGCTGTTCGTGGTCATCTACGGGCAGACTTGAATTTGACTCCGTTCAGGCGAGGGTGAAGGTCGCTGCGGAAGGCAGTTTGGAAACATTCGTAAAACATATTGTACAAAGGGGAAGCGACTGGGTGCGATGGTTAGCAGGGTTCTGTTTCAAAGAAGTGTCTCCCTATAGCGCGAGCAGGAACTAAGAGCAAGAGATTTTGAATGGCTAGGCCAGCACATAATTTGTTATCCCGGGCCTTAGAAGCATATATATACACGAACACGATCCTTTTCGCACGGGCATAATGGTCCCGCATTGCGGCATCGCATATAACAAATCCTCCACTTCCGTTTCCTGATCCTCAGTGACTTAAGCTGGTCGAGGCTCCTTGAATGAGTCCGGCATTTGGCATGTACAGTAAACGGTCCTGGTGGAAAAGAGCGTGTCTCGCTTCGAAAGCGCAACTTGACGGTCCAGTCGCCAAGCTACGACCCAGAGCTTATATTCCCCGTCCTATCAAGGCTCATATGCCAATCGAGATCGGCAGAGTTCATCTAGTCTTTGGTTGTCCCCAGGCACCGGGCGGGCTACAGCCCGTTATGCAGGGACGATGGGCTTGGGCAAACTTAGAGTTCTCCGGGGCAGCATGACCAATGCTACATAACACTAAGCCAGCATCCCATCGCACGGGGTCGTCTGAAGTGGTTCGCAGGAAGCACACAAAGTCACAAATAGCGCCACCACATCGTCCGGAGCCTTGCGGAGGAGGCACGAGGTAACTTATTTGGGTGAACTTATTAGTTCAACTCCTGTCTCACGCTGACAATCAGCATTCACACAGCCCACCGGCCGGCGGCCAGCTGGAGCCGCCGTCTCTTTCCCCCCGGCCAGGCAGCAACAAAATGCACTGCAGCATTATGTACACGATGGGCGCTTTCGCCAGCCCCTCGTATCGGCCGCGATCCTTTCAGGGAAAAGAATATGGCAGCCTGGTAGCTCTGCATTTTCTGTGACGTCTGTTGTATACAAATCGGAGCCTTTTGGAAATTGCTGCCCAGATCAGGACTTTTCGCCTCTGTTATTTGAGCGTAAGCTGTGCCGCTCGATTGGCTCCCGAGTCAGACGGAGACAGGAACACTGCCCCGCTGTACCCATTCGACTTACTGTATGTGCCTCCGGTTATTTGGTGTCGTGCCACCTACCTTGAGAACGCCTGCTGGAGCTGAGAAATCTTTGCGCCTGAACCTGGGTTCTTGGTTTGTCGCAATCAATTGGTTTTATCTAGCAGAGTCTCGCCATCATTTGTGGCCTGGGTATTCTTCTCAGAGAAGGGGCGCAATTTGGGACCGTGGCCTAGTCTTCTCGGGTATGACTGGTTCCCCTCCTCTCATTGAAGAAAGTCTTGAGTCAATAAGAAGAGCCTCGAGGCTGGCCACGCGGGCGCTGCCACCATGAGCTTCAACCTCCCAGTCCGCTCAAGTCGCAGCCAGAGGAACCAGGATAGCCGGGACCGGTACTTCACGAGCTACACCCCGCCATCGTCGGCAGAGGCCATCAATGGCCCGGTGCGCGAGCTGGCCCCTATCAACGACCGGCTTATAGTCGGTGTTGATTTTGGTACAACTTTTTCCGGGTGAGTATGCGCCCTCCTTCCCATCCATTGCGCTCGGAGGAATATGGAGCTCGTGCTCAGCCTCGGCTGTTCTACTCATCTTGAGGTTGAGGACATGGATGGCGAAGGTGGTTCTCTGAGAGATCCCGCGCAACTTCGAGTTTACTCCATTCCACGCTCGCTATGTGTGCTTTATGCCATGGCCAACTGAAACTAACGCGTCCGAACAGTGTTGCAGCGGTATATACATCTACACCAGATGACATTGAGATCATCAAGACATGGCCTGGCGGCAACGGCATCACGTCGGATAAGGTCCCGACTGAGATTTCGTATGACACACCTCCAAACGCCCCGGCAGGGACAGGCCCGACCGTGAAATGGGGGTTCCAGTTCAAACCTGAAGAGTCACGGCTACGATGTATCAAGCTCTTCCTCGACCGGTCGCAGAAACTCCCGTTCTACGTCAGCCCACAGGAGACTGCGACCCAGCTGAGGAAATACGAGAAGAATGTCGTCGACGCCGTCAGCGACTACCTCACCCAGATCTACAAGCATACCATGGACACTCTGACGAGGAGATATGGCGAGTCGTTCATGGCCTCGACCAAGGTGGACTTCGTGCTCACGTGTCCCGCTGTCTGGTCTGATGCTGCTAAGAACACAACACTTCAGGCAGCCGAAAGGGCCGGCATGGGTGCCAAGTCTGACATCCAGATGATCAGCGAGCCCGAGGCTGCGGCTGTCTACACTCTCAAGGCGATCCAGCCGAACCACCTCAACGTTGGAGACAACTTCATCGTCTGTGACGCCGGTGGTGGCACCGTAGAGTGAGTCACAACAATAGTCGTATTCGCAAGTTCTGACTGACCGGTTCTAGTTTGATTGCTTATAAAATTATTTCACTGAAGCCTCTGCGCGTAGAAGAATCTGCCGTTGGTACCGGAGGTCTATGTGGTAGTGCCTTTCTCAATTACAGGTTCGAGGAGCATGTCCGGAGTCGCCTTGGCCACGGCCGTTTCGACGAAATGAAGATGAAGAAGGGTAAGACTTGGCAGATGGGACTGCGATACTTTGAGGAGTTCGTAAAAAGGAACTTCAATGAGGATGAGTACCAAGAAGTCAACGTGCCGTAAGTAGTCCGACCTGATAACACCAAGCACGAACATGCTGACACCGATCAGTTTCCCAGGGTTGCCGGATGATGAGGAAGCCGGCTTGGACTCCGGCTTCTTGGTCCTCACAGCGGCCCAAATCAAGGAGATCTTCGAACCCGTGGTCAAGGAGGTTTGCGACCTCGTCCAAGGCCAAGTCAACACGGTCCGCAGCAAAGGCGGCATAGTATCAGGGATCGTTCTTGTTGGCGGTTTTGGGCAAAGTGACTACCTATATCGACGCATGAAGGCACACTTCACGAGCGCAGCACCGCCACCATACACCGAGCGTCCGACCCACGCCAGCGGTAGTACCGTGGCCGAGTACGGCTCGATCGAGGTGATGCAGCCGGTGTACGCCTGGACGGCCGTGGTGCGCGGCGCGGTGCTCCGCGGCCTCGAGGGAAACATGGTCATCTCGCGCAAGGCGCGCATGCACTACGGCACATCGTACGCTACCGTGTACGACGAGGAGAAGCACAGCGTCAGCGAACGCTACTGGTCTCCCCTATGGGAGCGATGGATGGTGTCGGATCGCATGCAGTGGCACATTGCTAAGGTGAGCTGCCTCCGTGTTAGCTTTTCGTCTCAAACCCCTACGCCCCGCTGGCATGAACAATGATTTCCTTTCTTTTGAAACATGCACAGGGGATGGATCGATTCTACTTCTTTCCGCGACGCCTCTCAATTTTCCAAGCAACTCTGAGCGATTGGATGGTTACTAATCTGTGCATGATAGGGTGAGGCCATTTCGCCCTTGTCTCCGATAGCGTTTCATTATACGCGGAATTTCCGTCCCGGCCAGTCTCTCATCGTGACGGACGACCTGATAGCCTGCGAGGCAGACGAGCCTCCCGCGGCGTACGGACGCGAGCTCGTCCATGTCTGCACCCTGACGACCGACCTCAGCGCCGTCCCCAGAAGCCTGTTCACCCGGCTCACGACGACGAGAGGCGTCGAGTTCGACAACCTGGACTTCACGCTCGAGATGATTGTCGACAGTGCCGGGCTTGGCTTCGAGCTGAAGGTGGACGGGGTGCGGTACGGGCGTGTGGAAGCCGAATTCCACTGAGCGCTTCCGTTGGGATATCAGAAGGATGGCAGCATACGTGCCACGCTTTTGGATAGCACTTGATGCCACGCTTGGTGGAGCTATGATATAATTGTTGGGTTTGGGCCGACGTCGAGGGATCACGCCCATCCATATATAAATACAGAACTTAGGGGTACCCAATATAGTACCTAACTCCATAAATCCAGAGCAGCCGTTAGGTTCACCCGAACAGTGTGATATTATCGTCTTTGATATGTTCCACCTTTTTATACAGACGTGGTACGTTTCACCACACAATCGGATTGAGGGCGGGTAGGTTTGGGAAACCCATCCATCAAAGGCTACATTGTTTGGTGTTGACCCTCAGACACATATGCTTGAGCTAGGAGATGGCCGACTAGTACTTAGCACAAGTCGGATTGATGAATTTGGTGCGTCTGCAAGATTCACTATTGGAGACGGACATAGTGTGCCATCACTATTCTCCGAGACGTGCCAAGGCAGACACGGCTCTTCGATCAGTCAAGTGCAACTTGGTTGGAAGCATCTCTCCCTTTTGGCTCCACGTTGAAGAGACCACGGAGGGTATGGCATGTCAACGACGTGAATAGGCAAGATTAAAACAGAAAGGCTTTAGTGTTTCTTGCGAGAGCACAAAGTATACCCGTGAAGGTTCACAGATTCCTTGTTCTTTGTTAGGCAGCGGTTCAGAGCGGATCGTGACTATGGTATATTGGATGCCCGAGGGCGCGTGCGTTGCCTCCAAGCCATAACCTCGGCATATATATGTATACAAAATCGAGGAGAATGGCGACGTCTCGTCCGTAGATATGACCAGGGAGCTTCAGACAGGTGAGTGTGGATGATTAGGGTGGTAGGGCTCGGTCGCGGAAGAGGTAATGGACGGGCATCGTAGATTTGGTGAATCAATCGACCATCTGTGCATCTGTGTCGATGGACAGGAACTATCATAAACACCTGAGCAGCGGATCGTGTTAGCTGGCACTGCGTGTGATGTTGTGGTGCGGTGTAAGTGGCATGTATACCTGAATATGACCCAAGGTAGTTGGGCAAACAACATCAAGGGGGAGGATCCAAGGACACACGAGAGGTTCTAGGTCTCCCTCCGTGAAACATCACACAACTCGTCAGCACAGTGCAAGAACAAGACACGAAGCCGGCCTAGAGGCACTTCGTACGCCCCTTGTCATGGAAGGGCACACGCCCTTCGATCATTAGGGGCTCCACCTTGGGGGGCTAACGCTTAGAGACCACTGAGCAAAGCAATACACTTTCAGGTGTCAAAGATACAAGAAGAAGAAAATTGATTATGGGAAACCCTCCGCATCTAGCCTAGCCCCCGTGAGGGGGGAGGTCATCCTCCTCCTTCTCCATATCCATCTATCTCCCAACTCCGGTTTGACCGGATCTACATATTTTGGTTAGGCAGCAGTCCCGAACGCCGATTGGCACAACATAGCTGCGCCAAGAGAGCTGGTTACGGATTTACGAAACTCTATCCCCAACGCAGCTCTACTTACGTCTATATTGCGACTGTTTGATCCTTGTGTAAGCTTGCTCAGCCGTCGCGGTCGGGTTGTAGGGTATCGTGTTAGCTCCCAGGACCGAGCATCTCCCCACGGGGTTAGGAATGGCCCCGGCTTACGGAGTAATGGCAGGAAGAGGTCCTATCAGGGCATATAGAAAAGGCTTCGGAGACCGAGTGCCAAGACCCCGTAATACTACTATGCAGTCGGGCGAAGGCGAACCATGTTCAGAGTATAAAAGCGGCGCAGGAGAGGGGACCACCTGCATAGAGCAGGCTGCGGTGGACGGGCGAAGGGCCCGAGGAGCTCCCCAACCCCCCTTGAAGATAAAAAGGCCCGAACGCCCTCCCACGTACATTCGTCTCCTTTTGTTGACCTGTCCCCCAACATGTGAAACTTCGAAAAGTCCTCAGAGTGTGACTGCATGACACGCTCTCAGGGCAAGGCTCCTCGGCAAGGGATTGGCTGCGATAATTTTTTGCCACAGATTGAGGCTGAGCATTTTGTTGCCGCGACATCCAGCGATTACGAAAAAAAAAAAAAAAAACTCGCCCCCTTGCCTGTCGAGAAAAAGCACAAACTTGCTATATCGAGTGGCCATAGGTGTCTGTATCAGGTTGCTATGGCCGTGCAGCAGCAAGGTTCTTGGGGGGTGACAAGGTTTGCTATTAGTTGGGACGGGCCATGCGGCGGCCTGATGGCTAACCCTGTTGCACTCCAACAGGAATTGAAAAGGGCACACGCGGTCATTGAGAAGGGAAATCTTCTTTCATTCATATCTCTCATTCTTGATTGAGTGGTGTTCTCCACGTTGCACGTATCATCATTGATCCCATTGTTCGTCGTATCAATTTGGAGGGTCGCATCATCCCGTGATATCAAAGAAAGAAATCCACCGAGTTATACCCTATGACAACTCCGATTTGCTGGTTGGACATGACCAATGTCAATCATTCTCGTACCGGCAGCCTTGCTTGTTGATGTTGACGCCACCTGATGAGCCCTTCACAAGGAGCAGGTGACCTCCTGCCTTGACTAGGACACGGGCTCACTGGTGGTCTGTCAACATGTGATCTCGCGCAACACACGCAACATGCGCCACGGTGGCCGGCACTCCGCGTTGGGCTGACCAACACCATCATCCTTCTTCCAGTGAAAAGGGAATGACAAAACCTCAAAAATTCCACCATTCCCGACAGACTCGTTCAGCAGGTCTGCATACAGCTTGTCCAACGAGGCAAACCGGTCCCATTGGCAAGAGGCACCATTGCCAGCGCTGCCCAATGCAACAATACACCGCCTCATGACCAATTAAGAAATGCACGCAGCCCTACCGCACTAATCCGCAGGCTGTGTCGGCAACTGACTCATCAAGGCAAACCCCGATTCGCGGATGGCTGCAGAGCTTAAGGAAAAGACCATCGAATAGAAAAGAAACACCGAAAAGACATCCGAGTCTGACTTTGCCCGGCATATATACCAACGAACCTGTATGCTTCTCTTCAGCTCGGTAATGACAATCGTAAGTCAAAATCCCCGAGTTTCACCGCTAACCAACCTCATCATTGCTTGAAATGTGTTCATGCAAGCCTTGACCCTTCTCTAAACGACTCATGGGGTATCATGCAACCAGCGCTATTTCCGAGACCGATGGAGAAAGACGGAGGCCAGCACACGTCGAGCTGGCGAGCGACTAGCGGTGTCCACGGGCTGACTGCCGCTGTCTCCGTTGCTGTCGCTGCCTTTCCCTGTCCTCTGCTCTTGTGTCGTAGGGGACGTACTCTGAGCGGGGTTGCGAAGGAGGAATAAAGTCATGGTTATAAATACCCTCCATGGTTCTACTGGGGCCCTCGCACCAGCTCCGAGCCGTATCGATAACATCTTTCCCGATGATGTCGTACTTATCCAAGTGGTCGATAAAGTGGTAGTCAGGGCGCATGTCCCAGACTGTATAGCGCTCATCTCTGATGTGATCGCGAATATGGTGCATTCGATACTCGAAAATAGTTCTCGCATCGAACCTATGCTTATCTGCATGATAGTCGACTTCGTCGCAGAACCAACACATGGACTTCGGAGGCGGTCTATCGTGGAGATGGGAGATGGTGTGCTCTATCCAGTTGTCGATATCTTCCAGGTCGAAGCTGGCGTCGCAGCCAGTATACGCGGCAAATTCGCATGGTAGTACATATATGCCTTGGTTCGGGAGTCTGGCAGCGATACGACCAACGACACTCTCGGGTAGAGATCGTCTCGACGGTCTGGTGGAGGGTGATGTCGACGGATACGACCCTGCCGACCCCTGGTATGAGGAACGGTCCCAGGTGCTGCTGTACCTGGTAGAGGATGTCGTCTGACTTGTTGGCCGGCGATGTCGAGACTGTCTGGGTCCGGCCGAGCTACGCATCAGCTCGGGCAGCATGCGATAGTCGGGGATGTTGATTTCGGCATGGGATGGAGTGGGAGGTGCGTATCCTGTTGCGTTCAGTTGGGAGAAGCGGTCGGTTGTTTGCGCCAGATCGTCTACGAGACGATAGATTTCGTCCATGTTGAATGCCGCCGCCATGATGACACCGATGCGCTTGGGTGGGCGGTGAGTTGTGAGAGAGGTGTTGACGCGGGAGGGTTAGGCCTGGTACTGCTGGACAGAGCCAAGAGACGATTGTTCACCGTGCTTTGCTGGTTGGTTGCGCCTGTCGAGCCAGCTCTGGATGCCGCGGGACAGTCGTGGATCGGCTCGCGACGGTGACGCGGGCAGGAAATATGGGGGAGGGGTCCGAACCAGAAGCGGCGTGGGAGAATCCCAGAGTCATCCGATTCTCGACAGCGAACTCGCACCGGGGGCGGACGACGTGGCAGAGAGTAGAGATTGGGGAAGGTGGGGAGCTTCCTGGTTGACGACGAGAGTGTGTCTGCGACCGCACAAGCTTCTAATTTGATGGGCGGCACTGCCCTGATGGTATCACGGACGTCTTCTCACTCGAGACGCAAAATAGAGCGCAGCGTTTGGTTCGTCCGACGCGTCAGGTGGGTTGCGATGAAGAAAAGAGAGGGAAGGGCAGCAGGGAATGATCGCCTTTTTGGTTGCTCTGTCGTCCTGATGAGATCCGTCCCGGGCCCGGGGAAGTTGCTGGCCGTTTATAAAGCACCCAGGGGGGATTCCGGGGTTTACAAGAGTGGGAGGATTAGAGGTGCCTTTACAGGGCCGCTCTATTGGCTCCTCGGGTGCTTCCCGCGCTCCACCGCATTTGCATCCTTGACGGACACGGCCGCTTTAGCTGTCATATTTGCAGCTCGAGTAAGTATCAATATCAGAGGGGCTTGTGCCAACTCATACTCATACGTTTAGTAGTGTTGGCTCGCTAACTGGCATATTGCAGACGATCCCATCCGCGTCTCGCCCGCACTTGGCACACGGGCTTGCGCCGCTAGCCAAAGCTCTACCCGACGATCGACACTGCAGCAGCGGAAGTGCTAGGATTGGCAAACGCGCCGTCGGATGGATCAGTTCTAGTTAGTCTGTCTGAAGACTGGCTGGCATGACAAAGACGACGAAACAGCCAGCCCTACAGAAACTCGGGACACGACGACTTGTCATGTATGTCTCAGACCCGAGCGCAGCGTGGGGTTAGGTCGGGTCGCAACCAAGGCTGTCAGACGAGTTGTTGCCGTTTTGTGACGACTCGCCTCGCGTGCATGATGGGAGTGACACAGGTGTTGGACAGCTTCGTTCCTTTCCCTTGTCCCGGAAGCCTGCAACAGGTGGCATGAGTCAAGATACTCGTGATCTGGGGATCACCTCGAGCCGAGTCGCTGTACTCAGTCTTGGGGAGCGAACCATTACAGCGCTGATTTCCTGCGCCTGTGCATTGTCAGAGAGCTCGGGGCGCCGGAATCCAATTGTGGTTGTTTGATCCTTGCTTGCTGCTGCTAGAGGGTGGAGACTGCAGTATAGCATCATGCGTCTTGTAGAATGTCGTGAGTCACATGGCAATCAACCAACAACTATGCGGCGCTCCGATCTGCTGTTGTAACTCAGCGCTGGCTTGTACTAGGTGAGTTTGATGGCTCTGGTATAGAGTAAGGGCCTCCTTCACACCCGTGGCTTCATAGTCGACTCATCGTAAGCCTATAGGGTTGCACTGTAACGACTCTCTAGTCACACAACAACCCCTGCGAATGTTGCAATGCTCACTGGCCAAAAAGCCAGCTCTACCCAGACAAACTGCGTTGAGATGGAGGCTATAATACCGGCTATAACACCTGCCACATTCACCGGACCGCTCCTCCTGTGGGCGGACTTGTACGAATAGGTTATCCTCGGTACAAATGCTGACTCGACAGGGAAGCATTAAGAGGTTGCATAAAGCACGGCCAGAGCGGCTTGTACGTTGGGCAGCAATCGTACGACAGGACAATCTCGCGTACACCGAGTCCCATGATAGTGACTTCTCAGATGAATGTGTTTGTGAATCATGACAGTGTGCCACTTTCCCGCAAATTCACGCTGCTACGTTGGCGTCAAGTCCCGCTGTTGGGGTGCAGGTCTGAGATGCTGGCCGGGCGGCTATGGTGGGCTCGTAGCGGGGTGTTATGCATGCGCACGTCGCTACCCAACGCCATTGGGCCCTTGCCAGGCTTGCGACCTTTGCCCGGTTCTTTCCTACTGTATCCGTGTGAGAGTTGGCCGCAGAGCCTCAAGTGTCGGGGTTCTTTGGACGGCCCCCCGTTTAATTTTTCGTTTGAGGTCCGCCCACCCTCGTATAGCCGGCACCATCAAACTAGGATTAGTCATCACGTCAACCTCCGTACGGCAAGCTCAGTCAACCGGTGAACCCGGATCAACGCATTCTGGCTGGCTTCCAATTTTCTAGAGGCGGCGACTGCCGGCCTTGTCGCAAAGTATTGCTCCCGTTAACCTGGGACGCAGGAGCTGCTTGTGCCGATTCCCATTCTAGACGAGATTGCAGTGAAATACCAAGAGCCGGAGCCTCATGGACGCGTAATGGATGCAAACAAACGCCAATAAGTGCTAGCCGCATAGCTTAATTGTTAAGCCCACCGCTTCTTTAGCAAGAGTTTCTTGTTTGATTGGATGGGTCATTCCGGGCTACAAAGCACCCTGGCTTTCGCCACTATATTTCGGAATTGTGGATGGCTCCCATGTTCGTCCCCAGATTTCACGATGCCGGGAAACGTTACACAACATATTTCTCTTGCTGTGAGGCTATCCTCGTCCTCGCCACCAATATCTTCCATCTCTGTGGAATCGAATATAATCTTCTGATGAGGTAAGATCTGTGGCATCGTTACCTGAAACACGGCTTTCTGCACCGCTAACCTCCGAGCCAAGTCGATCGAACTAGTCACAAGCACGCGCAGTGCTTGATCTCGCGCGTCTGTCGTGTTGGCATCTGTGATGGAGCCTAAAATTCGATTGCCTTTCGAGATGACATCTTCGGTGATGGCATTCGTCTCGCCTTGCAGCTTTTGCGTGGCCTCCTTTCTAATCATGGTCAATGTAGTAGCGCGCCACTGGTTTGCGTTTTCATCCCCGCCTATCCTATTGTCAGTCATCGCTACGAGTTGCCATCGGGATGAAACTCACTCAGAGAGGCCAAACACTCCTCTGTCCGTTGAAACTGTGTTGCTTGATCTTTCGACAGGCCTACAAAGTAGGCACTGAATATCATCTCCACAAGGATGGCCGAGATGATTGACTGTAGCAATGGCAGCTTGGCAGTGGATGCTAGCTCCTGGTACATTGGCACTAATTGCGAGAGTTCGTGAACAACAGGTTGGCTTGCCTTTGATAGATCTGTGTTCAAGGTCAGTACCACGGCAAGGTGAGATGGCCCAAGGGCGCAGCATGAAAGCCAAGATGATCCATAGGACTCACCAAGTTTAGCCCTCCTGAAGTGCTTGATAGCCCACTCCTGCAGCCCGTTCCCAAGCCTGGTCATGTCGCTCCCAAACAGGTCATCGCTCTCCTGCTCGTCGGAGCGGGTGTTGGTGCTCAGCCACTTCTTCAAGCCGACGAGGTCGCCCCTGAGCCTGCGGATCTCGTCGTCGCGCGCCTTGATCTCGCGCTTGAGCAGGTCCCAGCCCTCCTTGAGCTCCTCGCGCTCGCCCTCGCGGACGTCGATCTCGGCCCTCAGCAGGCGCAGCTCCGTGTCGGTGCGCAGGAACTGCTGGTTGAGGTTCGAGTGCTTGGCCTGCCAGAAGGCGGCCGTCTCGCTCTCGTTCTGGCTCAGGCGCTCTACCTGGCGGGCGAACTCGGCCTCGACCTCCAGCAGCCCGCGCTTGAGCTCGGCGATCTTGTCGTCCTTCTCCTTGAGCAGCGCGGCGGCCGACTCCTTCTCCTTGATGCTGCCCTCCTTGATGCTGCCCGCGTCGTTGCCGTCGTTCTCCGGCCCCGGGGAAGACGAGGAGGGTGGCGGGTTTCCCAATTGGGCGCGCGGCGGCGGCGCTATGATGCTGCTACTCCGAGAAGAGGCGGATGAGCGGGCGGCGTGAGACGACGTGGCGGCGCGGCGCTTGTCGGAGCTCGCCATCTTGGGCGTTGGGTTGGCAGGCAGGATGCGATTGACCTCGGTCTCTTCAATGATGATGTTGCTACATGATCCGCCGACCCGACCTCGTCTTTATAGCTAAGCACGCGACGCTGATGGCGAGTTGTGGTCGATTTGGCAGCTGCCTGGTAACAGGCTGGTGTTTTAGTGAGGCAAGGCTGATAATGTAACACGGGAGGTCTATTGTTAGGCTGCCCCTCAGCAGTGGGGAGACATGGGGGCAAGCTCCAAAAGACACCCGACGGCTGGAGAGGGGTGAGACCAACGCTATATCCGGCGTGCTTAGGGGACCAGCCTAGGGCTGATATAAGCCTCCATCCCTGGTGCGCAAGGTACCCAGCTAGCGAATCAACCATAGATGCACAAATAGGCAGGTCAAGGTACCTTGACTAAGCAGTCATCCATGTCCAGACATGTATGTAAACGTATTATTGACCACGCCAGACACGGCGATACTGCCCCGGAGGTCCATCGCCCGAGTTCTCTTTACTTTTTGGGTCCGAATGGTTGAAACGAACCTCCTGGTGGCCTCGAGTATATCTGAAGGGGCCCCATGTAAGACACTGTTTTTCGCCGTATACTCAAAGCAGTAGACCAATGTTCAGATTGCAGGCGCTGGACCCCTTCATTCCGTCCCTTCTACGTCAATCTCTGCTTCGACTTCATAGGCCTTGTCGTCACTGTCCTCTACATCCTTGGCACCCATTCGGCAGATGGCTATCTTCTCGACAGGCACATCCCGCATCCACTCGTAGTCATCGTAACGATCCAGGATACCCCGGGCATCTATGGTTATCTTCTCGTGCTTCTTGCCCTGGCGCCTGCCCTTGACATAAATGGTGTTGATGATGGTGGCGTGCAAGAGGAGAGGTCTCTTATCGTTCTCCATGACGTCAGCCTCCTCGAACGTCTTCTTGACTTCCTCGCAGAATTTCTGGAGTATCCCATCAGGGTCCTCTGGAGCCGAGTAGAGTGTGGTGGCTTTTGAAGCAGATTGCATCGAATGTATGCCTTTGAGTGTGACGGACAGCAATGGTGGAGGTGTGCCGTCTGCTTCTTGTCCATCCTTGGCGGGCGCCGCGGCTTTGATGTTGGCTATTATGCGCCTTGGGACAATCGTTTTGAGCAATTCTACTGCCTTTTCTAGGCCCTCGTTCTTCGGGAAGCTCATCACTCCCAGCGTGAGATGCAATGTCCCAACGGGCCGGATCGCACCGGCAGGTATGGCAAAACTATCCGCACTGGTGACATCTGCGCTGAAAGACTCGAGGCTAGAGGCTAGTTGGGGCCGTGACGATGTCGTAACAAGTGGAATACACAGGAAATGAGTGGGAAATCGCTTAGGGGTTTTGGGGGGCATTGCGGCTGCTCTTCTATCCCGCTTGTTTTTGGGGCGAGGCTGGTTTGAATTCTGATTGAGCCCGTGAGAATGTCGTTGGCCAGCCGGGAGTGGGTTGAGGAGGCCCTTGATGACAGACTCAAAAGCGTTGGTTGTGAGTTTTGATCGTCGTTAGCTGTGAGGGGATGCCGAGTACAAATGCACAAGCTCCAATCAGCTGCCCCGTGCAAGCCGGTTTTGGGCAGTGGTCGACTGCAGTACAAGGCGAAGAGTGGGCAGTTGGCTAATGATGTGATTGTATAGTCTGTTGTGTTCCGCCCGACTCAGAATGATCTGCTGGCGCCCTGGGCGAAGCTGGCAGTCTGACTACTATTCTCTTCGCAGGATCAACTCGAAGTTCAATTGGATCCAACTAGTTGTTGAGATGCGACCTGGGTTTTTTTTTTCTTTTCCCTCTCCCATATAGCACGTACTTCCGGCGAGAATGTAAATGTCCCGTTTGGTTGTCTTTGCCAGGGACTGTCACGTTCAAGGCGGGGGTTTTCAAGAGGGACTCAAACTGGATTTGCGCGCCAACCGATTGGGAGAGCTTCTCAATACAAAACCTGAATTGCGTTGGAGAAAAGAAAAATTCAAGTGAATTTCTGCGTCAGTTGGATGGAAGGCTGTTTCCGACTGTGATCTGACCTGGGTCCAAGCTCGGTTTGCCGTTGGACATTGACTAACAATATGGATGGAACGAGGCTCACAAGACCCTCGAAAGTGCAGGGCCGAGTTTGGCTGTGGCTGAGCACGGAGTAGACTGGCCGAATATGAATCCGGCTCCGGTGATCCCAATGGGTCAGGGGGGAACAACCCCTCCTCTTCTGGACCCTTAGAAATTTGTGTACTAACTAGAAGTGCCCCTCAGCAGAGTAGGGATCTGCTTCAAAGCAGAAGCCAAGGCGCCTCCGACACCACGTCTGCTACGAAGCAGAATCTTCAAATCCCAACTCTGTGTCCAAGGCCCGACTTCATCGCGTTCCATTGTCTGCAACAGAGCAGAATATTTCTCGAGTGGCTTCGCCCACAACATTACGTCACTGGCAGAGCTGCACGGATGACGTAGGGGTGTGGTCCCCTGGGGGAGGGTATGTCGTCACTGGCGAACTAGTCTGAGGCTTTCTCTGCCTATGCACAACAACCCTGGCCTCAACGTCGTGCGATGACAAGACACATGCTTGATGGTGGAGTTATAGGTAGGCAAGCCGCAATGTAGAGAAAGTACATAGCCATTGGAATGAATAAATAAACAGCCTTGCTCGCAACTCTGCATGTCACGCGTTCCGGCAGATGCTCTGACTGATATAAAAGGAGTCGAAACCCCTGATACCTAAGTTACGTGCATTCTTGACCTAGACTCTGGCGCGCGAGATTCTATAACACCAAAGCTTGCATCGTATCATCTCCTGAAAACAAGCATCCGGTCTATCCTGAAAACTACGAACGAAGGCGGCCCGTGCAGAGATGGGTATCGTTGAAGTCAACTTGAGATGGGCGGCCGGACAGTGTCCACCGCCGGGGTCGCCCCAAGTCGAGTTCTGAAGCACAACTTCCTCTCCTCGGTGAAGGAGCCTGCGAAGGAAAATGCTTGAAGGACCTGAACGGCCAGGAGTCGAACATGAGTCCGTACCAAGTCTTCTTGTCCGTGTTGCCCTGGCCGTCTAGGCATTGCCGAAGAACTTGTTCAAGATCGTTTCGGCCTCGTGGTACTCTTTCTTGCAAGCCTCAAGGGTTGTGGTAATCTTCTCCAGGCACACTTTCTCATCAGTCAACGGCGATCCGTTCTCATTTTCCTTCTTGCCGTATCGTTGAATCTTCTCACAGCTGTCCTTGACCTTGGTAAGCCCAAGGGTGGCAGACGAACCCTTCAGGAAGTGGCCCAACCTGGACAACTCCTCAAGGTCCTTTTCCTCTCTGGAAGACAGAACACAAACAGTCAGCAATTGTTCAAAAAAGCTAACGGCATTCCCAGGCACCCTCCCAGGCAACGTTGCGGGAACCAGAAAAAGGGGGGCACGGCTGCTGTCATTTTGGTGGCCAAGGCCGTGGGCTCGAGGACTACTCACAGTGCCTTGTCCATCTTCTCGAAGGTCTCCTCGGCTTGCTCGAAGAAGCCCTGGACGATAGATTGGCTGAACTCGCGATCACTCTCGTCATCGTCCATCTCCAGGATCTGGCCGAAGGTGACGGTGTCGATGGCATCCCCCAGGTCAGGGAGATTGGGGTCCCCTCCATCAAGCTGTGACGAGCCGCGTCAGTACTCGGGGTTGCTGTCGAAAGCCTGGCACCACACGATGCCCGTTCCAAACTCACATTGTCGCTAGCCATGTTGATCTAAGAATGCGCAAGCAGCACGATGGCCCCTCTCCTCGGGTGCTATTCCTTTTGGGCGCTAAGGTCGGGCGTCAGAAAAAAAGTGTTCAACCAAGACGGCGGGCAGTCAGCAGTGGGCTCAGGGATCGACCCTAGACTCAGGAGTAGCGAAGCGAAAGGGGGGGCGGTCTGGGAGTGTTTAGGTTAGGGGAGCCGCAGGACGTTGCTTCGCCAGAAGGAATCAAGCGTCACGTCGGCAGGCGTGGTTAAAAGGGCGGCACACACAGACAACACGCACCGGAGTCCAGGGCGAGAAGGCTTTTGGGAGTGGGGTCGAGGGCGAGGGTGAATAGACAGAAAGTGTGTGCGGTCGGGGGTCGTGTCGTGGGTCAGCGAAGGAACCGGCTTTGCGGTGCCAGCTATGCTGGATTCAGGCAGGGAAGGTGGTGTGGTTGGAGGGATCATGGGGGGGAAATATCAGGTGGAAGAAGGCCGTCTCGTCCGCCACGGCCACCTGGGCAGTCGGTACAGTACAGTACTGTACGGGGTGGTTCATTGGATTGGCATGGGAGCGCCGGGAAGGGGTCGCGAAGCTGAGGACCTGGGACTGGGCTGCTCCGTCGGCCTGCAGCTCTCACGCAAGTGGCCTGTGGCCTGGCTACCTTACCTTGTTAGAAGAGATCCTCTCCGGGGGAGGGCTGGCTTGGACGGGCTCGTTCACTAGCGAGAGACCCTGGATTATCAATAGTAGCAGACCGATTTGCGCCCGGGGACTTGGGGCCGCTGACAGGACGGACGAGCTTCGATTTTGCTGGGAAAATCCGAAAAGCGAACTTAAAAAAGGGACCCGAGGGAAGGAAGGGGAAGCGTGTGCCTTGTGTGTCGCGACGGTTGACGAAATGGATCAGCCTCGACAAGTGTTGTGGGGTTCAAACTAGAACACAAACTTGAGCCGGATCTAACAACGCCTGACGATAGATCCGCGTCGCCTTGTACTCCGTAGACAACCATCCCGGTACAAACTGTCTTAAGAACCCGCACTATTGGACCCCCCGTGAGCGCGAAGCGGCACCGGGTCCTCGTGGAGCCTGCCTTTCCATTCCTTTGACAGAAGGGAAGAAAACACCCTGGGCCCGGGACGATTGCATCCTGCAGTCTGGTCGTGTCGACCCGTCAACACCCATCAAACCCATCGTCGCGCCGCCCGTGCTGCCTCACCTTCCGGTTTCGACCCTGCGATTCACGCCAGTCCCATGCTCCTCTTGGATCACGCACAAGATTGCTGACCGGGCGGGGCAGCCAGAGGCACCGCTACCTACGCCATTCCTCGCGCAAAGTCTATATAAACGCATGCGAGGCTTTGGGGATCGACACTCGAATTCCCCTCTACTGTCCCCCCCGACTCCCGGTCCTGGCCTCCCTCTGGACCCTGGATACGGATATCATATATCCAACCCTGGCCAGTTCACCTACGACGCACAAGCCTCTCGACCCGGCAGCCCAGTAGCGCCTGGGGATCGTTTGCCTTGTACTTCTCATGATTTCATCGCCAGCTTCATTTTCGTCAGGCGCGTCCACCCTGAGCTGTCCAACACCCCATCTCCGGTTCTCTTGGCCCCCCTCAGCAGCATCGACCCGCTTCTAGACCACTGCTCCCCAGCGCGTTGTTCTCATGGCTGACGTCTGACTGCATCATACCTGGCTCGTTTTGCAAGGGCGCCGGAACCAGGATGTCGCTTTATGGAAGCGTCTTCGCGGTTGAAACGATTGGGCTATTGCGATACCTATTTTCTTGGAGACAAGCTTCAATAATTACCGACGCGCCTTTCACAATGATATATTGACATGCCAGCGCATGCCAACCCATGAAGACGGCTGAACGAGCGAGTCATGTATCGTCATGCAGGGTCCTTCTTATCCAGCGGAACACCACCTCTCAAGGACAGGCCAATGTAGAACATGATGCTGAAGAAAGCGCCCCGGTTGCCGGCCTACACGTATTTGATGGGTGCCATACTACCTCGTCTTCCCAAGTGGGCCGCCCAGGGGCACGCGATCCGACAACTGGAGATGGAAGCAACCGTGACTAACAGATTAGGTACGCTACAGGAGTCACCCTAGTCGGACGGATCCTGAGGACCTCCCGGCCTCCCAATTCCTCGTCCGAGCTCTGCTCCGTAACCACCTGCGCCAGACTCCTTCTCGAAGCCTGTCATCCACAGTTTTTGTCGGCCGTCCAGCCGTCGTCGCTCCCAGGGCTTTCAGTTCAGGCGTCGCTGTGGGGCGCCATGCACCAAATCTGCAGGCTTGCCGACGTCATACCGCTCTAGGAAGGGCCATCGTCATAGGTGTCACCCTGCAGCACGTCTCATTCGGTGCCCCGAGCCACGTCAGGGGTCTGGGACCCTTTGAGCCGTTCTGCAAGTCTACTGTGTTTACTCACACTGTACACTTAACTTCCACTCTACTGAAGGCTGTTATGGGTTTGAAAGGGCTGAGAGGTGAGCAACAGGGGTCGTGACCGAAGATGATGAGAACTGTTCTATCTTTAGGCCCGCTGCTGCATCTTCTGGAAGCATGATGATGAAGTATCATGTTAACACGTTTTTATTTACAATCAGACTTTCTTTCATGTTGACGCTGAGAAGAAACACTGATTCATCTCTGACCGCTTCAGTGCTTCACAGACTGCCGGGTTTTCTCTAACGGATTGGCCAAGAAATTTCAAGACCCGGGATTACGTCGTATTAACTTCTTATAGGGTACTTGGGATAGCTTTTGAGAACGGTATAGCTAGACTATAGGCCTATACCCGCACACTTTTCCCCATCCTGTCACATACTTGGGCGGGATTGATCACAATCAGTACCGACTTAGGTACGATCACAGCCCACGTGTCCACCGTCATGAAGGTGCAGTCGCCGTTCTTTACCAGCATGTCCTTGAGGTGAGGTCAGCCATTACAGATGGGGACGTCTCCATGATAGGCGAGAATCCATACCATTCGCGTTGGCGCCCGGCTATCTCATGCAACAGACTCCACGGCGGAGTAGATCCAGCACCGTGGATTCTAACAAGTTTCCAACCTGTCTCTCGGTAAAAGACTTGTTCAAACGGCATACGGCCGGCATCGCCGTGATGGCATTTGGACGAAACATCGGCGTCTTTGTCTTCTAACTACGCTGTTGATTTTACCACGGCATGCTGAGTCTCTCGTTTTCCTTACGTTTTTGGGCTCTAATCTCTTTTGAAATTCGCAAACTCATGCCGAACCCATACTTGGGGTGAACAGAGCGGGAACGGCATGGTCCCAAACTCTAGCAGGCGCCAAGTGGATGCGATAGGAACAGCTGCCAGCCTTGACATCCTCTGATCTAACCTCGAAGCTTGCTCAGCAAGCCTCAAAGATGTGGAAAACCAAAGGGCCAAAGTACATTGGCTCCGCGACGGGAGAATCTCACGGTGGGCATGGACGGTGACTGACGGGATGGCGACGGTCTGGTTACCGTCTATCTCCGGCCGTACGAAGCATCTCAGAGTCCGCATGCGTATGCAGAGTCACGTACCCAAAAACCTGTTTTCGGCACCCCCAAGCGCCCAGTAGTAGGTCAGGACTGCTCTGGACCGAAGCACCGAGTATCCACATGGCGTTTTCGGTACTGCTGCGTATCACTGAACTTTTGCCAAGCCACAGGAAGCTATAACATCTTCTACGTGGGTGGCGGTGATGATCTCGGGTAGTGTGTGCTTCAGCGAGCACGCAATGCCCGGGAGTTACTACCGAGGATCGCAAGCGTCTGTCTACTTCAACCGCACGCGTCTTCCCACTAGGATGCTAGAATGATAAGCATCACAATATACGTTGTGTAAGTAGAAGAACTATCTGCATTCGACTAGGCCTTTTTCTGCTTACGGACCGGATATTTTGTGATCGGTCGATGTCTTGTATCGTCAATTCGTGTCGCCATGGTTTGCGAGTATGGATCTATAGGGGCTGGCTACACTTTTCATGGTCGTGCAATTCGCCTCACGTACGATTTGCAAACTTCAGGTACAAAATTATCATCAAACCCTCGGGTTTCTTCATGGACATCCGCTTCTGTACGCATATTAAAAGGTAAATGCACAAGTGGCAGGGCCCTTATGTTTTGGGGTCACTTGGATATTGTGATATTGACACGACCTCCTAAAACATTACTTTGCTTGCCACGCTCAGCAGCCAGGCAGCATCTTGCCAGCCGCCATCGTCTGACTTTGGCGGGGGTATACGTGGTTCCGGGACACTCGATATGCCTTCGAGATGCCTCGTGCTCGCACTCCGCTCCAAGTGACCGCTCTCTTCGCTGTCGGAAACACTGTCCTCGCTGTCCGATTCCTCTTCGTTCTCCTCAACCGAGAACAGAGACCAGCCGATCAAGTTGCCCATCCAGGAGCCCTTGCCCACGCTCTCGCGCTTCACGAGCCTCCTGACCGTTGCCTCGTCTGCTTGGCTCGTGTCGATCTCTATAGCCTCGAGTTTCTCATCTAGGCCCACGAAATCAGGGCCTTGAATGTACTCTTCTGAGACCACGACCTGATTGAAATAGCCTTCGTCCGTCTGGCGGTCCAGCGGTGTCCTTGGTAGAGTCCGGCTGCCCCTTCTGCTGTGGTGGCGGCTGCCGAGCCGACTGCTGGGCGCGGTCATCATGTCCTCGGCGGCCAGGCTTCCACGGCGGCTGCCCCGTCTGCTGGCGAGCTCCTTTTCCCTGGCCAGCTCGCGCTCGAAGGCTTCTTCCTCGGCATCACGCAGCCCGGTCAGGCTCGTGGAGCTCTGCTTGGAGACCAGCCACGCCTGGCCCTTGAACTCCCGGGCCTCTGTGCTGATCAGCGCCCCGGCTCGTAGCATCCAGTCACTGTCGTTGCGGTCGTCTATGGAGAAGGACGAGTGGTCCTCCTTGCGCCGGCGGCTTGTGGGCGTGAACGAGCCGGCGCCCTTGTGCTGGCCATTGCTTATGCCGGCCAAGTGAGAAGCGGACTTGCTCTTGGGCAGCGTGTCCGTCCTCGGCTCGTGGGCCGAGGGTTGGCGGCTCCGCGAGTTGCCCCTGGCGGGCGACCGTGCAAGCAGCCTTGGGGTGGTGGGGGCTGACTTGCCCTGCAGGTAGGACACGTTGTGCTGGAGTGGTGAAGCTACAAACTCGGGCAGGTCGTCCGGGTCAGCGAGAGGAAGCTTGGAGGTGAGGGGCGCCAAAGTCAAATGGTTGAGGTTGGTCGAGGAGCGGTTCTTTCGCCTGGCCGGGCTGGCATGCTGCTTGTAGGCGACGTCCATGGTGCTGTGCCGTGCCGTGCTGTCTGTGACGTGACGAGCTGTGCTGTGCTTTACTGTATCGTAGCGTAGACGAGTCTAGTGGAACGCGGGAGGCTCAGAGGGGAGCCAGCGCGAATATACTGGGTCTCGGTCCGGCGGCTCGAGGGGTTAAGAAAGGAGAAAGCTACGGCAGAGGTCGAACGAGGTCGAAAGATCTGGGGCAGGACGCCAATTTGATGGGGTGTGATGGGGAAAGGCGCTGCAGATCGGCGACAGGGGTCACTAAGCTCCAACTTCCCCGGGGCAGGCGGGCAGGCGGGCAGGCGGGCTGGAGGAAGGGCTACAAGGGCTACAAGGGCTGACCAACTGGAGGTGTCAGTAGGAGGAAGCTTTGGCCACTGCCAGGGTCACAATTTTTCTGGCTCCCGATCTCTGCCGACCGGGCACAGGCACCAGAGGGGACGAGCCGAGAATCACCTCGGACTGTGCAGTTCGCGTGCTGTTGGGCGACACATTACAGTGCCAAACGGCGATTGCTCGCACTTACAAAATCTCAGCAGCCACTATCAGACTCATACATACCTCCTGGTGCTTGGTGCTTAGACGCCAAGGTTCACATAGTGATTCGCCGATGGTCACGGCGCCCTCACCTCGATCATGCGCAACCTGAGGAACATCCACTACGACGCCTGGCAGCCCCCGGCTGACGACTTCCACGGCGAACCGCTCTCCTCCTGCTGCTGGGACCCGGCCAAGGACGAGCTCCTGTGCACCTTTGGCCCCTCCGAGAGGGATGGCTACATCCGCCTGGTCAGGGTCTCGGAGCATGTGACCGATCCCGCCACCGCCGGCGCCGCCCGGCCCAAGGTGTAAGTGCCCGCCCGTCCATGTTGTAATCTATTGTTGCATTCGCTCGCGTGCGTGAGCTGATTGGAAGGCCGTTCTCGCCCACAGCGAGCATCACCAGGTTGCATCATGGGAGGCGCTGAGCCCGAACCCGGACTTGCCCGTCGACCGGGTCGTCAGTCTGCATCACTTCAGTGACACGCTGACGACCGTCCTGGTCCTGGAGGGCGGAGACATCGTCATCGTCCGGGAGTATGACAACCCGCAAGATGGCGTGCACATCGAGATCATGGGCTCCATCGACGAGGGCATCACGGCCGCAGGCTGGTCGCCCGACGAGGAGCTCCTGGCCATCGCCACCAAGGCCCAGACTGTCGTCTTCATGAGCCGCAGCTTCGAGGGCATTGCGGACGCCGCCATGACCCCGGAGGACCTGCAGCTGTCCAAGCAGGTATCCGTCGGCTGGGGTAAGAAGGAGACCCAGTTTCAGGGCAAAGGCGCAAAGGCGCTGAGGGACCCTACCATTCCCGAGAAGGTAGATCAGGGTGTTCTCAGCTCCCAGGATGACAGCCGGGTTACTATCAGCTGGCGCGGTGACGGCGCATATGTTGCCATAAACTCGATCGAGCCCGGTATAAGACGAGTCATCCGGGTGTACTCCCGCGAAGGTGTTCTCGACAGTGTCAGCGAGGCCGTTGACGGCATGGAAGGCGCCTTGAGTTGGCGTCCCGCGGGTAACCTGATTGCCAGTATTCAGCGGAAGGGCGAGTCTGTGGATGTGATCTTTTTCGAAAGGAACGGCCTGAGACATGGTGAATTCTCTCTGCGGGTTCCTGGGCGTCGAGATCTTTCGGCCGATCAAATCGGGCTTGAGTGGAACTCCGACTCTACTGTGCTTTCTGTGACGCTGGATGATCGGGTTCAGTTCTGGACCATGGGTAATTACCACTGGTATTTGAAGCAGGAGATACTCTTAAAGGAAAAGCCCAGAGGCTCGAGGTGGCATCCGGAAAAGCCTTTGCGCTTTACGGTTATCGTTCCAAGTATGACACCCACTCTGACCAATTCAAGAGATTCGAGCCAAGCTAACCCATTTGTTCTAGGCCACGCGTTACTAGCAGAGTATGCTTTCGCCATCTCGAGGGGATCTCTACTGCCTCCAAATGACCATGGAGCTGTTGCCGTCATCGATGGTCAAACCCTCAAGATTACCCCTTTCCGCACAGCCAATGTGCCACCGCCGATGGCTATGTACGAGATAGAGGTGAAATCCAGCATTGTAGATGTTGCATTCTCTCCAGATCACGCGTATATGGCCGTATTGCACCAGACTGGGTTTGATCTCTATCAATGGCATACCAAAGCACAGCGATCGCTTCGGCCGTCTTACCAAGCGTCAGTCGAGTTCGATGGAGCATCAGCTGATGTGGCACCGCTTTCTATCGCCTCTCAAAATGACGGGAGTGTTGCGGTATTGGGCTATGAAAACCAACCCGAACTCTACGTTTACCCTTTCCAACCCGATTCCAAGCAATTCTTACCCGCCGTGAGGGAAGCAGCACGGTTCATCTTCGGCTTCGCGAGCCACCAGTCCGAAGCTGGGAGTTACCTCGTCACGCAGGATACGCACAGGCGCTACCAGAAGCTTCAGAGCTGCGAAAGCACGGGCAGTGCGCTTATGTATCAAGTGCCTGTTCAATTGCCGTGGTTCACTCCTGTCGGTCTGGAAGCTGGGCAGGGGAGACTGGGTGTTGTCGGGTTGTCTAGAAATGGCCACTTGTATGCCAATCAGCGCCAGTTGGTCAAGAACTGCACTTCCTACCTCGTAACTGAGGACCACATAATATTTACTACGACCAATCACCTCCTCAAGTTCATTCATAGGACTGAGGAAGTTGACGGTACGTCTACCCCTAGTCATGCTTGCATTCTCCATGCTAACACCGCAATCAGATTTAGAAGTTCCTGCAGATGATCCTGAAAAGGATGAGAGATGCCGGAGCATCGAACGTGGTGCCAGGCTGGTGACAGCCGTTCCCACGAACATGAGCTTAATACTTCAGATGCCAAGAGGTAATTTGGAAACCATCTACCCTAGAGCCATGGTAGTTGCAGGCATTCGACAACTGATCGAAGAGAAGAACTATACTAGGGCTTTCTCCTATTGCAGGACTCAACGCGTGGATATGAACATCCTTTATGACCACAAGCCGCAGCAGTTCCTGGACAACGTTTCTCTTTTCCTCGAACAGCTAAGCGACTGCACGTATGTCGATCTCTTCCTATCTTCCTTGCGCGAAGAAGATGTCACACAGACAATGTATGTCAACACAAAGCCCTCGAAGAACGAGGCAAACCCCTTTCAGAGTATGTCAGACGTACCGGTAGCCTCATCATCAGATACTTCCAAGGTCAACACCATATGCGGTGCTGTTCTTGAGAGCCTGCAGTCTCGCAAGACTGCAGATCACGAGACGTTGCAGAACATCATCACAGCCAACGTGTGCAAGAACCCGCCGGCTTTGGAGGATGGTTTACTCGTCGTAGCCAAACTGATGCAGGAGGATGAGCAACTAGCTGAGAGAGCTGTTGAGCACATCTGTTTCCTCGCAGACGTCAACACCCTATACGACGAGGCGCTTGGCTTGTACAATCTTGATCTGGCGCTACTCGTAGCACAGCAGTCCCAGCGCGATCCACGAGAATACCTTCCATTCGTGCAAAGCCTTCACCAGCTCCCAGAGCTTCGCCGCAAGTTTGCTACGGACGACCACCTGGGTCGTTACACCAAGGCCCTTGCCCACCTCCAGACTCTCAATGCCCATCAAGAAGCCCAAGACTACACCGTAAAGCACACTCTCTACGCCGAAGCGTTGAAGCTCTACCGGTACGATGCGCCTAACCTGACGGTCATCACCCGGCTCTATGCCGAGTTCCTGGAATCACGCTCACGTTACCGGGAGGCTGGCTTGACCTACGAGTCTCTTCAAGACTACGCTGGTGCAACTCGATCTTACCGCGCTGCTGGGGCCGCCTGCTGGCGCGAGGCTCTGTTTACGGCTTCACTGCAGCAGCCGGCTCTTGCCCCTGAAGCGCTTGCAGACCTCGCAACCGCCCTCGCAGATGCCTTATACGAAGCCAAGGACTACGCAGCCGCTGCTACTGTTCAGCTAGATCACCTTTCATCCCTCGAGACTGCCGTTCGTTATCTGTGCAAGGGCTACCAGTTCGCTGACGCACTCCGTCTGTCGATCTTGCACAAGAGACCGGATCTATTGGAGAGCACCATCGACCCCGGGCTTGCCGATGCACTCGGGTCATCTACCGAGTTCCTCGCGGACTGCAAGGCCCAGCTGCGCGCCCAAGTACCGCGGATCCTCGAGCTCCGCCGCAAGGCCGCCGAGGACCCCCTGGCCTTCTACGAGGGCGAGCGGAGCGGAGCGCTGGCCGACCTGCCGGACGACGTCTCGGTCGCGGCCAGCTCGCGCGTCAGCACGTCGGCCTCGCTCTTCACGCGCTACACGGGCAAGGCCGGCAGCGTCGGCACCGCCGGCACGGGCGTCAGCCGCGCGACCAGCAAGAACCGCAAGCGCGAGGAGAAGAAGCGCGCCCGCGGCCGCAAGGGCACCGTCTACGAGGAGGAGTACCTGGTCAACTCGGTGCGCCGCCTCGTCGAGCGCGTCGAGGCCACCAAGGCCGAGCTCGAGCGCCTCGTCTTCGGCCTCGTGCGCCGCGCCATGTTCGAGCGCGCCCGCTCCGTCGAGGCCCTCATGGCCGAGGTCCTCGACGGCTGCCGCAAAGCCGTCGGCGAGGTCTTCCCTGCCGCCGGCCAAGAAGCCGCTGCCGCCAACGACTCGGTGGTGCCCGAGGGTGAGGGCCATGGCGACGGAGAGGACTGGCGGCCCGTCGGCGCGGACGCCGTGCTCGCCGCCAACCTCGAGCAGAAGTGGAGGACGCAGGCGCCGCCTGCGGTGACGGCCATGGAGAGGCTCAGCTTGCTCGGCAGCTGATAGCGAAGCACGACGGAGCATATGTGAGTTTGTGGGTTGTGGGTTCTGGTTGCATATGCATATCAAGGGGCGGAAACCCGGTTTGTGAGGGAGGTGTCTAGGTTTAGAGAAAACTAAAAGGAGGCTTATTGTGAGATGTGAAATGAGATATCAACCCCCAAAGACCGCCTACTGTTGAACTTGAGGTTGAAAATGAGCGTTTTCTGTAGCACTTCTTCGACGCCCTTCTCCGCCGGTGTCTTGTATAAGGGTGAGCTGTGTCATTACGTAGAGTTGCCTAGTCTATGTGTATATACACGCCTGGATCGCGGCTAGACGCAGGTGCACCCGGACATGGTTGTGTCTCTTCAACCCACCAAGTACTTAAACGCGATGGATGATGGGCTCAATGTTGTGCTGGCAAGCTGTCGGCAGATCGGGTAAAATCATCATCTTGTCTCAATTTGCCGGTCTGGTCTCAGGGGTGACAACCATACCATTTACGAATCATTGCAACCCGGCAACGCATTTCTCACGGACGCACAACACCAAGCGATGTCATAAGACAATGGCAAGTTATCTAGGCTAACAAAACAGGTCTAAGTACAACAAACCCACGGCGCGGGACCCCCCTTGGAGCCCCGTCAGTCCACCGTGTCCGTGACCTGCGGGCGGGGGAGGATGTTGAGGGCGTAGTTCTCGGCGTCCTTGGAGATGCCGGCGATGTTGATGCGGTTGGCCAGGGCGTCCTGGACGCCCTCGACGACCTCGCGCTCCTCCATGACCTCGCGCATGAGGCGGCCCTCGTGGCGCCAGTAGGCCAGCACGCGCTCGCGCAGGTCCTCGTCGCGGATGGCCGTGTTCTTGACGATGCCCAGGGCGTTCATCTTGCTCTTGGCCACCAGCAGCTGGCGCGTGACGCCCTCGACGCGCTCGGCGGGGCCCGGCGGGCTGGCGAAGGCCCGGTTCGTGCTCGACAGGTACAGCAGCACGGCGAAGGCGCTGTTGAGCAGGGCCAGGCCGGCCAGGCGGTACAGGCGCGCGCTCCAGAAGAACAGGTCCAGCTCGGCCAGGCGCGTGGCGCGCGAGTTGGCCTGGTGATTGTAGCTGTTGACCAGGTAGACGTCGAGGGCGGCGGCCAGGGCGCTGACCAGCACGGCCGGCGTGCGCCACTTGCTGCCGTCGTGGCCGGTCAGCAGGCCCGAGGTGGCGACCGAGAGCACGACGAGGTTGCGCAGGTGGGCGCCCAGCAGGGCGGGCAGGGCGTAGTAGAAGTACGAGCGCGGGTCGTCGGCGTTGCAGAAGGGGCAGTCGGCCAGGACGGCGGGGCCGAACTGCAAGTACAGCAGGCGGGACTCGAGGTTGACGAACTTGGCGCGCAGGGCCGTGTCGGTGGGCGTGAGCGCGCCGCCTGGACGCAGGGCGGTCAGGCGGGTGAAGAGCACGTCGGTGGGGATCTGTAGGCGCGACTGGGTGCGGGCGAAGAGGTTCTCGGGGGCGAAGGGCGGCAGCGACAGCACGAGGTAGACGAGGGCGGTGGCGGCGAGCAGCGACAGGCCGCGCAGGACCCGCGGCGGCAGCGGCTTGATGGCGAGGCCCTGGGCGGCCGGGCCGGCGCGGATGCTGCGGTAGTAGCCTATGGCCTTGGGCAGGAGGATGGGCCCGAAGAAGAGCAGGAGGGACTTGATGCTGCAGGTTGGGGCCGCTGGTCAGTACTACACCATATCATAGTATACTATGCGCTGGCGATGGAGAGGGAGCGAGGGTGAGGGCGGCGGGTTTGGCAGTGCTTACGTTCCCCAAGAGATGGCCATCTTGCCGTCCTCATGCTCTGGCACACTGAAGAGTGTGCAGCGGTACTCGTTCGAACAGGCAGGGTATCAGAGAGAAAGAGAGGTCGGTGGTGGAGGCAGGACTGGCATGTGGCCGTCTTGTCGATTCCAGGGGCCCCGGCGACGAGGCTGACAGATGTCATCGCTGGCGGCGCCCGTTTCCAGGGACCCAGGGACCCAGGGACCAGGGACCTCAGACCTCAGACCTCAGACCTCGGCGTACCAGCGTCCAAAGCCACCTGGCGACTTAGCGGCTGAGACCCACCCGCGCGTGATTGGTCCACTCTTTACATGTCCTTATTTTTTCACCTAATTCTTCTGTGAGTCTGCCATCTCTCCTACATTTCCGCACTCACTTTTTTTTTTTTACTCCTTCGGGATGCACGGCTAGAGCATCAGCGCCAGGTTTTGGTGCCCAACACGCGCACGCAAGCCACCACCGACAGGTCGTGTGCTCGCGTTGTGCGTGCGGTTGGCTATGGTCTTGTTGGTCTCGAGGATCCTGCGAGTAGCTTGCCGTTGCATCCAACGTCCCGCGAAAACGAGGCCTCTCCATGCTGCACGAGACCCCAAGACAACAGCACCACAAGGTAGGGCTCCGCGTAGGATTAGACACCGTGATATGTTTGGCACTTTCGAAGCTTTGGCGATCTCTCTTCCCAATGGTCACCAGAGTCAAAAAGCATGCCTAGAACGAGCCCAAGTACTCTGCCAAGAGTCATCTCAATCGTGTTACAGAGTCTTCAGCATCAAGCCATGACTGACTCTGCGTCAAATAAGATGAGAGACATATCACCCTTTCGTATTCAGTTCTCGTGTGACTTGACGTAGCCGATGCGTGATAAATGACACCAAGTTACCAAAATCCTACACGGCGTCTCGCTCTCGTATCAACGTCGACCAAGACGTTCCCAATGTCCCGTGATCATGAGTCCTTCTTGGCCTGCGCTTTTCCTTCTTCCTTGGGCGCCGCGGCCTTGACCGGCTTCTCGCGTGCCTGCAGCCGCGCGCCCAGTATCAGTCCCAGGACGGCCGTGATGGTGTCGCTCACCAGCATGATGACCCCCGTGCACGCCATCTGCCACGACACGATGCTGATGCTGCCCAGTGGTGCACGCGGGAACGACAGGATCCACTCGACGTAGTAGGGGAACCAGCCCTTGGGCAGCCAGAACATGGGCTGCCTCGAGTACCAGAGCGGCAGTACGATCTTGAGGCCCCGCGTGAGGGACCAGCGCACCACCCCGACCGTGCTGTCAAACTTTGTCTTGGTCGCATCGTGGGACGTCTCTGTCGGAACTTGGTCAGCAAACCTGGCGTCTCGTCCCTCCTCGTGCACAAACACGAGCTCTTTGCTTCTCCCCCCCCCCCGACGTACTCATCTTTTCCAGCTGCTCCATGAGCTTGTCGTGTTGGCGCCTGAGCTTGGCCCATTTGGCGAACTCGTCCTGGCTGCTCGTTGCATTGAGGTCGCGCCGCACCTTGAGGTATTCGCTCTGCAGCTTCTGCCGCTGTCTAGAGTTTTTCGACGTCTCGGTCGGGAGCATGAGGTAGAGGGTCCATAGCTACAGAGGGCGAGGAAGAGACGGCACGGTCAGCTCGGGTGCGTGTATGTGAGAGTATGCGGGAAGACTATGACGTGTTGCCACCACACGACGGGCAACAAGGCTTTGGGCAGGGTGCAGTGCTTTCATACCAGGTTGTTGATGGACGAGGCGCCGATCGTGTTGACGAGGTGGACGGCGAGTTCCACGAGGAACACCACGAGGAGCAGGGCTGGCATCTCGGGGGGCGATCTCTGCTTCTGCGGCAGCTTCGGGAGGTTGAGATGTTGCAAGAGAGAGCGCCGGCAAGCAGCTGGCCTTGGCGGGCTTCTGCTAGTGGTGAAGCCACGGGCCAAACCATCAAATCGTGGCCTGTGGGATGGAGGCCCAGCATCGGAGCTTGTGCTGTCATTTTCGCCGATCCTGCAAGCTACCCCGCCAAAAAGCTCTCAGTGCTCAGTTCTCGGTTCTCAGCTCCCAGCTCCCAGCTCTCAGCCCTCTGCCCTCTCCGCCCTACCTAAGTTGCCAGAAGCCTGATGGAAACGTGGGTAGCGTATGGAGGGGTCTATCTCATGTCTTACACCCACCTCCCGTGCTTCTTGTTTCAGACCGATATAACTCTATATATATCGCACTACAGCCTGCCACATCTTGACAGACATGGCCGTCTCGAGACGTTGACCGAGCGAGCTATGTCGGTCAGAAACTAGTCACTCGTTACCTCACGCGAGCAAGTACCAAGCCTGTCGCCAGTCAGCCGGGGAGGCATTCCCAGCTCGATTGCACGATTGGATATATTGTCACAAATCTCGCCATCGTATAGTTCCTCAACATCATGTCTCGGTCTCTGGACAGCGACGTTCTGAGAAATCTCAAGTCGGAAGATCCCACACCGATCTACAAGGACATTTGCAGCGCTCTCACTTGCCTCCCTGAAGATGGCAGCCTGCTGGAGATCGAGCTGCTCGGCAAGGCTCATCCCTTGGAACCAGGTGTCAACTATCTTCAAGACGGCAACGCTATAGCCGTCCCGAAGCTCAGACTTGCCCAAGCATTCTTCGTGGCCCGCCAGATCATACAGAAATATCTTATCACACGTCCCGAGCATCCATCGAACGAGACTGTCACCGCCACGGCGGTAGTCTTGCTGATGGACCCTGAGCATCTCACAGCGGCAAACATCAGAAAGAGAGCAGTCGTGAGCAATAATCTTAGCGAACGGGACTCGGCCCTCGGGAAAGAGAAGCAGTTTATAGACAGCTTACTCACGGCGCGCCTCCACCGCCACACCAAATCACCAACCTTGTGGAGCCATCGACGGTGGTTAATCCAGCACTTCCGGAAACTCGGTGCCGTCTCTGATGCCCGGCACGACATTGCAACTGTCGTCATGGTGGCGGCCGAACGGCATCCTCGAAACTACTACGCGTGGCAGCATGCCCGGTGGTTGCTTCAAAATCTGGCTGTTGAACAGCCAGAAGCTATCATGAACATTGGAGACGATGTTAAAGAATGGTGTCTCAAGCATCACAACGATATATCTGGCTGGATGTGCCTCACCTTTGTCATCCAAAATATCCAAGACGCTGGCTCTAGGGCACGCCAGTGCTCTTCTATGCTTACCGATACACTCGGCATGGCAAAGTCCTTCCGCTGGACAAATGAATCAGTATGGGTGTTTCTGCGCACCATCGTGGCAAGCAGCCTCGTCAGCCGGGAGCTCTTCGAGTCATTCCTAGGGACCAGCAAAAGTTTATCCTCTACTGTGGGAGCAGACTCGGCTACGGTAAGGCGCCTGGACGCGTCGGTCCAGTGGGCTCGCCAGCATCGACAAGACCTGCGAGAGCGTACCTAGATGAGCCAGCGGCCTTGACGGTTGTCGAGGAAATGATTGTAGGATAATGGCTGTCTTGCCGCATCTGCCCGCTGTCTATCAATCTGGACAATCGGGTACATTCGCCCTGGTAAATGTTTACCTGCATCCACCGAGTCTCTTCTGTACACATACTTGAGACCTCAAGCTACTGCAGGTGCTCGTTGTATCGTCATTTCACATCGCCTTGGCTTGATGAGGATGCTCACGGATGACGATGTCTATGGAGCTTCGATAGGGAAACACACTGCGGTACCTTATCTTTACCATAATTCGAGACGGCAAACCGTCGAATTTGCTGAATCACCATGGCCTATCGTCGACAGTGCGTCGCTCGTTGCTGGGCAAGACCATCCCACGTTGGCGTCGATACCAAAGAGATTTGCAGCTTCCGGGCTGGTATAAATCTCGTCGATCCACGGTTGACAGTGGCGACTATTGGCTGAAACTCACCGTCAAACGTTATCGCTAGTGTTGCCCGGTTGTCCCCTATTCCGCTCCAACAGATCTCCGGTCTTTGGGGTATCGACAAGCGGCAGCACTTATTTTAGCTGCTGTTTGGCGGCAAGGACCTGCAGTAGGGAGAGGCGGCTAAAGCTAACATGGTGGATGAAAATGTGATGAGTCCATCTTATCCGCTGTGTAAGGGACCCGTAACGAAAAGAGGCCGCCTTGTGTTGGCTTCTCATCCACAAGAGAGCAAACTTCCACCAGGCATTGTCGACGACAGTCGAGAATGTGAGGGACTCTTTTTTCAAATATCGGAGTTATGCAGTTGGTATCAGCCGGGACTCGGGGTGCAGAAGCAATTGTTTGCCAATAGTGAAATGCCACCAGGGAATGCAACTGATAACCAAACTGACAGGCCCTGCAATATCGAGTGCTGAATTTGGCAATGGTCCATTCCACCCCTGGCCGCATATTACGGCATGCTATCAGTGGCTTGACCAACCGCCTGAGAAGCGCCGTTAGTAATAATCTTAACAGCCCGGCCAGCTTGGCGCCTTTGAGATCGATATCTTCCTTAGCCTTGCCAGCAATGCCATATCAGGCCAACCGCAATGGCAGAAGCGAGGGAATGGACGCGTGGTACCCTGACGATCAGAAGGCTAGAGTCGGCAAGGAGTTGCAAGTGAGGAAAGACGATGACTTCACAAGTGGCCCAACTAACTCTCAGCAAGGGCCAGATGGACAACCGAGTCAATTTGCTGCAGCGGAGAGATCTTCAGACGACCCCATCTTCCAATGTTGCTGGACGGTTGGTCTCTCGTATTGATCGAATAAGATGGCGCTTTTCTACTCCACCATGCGGCTAGGCTGGCTTGGGCCACAGCCAATTGACCGCTCCGTGCAGCCACCCTTGTCAGCAAAATTGGCTACTAGTTACCATCCAGATGCGGAAGCCCCTGCTGTTTGCAGCACAGGCGAGGTGAGGCTTGCAGCCAGATGGATCAGTGAGAAACTCGTGTTCCAAAAGGCCAAACGGCGGTCCAGACGAGCGAGAGACATCACGAAGACATCTCTGCAGCGGGATATACCTGCCTTAGACAGAGTAGACGTTGAAACGGCGAGTTCGGGTCTCGAATTTTCTCTGAATGCGCTCGACTGAATCAATCAAACCTTCGAGATTCAAGAAACGGATTGGCCAATGAGCGAGGCCGATGGGAGACACGGATCACCTTTTTCACGAGTAGATCGCCATTCGGCCAAGACCTGCACGCTACCTGCCCACGGCCGCTATTAGGTGCGCCGATCTTAGTAGATTGCACGTACACTGGAGCGAACCAGCCTCCCATCCCCGTCCCCGTCCCCCATGTCGACAAGGGTTTGCCAAGCAGCTTTCTCTGGAAATGGCCCAGCCCAACCGAGCCAAGGGGAAGAATGGCTTTTGCACACCTGCCGGACTAGATTCTCCCTGGTCAAGGGCTCGCTGAAAGCCCGCAGCGCCCGATGGTGACCTGCATTGCAACTCCACTACGACTGGATTCGGGCGTCGAACTGGGAGCTTGACAGGCAGGGGACAAGGGGACTCTGGTGGCCCTTGGCCGAGAGTCATGGGGGCGGGCACCTCGGATGGGTCTGCTCTGCGGTGCTCTTCTCCACTCGCCCTGCGCTCTCATGACTTACATCCTCTCCTCCACCAACCTACGTCGCTCCTACTCGTAGGAGCTGTCTTTCTTAATCCTTAGAGCCGCATCTCGCATTTTTGCTTTTGGGGAGAATTACATATCGCATAGAAGGGGACCAATTCGCTCGGCATTCCTCCTGTGTCTCGATCTCTTGCAATCTTGGGACCTCTCGGCGGCGCCTCTTGTCTTGCAATTCGTCCAACTATTGCAGCGGACCTCGTCGCTCCAACATAGACATTCCATTCCTTGTAATATATTCGCCGGCGGTTCCCAACTCGCCTCTCGACTCTCTTCGGTTCTCCTTGGTCATTTGTGGGCGAGGGGAATTCTTCTTTCTTTTTAATCGAAAACATTCACCAGATGTGGCCTTCGTAATCACTAATACCCCTAATATCCAGACCGGAGTCTGGAACTCTTGGACTGCGATTCCACGAAGCCTACAACTCCGCTGCAGCCTTATCGATTCTGCAGTTCGATATTTCCGACGTCCTGTTCAACGGCCATACCCTCAGTTCGACGACCTGGCAGGCGCTACTACTCGGGATCATCTCTGCTGCAGTTGGGGGTGAAGATTGGGGTTGGATTGTGTTTGCGGGAGAGCCGCCAATATGCATCGAGCCGCAATTCTATGCCAGCTCGCACTATGGATCTCTGGAATTCAAGCCGTCGTCCCACCCACGCCAGGGCAATCCCCAGTTGAGGTCGACGCATCACGGAAGCGTGATGTTGAGGCCCGCGATGCTGTTGGGCCTTTGGGGTTTGTGACTTTTAAGATGGTCAAGGCAATTCAGGACAGCGTATGGACCCACGATGATTCCAAGCCGAGACGTTGGCTAACAGTGGTAGCAGAACGACCAACCCATAACAGACAAGGTCACCCGGATGGCCCACGGTTTGGCCAAGAAATATGGCACGGAGCTGCCATCTCGGACAGATCATTCAGACGCGACACTGGTCGGCAGGGAAAACACATACAGCGTCGTGCAACCGATCACGCCGACGCAGAGTAACAGTGCGGGAGTTTACCAAGACGGGACAGATTACTCGTACTTTATTCAGGCACACCTCGGCTCTGCGGGTACACCAATGTATATGCTTATTGACACGGGGGCCAGTACGACGTGGGTCATGGGCTCGGGTTGCAAGTCCGACGCCTGCAAGAAGCACAACAACTTTGGCTCGGAGGACTCCAAGACATTCAAGGACACGGGCACTCCCTTTTCAGTCGAGTATGGCTCGGGCGAGGTCAGCGGCGAGATCATCAGCGACAGCATGAAGGTCGCTGGCTTGAGCGTTCAGTATTCCTTTGGGCTCACCAACGTCACCTCGGACCAGTTTTCCTCTTTCCCATTCGACGGTATTCTGGGCCTGGCGAGGAGCACGGGCAACTTCAACGATGCTTTGAAGGACGCAAAGCTGATCGGTTCCAACATGTTCGCCGTTTCGCTCTCGAGAAGCTCCGATGGTACCAACGACGGCGAGATCACCTTTGGTGCCACCAACCCCGCTAAATATACCGGAGACATCACCTACACCTCGGTGACCGACAAGGTCAGCTGGTCGATCCCCATGGACGATGTTACCGTGAGCGGCAAATCAGCCGGCGTCAAGGGCAAGAATGCCTACATCGATACTGGCACGACGTATGCCTTCGCCGCACCCGCTGACGTGGCGGCCGTGTACAAGATGATTCCGGACTCGAAGAGCAGCGACGGGGGCGTCACGTGGACTTTCCCCTGCGATACGACCGCGACTGTTGCGCTGACTTTCTCGGGCAAGTCGTTCTCCATCAACGCCAACGACCTGAAGGCGTCAAGCGGTGACAACAACCGCTGTACCGGCAGCATCTTTGGCATGGAAGTCGTTTCTGGGTCGTGGTTGCTTGGGGACACTTTCATCAAGAATGTCTACACTGTCTTTGACATTGACGGGTCACGAATTGGTAAGGCATTTTGTAACTTCCTACTTATCTGGCGCGTTCAGGCTAACGTATTTTCAAGGCTTCGCCTCCAAAGCCGCCGGCTCAGGGGCCGTTACCACCACCCCGACAACAGCGGTTGTCTCGACGGTCATGTCGGACGGCAAGACTACGCTTACGACCGTTACCTCGACCAGCAAGGCAACCAGTGTACCGAACATGGGTTTCACTGGCGGACACGCCACGACAACGGGGGCCAGCAACCCGACCGGCACTGCCGAGAACGCCAACACTGCGTCATCTACGGGTGCCTCTCCAGCAGGAAGATACCATGTACAAGGCATGCTCCTCGCGATAGTGAGCATCGTCTCCATCATCGCAATAGCGATATGATTTTAAGCCTGGGAGCAACTCTTTCACTCCTTTCTCATCTGTTTACAAGAGGCGGGCCGCAGCATGTAGCATTGCTCGCGCATGGCCCATGCTCTCACCACATTTCATCACGTCACGCACGCTCCCTCTAGATAGGGAATTAGCATAGCATGGCTATGAACTGGCTTGAAGAAGAAGCCATCTCCGTACCGACGGAAGACATGCGAGACAGCATGGTAGTCACATACACAGGAAGACGACACAGAGGCTGTCGCAGCACATGATACCCAGGCGGAGGTCACGGAAACATGCGAATGTCTGGGACAGAATGAAAATATACAAGGCCGCAGAAGGCCGTTAGATGTACAATCTGTAATGGAAGAAGAGAGACGTTCAGTTCGAGAGACTCGATTGTGTGCATCTTGTGGTGATTACTGTGACAGAATGACTGGATAGGCCCCCAGCAATAACATTCCTGAATCCTTGTAGTGGTGTGGACTTGAAGACTCGAAAGCGGCGATGGCAATGCCAAAAGCAGACCTCGTACCACAGTAAGATTGCGCGGACCAGGAGCTGTCTCTCACGCTGGCTGCTTTGGGAAGTCTGAACGACTTCCAATGGGCCTGGTGGGCACGCAGTTCCAGGGGTCGAGCGGCTCTACACCACAAGCATTAACATCAGGTCCACAGAAAGCCGTGCGGAACCGATGGCCCCCAAAGCTTGGAAGTAGTGGATGTACTGTACTGAACGTACAAACCTACAGTAAGTTACCTACTAAGTTAGGGGGTCGGTAGCGTTGTCAGTTTGCAGTTCTAGCGCACAGGGGCCCCCGAGTTTATCACATGACGATAACGCCTATCGTTCCCTTACTTACAACATCGCTTATACAGCACCATCACTGACGATATACGAGCTGTCTGCCCCCAACCAACAAAGCACAGCCGTCAGCAGCCAGGTCTCTTCTTGCGCCCACGGCTCGCCCGCACCAGCTACCTTCCCTCCTTCCCGTCTGCCCCAACAAAATGCCACCGCGGTAACACAATGGCCAAGGCCAGGACACAGGGCTCTTCTCGCAGCAGGGAGGACCCAAACCAGAGGAGCAGCGGCGGCGGCAATGCGGCCCAGAACGAAGAGGAGCACGGCCTGCTCGCCGCCGGCCATGGCTCCGACGTCGACGACGACGACGAGGACAACGACTACCACGACGTTGACGGGAGCAACGAGGATGACGGCCCCGTAGCGCACTCGGCCCTGCCGCCCACGGCGCTCTCCAAGGGCAGCGGCAACGGCACGCCGCGGACCCCCCGAACGCCCAACCGGGTGCGCTTCGACCTGCAGCCCACCAACATCCCGCCGCCGGCCAACGGCCACGGGCGCTCGCGCTCCAACAGCGACGAGTACGCGTACGGCGACGGCGACATCGAGCTCGCGGACCACGACCCCCTGCACAGCCCCTACAGCCCCTCGGGCGACGACGGCGGGACGTCGCGGCAGCCGCTGCTGACGGGCATCGAGGCGCCCTCGGTGGCGCTGGCCAACACCCCCTGGGGCGCCGAGGACGACGTGCACAGCTGGGCCGAGGCGGAGCGGGCGCGGCCCAAGTCCGGGCTGCGGTCGGCCTTCATGAACATGGCCAACAGCATCATCGGGGCGGGCATCATCGGCCAGCCGTACGCGTTCCGGCAGGCGGGCCTGCTGGCGGGCGTGGTGCTGCTGGTCGGGCTGACGGTCGTCGTCGACTGGACCATCCGCCTCATCGTCGTCAACAGCAAGCTCAGCGGCGCCAACAGCTTCCAGGGCACCGTCGAGCACTGCTTCGGCCGCCCGGGGCTCGTCGCCATCTCGGTCGCCCAGTGGGCCTTTGCCTTTGGCGGCATGGTCGCCTTCGGCGTCATCGTCGGCGACAGCATCCCCCACGTCCTGCAGGCCGTCTGGCCCGGCCTGAGCAGCATCCCCGTGCTCGGCCTGCTGGCCGACCGGCGGGTCGTCATTGCCGTCTTCATACTGGCTATCAGCTATCCCTTGACGCTATATAGGGACATTGCAAAGGTGAGTTAACCCCCAACCCCCCCTCCCTGGTTCGTCCACAGACTGTGGAAGAGACTAGTCGAGACTGATGATGCCCCGTCAAACAGCTCGCAAAGGCCAGCACGATGGCTCTGATCAGCATGGTAATCATCGTCATCACGGTGGTGGTGCAAGGTGCGCTGGCGCCCAAGGAGGATAGGGGCTCCTTCAGCACGCCATTGCTTACAATCAATGGGGGAATATTCCAGGCCATTGGCGTTATATCATTCGGTACGTAAAGTTCATAATATCAGGCCCCTCCTATATAACCTATATAAGGGCTTCGTGTTGATCTGACAATGTATACTCCCCTTAGCCTTTGTTTGCCATCATAATTCCCTACTTATATACGGCTCTCTGAGGACGCCGACTATCGACCGTTTTGCCCGCGTAACGCACTACAGTGCCGGCGTATCCATGGCGGCCTGTCTGCTGATGGCCCTGGTGGGCTTCCTCACCTTTGGTGACAAGACGCAGGGCAACGTGCTGAACAACTTCCCGGCCGACAATTCGATGGTCAACATCGCGCGGCTTTGCTTTGGCCTCAACATGCTGACGACGCTGCCCCTTGAGGCCTTTGTCTGCCGCGAGGTCATGCTCAACTACTGGTTCCCTGGCGAGCCCTTCAACATGAACCTTCACCTCATCTTCAGCTCGGCCCTGGTTGTCTCAGCCATGGTCATCAGCCTGATGACGTGCGACCTGGGCGTCGTCTTCGAGCTGGTCGGCGCCACGAGCGCCTGCGCCCTGGCCTATATTCTCCCGCCGTTGTGCTACATCAAGCTGAGCACCCGGAGCTGGAAGACGTACGTCGCATGGGCCGTGGTGGCCTTTGGGTGTGCCGTCATGGCCATCTCCTTGTTCCAAGCTGTAGGCAAGATGATCACGGGTAAGTCGCGCAGCATTTCCACACACTTCTGAAGAAACTCTGGCTAACTAAGGCGTTCGAATAGGAGGTGGAGAACCCGTCCAGTGTATCTAGCTGCGGCACGCCATTGTACTATTAAACTATTGAAAAGGTGTCTTGCATAGAGAAACGAGCCCGAGAGAACCAGCATCTTGGACGTGGGCGTAATTAGACCTCTTTATATCATAGAGACATCGAATCGATGCTATTATCCTGCGCAATGCGACAGCACTGGTGTGATCCTGCATGCGCAAGCCTGTCCTGCTGTGTGGACCCTTCGTGCATATTCATTCGGCAGGTCTATATACCCTTCAAACCTATCAACGTTGAAACGCTCATCACTTGACGTTCATGGTCGCTGGCAAAGCATCAGGCCAGGATGTCATACTAGACATACTGCATCTTCAATAAGCTCATGAGTATGAGAACTAGGAGAACTAGGAGAACCCGACTCCCGGCATAGGCTATCACGTCAAGGTCTCACCTGTCCAACTAGTATGCAAGCTCCATCGCTTATCGCGCACGCTCTACTACTGTACCGTATTCTCCCTCCCCATTCCGCGCCCATCCGCCACCACCCCCTCTCCCGTTGCAGCCTCACCCATAGGCCTGCATTAGTCTGTTTGGGCCTGCTACTGCGTAGAGATCCCACATCCGCACAGCGGGGCCCGGTGATCATATGAGCTCTCGTCCTTGGTCCTCTGAGAGGTCTGTCAGTCGGGCAAGGCAAGGGAAAACCTAATCCCCCCCCCCTTCGTCTCGGCCTAGCCAGCCTATCAACATCATGCTGATTCCGGACATTTCCCAAACAACTGAAAAGACCAGATGGAGACGCGGAGGCGTGGGAGTTGCGCGGAGTGGAGTACCCGGTAGCTCAACTGCCTAGCATCACGGTAGGTTCACGATTTGCCCGCTCCTTGGGGGTCGCTACGAGGGTGGTGGGCGGTGGTGCTCGCATGATAAGATAGATCGAGGGCGAGCGCGTCTGGGTGTGTGGTCTAACACTGCGCCGTACATCCCGGGCGTAAGTATTTCGTACATACGCACGCCTATTGTAGAATAAGCCCGTAGATGTCACACATAAACTGCACAAATGGCAAACGGGTTTGTCACTCGCCCGCGCAGAACCCGCCCCAGAAAAAGGACCCCGCTCCCCTCCTCTGGCTGTTCCCGCTGGTGGCTGCGGTTGTAAGCGGGCATGCAAAGAAAGCCCTTTGGTAGGTTGGTATACAGAGGGGGGAGGGGGGAAACGTGCGAAGGTGGTCCCATGATTGATTATATCTCCTCAGCGAGCCTATCTGTATAAAGTCGCCGGGGTGGTCCTGCGCGATCCCGTAACTGGGAGGACCCTTTTTTCTTTCTCTCTATCCAACCCCTCATCTTGATAAACCTCGCGTTTTGTTCCTGAGCCTCTCTCACCAAGAGACCATCCCTGTTTACCATGTAAGTTCGAAGTCTGCGGTCCCTTTGCCTCCTCCTGCTCCAACATCACCGGTACACCTATAAAGCACACACGTCCTGTGGTGCTCTGCCCCTCGTCGACCCAGCGCAGGGTCGCTTATACAACAAGCCGACCGCAAGTTGTCCCTCGACATACACGACAATATACAGCACCAGCACCACTTTCTGCCCGTTCCCTCTTTTCCCCTATGGCCGAAAGACGCACCCGCACCCTACGTCCCCGAGACTGACAGAGAGTATATAGCTATACCAACGAACCACCCCAACCCAACCCAACCAGCCAAAATGCACAACAGCGCCTGCCCCAAGTGCGGAGCCTCGTTCAGCGGCTCGACCAAGTCGTGCGGCTCGTGCGGTGCCGTGAGTCTTCGCTTTCCGTTTTCGTTTTCCTCTTCCTCCTGCGCTACCTCGCGACGCACACACATAGATGGGATACCCTGTACTGACGGTGGATTTTCTTCGATACGTGCAGACCTGCCCCCAGTAGATGCCCTCCATGGGTTAGCTCTGCCTGCCTGCCTGCCTGCCTGCCTGCCTGCCTACCTACGTACATGACCTTGTCCTTCCGCCCACGCTCGCCTTAACTAGCTATCCGCAACCTTGCATATTGAGGCGAGGCGTCGCAGCAAACTCTGGTTGGAAGCGCCAGGTATATATGGAGGTGGTGTTTGGGATTCTCAGGGGGCGGTGATGATCTCCTTGGCTTTCATGTCTACAGCAGTTGTCTGATTTTGTCTCTTTTTTTGTTTTCTTCGCAAGGGAAGGTTTAGCATCGGCACAGGGGAGCATATTACGGTCGAGGCGTGAAAGGGGCAAGGGTGTGGAGCATTTGATGGGAATTGTGGTGTTGGTTTAGTTGTGATGGGACGGGATGGGTAGCATGGGTGAAACCGGCGTGTAGCGAGAGATACCAAATGAGGCAGACAATTACATTCGTTTCTATATCGAGTCAAGGAGGTACTGGCGCTCAGTTCCATGGTGCATCGTGTATCGTGAAAGGGGTACCTGCAAGGAAGGGAAGACGGGGGGCATCGGGACGATAGTGGACGTGACTGGCGAACTGTGACTGCCTACTTATCGCTCATGCCTTGTCTCTACGACAACTCCTTAGTTCTGCATCTATGTAGAGGTGCTGGTGTGACGGCCTTGGCAACAGAGGTGGCCGGCCTTTAATATCAACGGTAGCTCGTCTACTGGTGGAACACATCAGTATTGGACTCTTCGGTCACCTTCGCTTGGTGAAAGGCCGACTCGAGGAACATGTAGGGGCCTCGCGCTTTGATCAGCATAATGACACGAACCGAGACAGGCCGAGGGAAGGGCAACGTTAAGCGGTCAATTCTTGCCCATATGGTCTAGTAACACAGGGGGTAATTCGTGTCAAACAACAAAGTAAGAGAGACAGGGGGAGAGATGAAAGACGATTGAAAAGGAGAAAGATTTATGATATAACCGTATTCTTGAGCATTTGCCTTGGCTCGCCAGTCTTGACACACACACACAAAATACGCATCGCAAACATAGACATCCACCGCCCCAGCTCACCAAGAATATCATGCCTCCCCTACAACATTGTCACCCGGGTTCCCTCCGCCAGACAGCCGCTCTACTGCTCCTCCGTCCCCTTCCCAGCCCCCATCGGGGTGGTAGTAGTGTAGTCGTAACCGCAATGCCCCCCCTCTTCCCTTGATTGTTTACCAAGCCTCGGCCCTTCCCCCCCGGGGTAATTAGAGAAGGGGAAAATAAAAAAGGGACGAGGAAATGTTTCTTCTGCCAAGCCATCCAAAGCAGCACGCCGGCAGCAGTGGGGTTACCGAGATTTAGTAGCGCAGACGAATCAAACTCCAGCCTTGTCAATAGCCATGACCATGATGCACAACTCCTTGCTCCCCGTCAATGTGGCCAGGCCATCATAAGAGACACCGTTATCACCCGAGAACCAAAGCACGAAAGAGCCCGTGAGTGAACTGGGAAGGATGACGATATATTACAACGGCATGCCGGGGTCGCTTGTCGTTTATGGGGTTGCGTGACCGTCTATAGGATCATGCACTTGCCCTTGTGGCCACGGCCGGGGCGGCTGCGGGACAGAAGAGCGGCGCGCGTAGCGTGCTCGAACACCTCGCGCACACCCTCGTTCGTCTTGGCGGAGCACTCGAGGTACTTGTAGGCACCGATCTTCTTGCGGACTTCCTCACCCTGGGGTAGCATCAGTATTGGGCTGCAGCGCGAAGGGAGGCTCTGTAGGACTTACCTCCTCGGGCGAGACGGGCTTCTGGCTCGTCTTGCGGAGCTCCTCAATGGTCTTGTTGTCGTATCGGAGATCCTTCTTGCAGCCGACCAGGATGATGGGCAGGCCCTGGCAGAAGTGCAGAACCTCGGAGATCCACTATTCGGGGACATCATGTCAGCAAAGAGCGGGCTTATCGTCCTGGGGCCGCGAGGAGAGCGGAACTAACCTTCTCCTGGACGTTGTCGAGCGAGTCGGGGGAGTCGACGGCGAAGCAGATCAGGATAACGTGGGAGTCGGGGTAGGACAGAGGGCGGAGACGGTCGTAATCCTCCTGACCAGCGGTATCCCATAGGGCCAGCTCAACGTGCTTGCCATCGACCTCGACATCGGCGACGTAGTTCTCGAAGACGGTGGGGACGTAGACCTGTTGGTTCGGTTGGTTAGAACGGGTGGCACCGACGAGAATGAGGCTGTGCGGTTGGGCGGTTGGGAGGTGAGTTAAATATAGACGGCGTCGAGGGCCGGCGGTGACGATGAAGCGCCGTTCGGTCTCGATATGACGCGAGTGCTGGGTTGCTTGGCGGGCGGAGGAGCAGAGCGCACAGCAGGCTGGCAGGCAGACAGACAGACAGGCAGAGGTAGGAGGTAGAGAGATAGGCAGGATTGCAGGGGGCCGATAGCGAGCGAGCGAGGCACAGGCTATCTACACATGTATGGATCTTACCTCGGGGAAAGTGCCCTTGGAGAAGACGCTGTCGGATGGGTCAGCATCGCACGGCGACGATTTGCAGGCGGGATGGATGGGGATGGGGTTCGGGCTCGGGCGACGTACATCAACAAACAGGTTTTACCACAGGCACCGTCACCGACGATGACCAACTTGCGGCGGATCTCAGCCATGATGGAAATGTGCGATTAAGGGGGGTGTTGAGGCGGGCGTCGGGGTGCTGCAGCGAGGCTGAAAGGGCCAGAAGAGAAGTCGACGATGAACTGCAAGTGTTCGTCGGTCGCCGATGGGATGTAGAGGCTTGTGGTCGTTGGGTTGTGGTTGTTGAGATGGGGGAAATGAAGAGTAGGAGTAGTGTGAGAAGAGGAAGGTCGGGTCAAGGTCGAGAAGCTGCAGCTTAATTGACGACAAGGAGAGAGACAGACTGGGACTGGGCTTTGGGGACTGGGATTGGGGGGGGGGAGGGCGGGTGGGAGCCAGCCAGCCAGCCAGCCAGCCAGCCAGCAGAAGGAGAAGAAGAACCAGCCGGCCAGCAGTCAGCCAGCAGGGCACCTCAGGCAGTCCCAGGTCAGTGCTCTGTGCTTCTGCAAGCCGGTCGACTGGGACTGGGAATTTGGGGGGTGTGAATGGATGGGCGGCCTGGGTGGGTGGACGGACTAGTCCAGTAGGACTGGGCCGACTGGGAACTGGTCCGCTGGTTGGACTGGGAACTGAGGACTGGGACTGCGAACTAGGACGGGGGACGGGGGGACGGGAGACGGGGGACCGGCCCAGCCAACTTAAAAGGCACAAAGAAACCCAGGACGAGAGAGAGAGAGAGAGCGAGGGAGAGAGGGAGAGTGGACAGCGCGCGTGAGAGGCCGCAGCAAGCAGCACTAACGGTTCCCGTACGGGCACCCTCCAACGACCCGGGCAGCCAGCACCGCCTGGGCAGCGGCGGGCTCTGCACTGGACGGTAGGGACCTGGAGGCAGGGAGCAGGCGCTGGACTGACCGAACCGCACTGTATTGCTGGACCAACGGGTACCAGGTGGGCGTTGGTAGGGGGTTTGCCCCCCCCCTTTAGCGTGCCTCTCGGGGTTTAGCGGACCAGATATTTGGGGAGCACTTTGAGGCACCCATCGTCCTTGGCCCGCATGGGCTGATGGCCCGACGGCGCCAAACGCTGTTGCTACGGTACCTGACCAACAGACAGAGGCGAGGGGGTTCCGGTAATGGTAAACTAAAACCATCATCACCAACAGCCAACCTACATAACAACAGCAACTACTGCTACAATTTTCCACTGATCGTTCCGTCTGTACTCTATAGATGACGCGTAGAGAGAGTCGACGTGGGCGACCATCTAGGCAGCGAGGTGCACACTCTGGTTGGCGGTCTGCTGCTGTCCTGCAACGATTGCAGTCATTCCACGTTCACATCCATCCATCCATCCATCCATCCCATGCCTGGTCTGTTACTAGTTAGGTCCTACACCTGACTGCTGCTGGCTATACGGCAACCACCCGCCCATCGTCATCTGCTGTTCCGCTCACGGCTCGACTTGCTTGCCTGAGCGGACAAAGCCAGAAGGCCATCCCGAACTGTCTGCAACTAGCTACAGCATCTGCAGACCAAGACCAGCCAGCTTGCAGACAAGGCCAAGACATGCCGAATTCCTCAAGCCAACTTTAAACACTGGGTGGAGAGCGATTCGTCTCTTTTCATCAACGACCGATCAATCAATCAATCAATCAATACAATCCCACCCAAAAGTCCTACGAACCTTCCAGGGATCCGTTGCCGGTTGGTCTGTCCTAGCCCGTCCTCCACTGTCGTCCACCTACCCATGCAAGTGCTCTGCGCTGCGCTGCACTGCACACTCCACTATGCTGCACTGCCGTCGCCGCCTTCTGAGAGGCAACCAGTCACCATGACCCGGAACACTAAATACACAGCCTGAGGCCATCAACTTCCCTTGACTGCTGGCCGCCTGACACAGTGCCCATCTGGTTGGACAAACCCCCATATTCCAGGTTGCCAGTCGGCCGGTTGCCCCAATCGCCCGGGATCTTGACCGATCCACCGCGGACACGCGTCTTACGGTGATATCATCCACCGTCACCTGTCAATAGTGACTGGTTTAATATTGATTGATACGCAGCGATGTCTTCACCGTTGCCGGGTTTCCCATTTCCATGAGACTGCTCAACATGACAATCCTGCACCATAATAGAGCACCCAACTCATGGCCCGAACCCACACGGGGCCTGGCTTCTTTTCTCTGCCAGTGACCTGGGTCTTTGGGTCCCAGCTCGCAGCCCTTTGGCTGCTGGTCACCACCAATGGAGCAACCCGAATAATGCGAACTAGCACTTTAGAGCCAGTCCCTTCTGATTGTCGACGGGTAGGCCTACGACCCTAGAACATGTCTATTTTCATTTCCGGGCCGTTTCAGAGGCTCCGGAGCCAAGCCAGGACGACATTCCAATTCACATGATGCCAAATCCCAGAGAGCACGGGCGGGTATAGAGTTTACATGTCTTTCACGTGCCCATTGATCCGGGCTGCATGAGGAGCAGTCGACACCCGAACCCGAGCCTCAGCACGACGGTGCTGTGCATGGTGGATGCCACTGACTTGACGGGATGGCCGCCGGGCTGGACACCCCAGGTAGCAAGACCCTCTCTCTGCAGGCTACCTGTCTAGTACTGTACATGCTGCAAATCCACAAGGGAAAGATCGATTAGACCAACTTGCTCGCACACGGGAAAACACACAGACAAAAGTATTCCCCACTGGTATAACTACACGATTGATCACTCTTTGACAACCGCCGCTGCAACACTTGTTTCGCCAAACACATTTCTACTCACTTCTTGCCGAGCCCCAGGGTGCGCCTGAGCCTCATGCTGATCGCGGCATGGCCCAGCTGAGCAGAGGTGGCACAGCCGTTGGCGCGCGCTGGGCCGTGGGGAGGAATCAGGTCATCCCGTCATCTTCCTCTGGTCCTTTGTCTCTCACGGCAGTCCACTGTATTTCAGACGACCCACAAGTCTAATATCAAGACCGACCTTGTGGAGGCGGAGCTTGACGGTTGAGCCACTGCAACGTACCTGGCTTCGTGTCAACCCGCCGAGCCCACTGGCGAACGAACCTGCAGGGTCTCGATAACCCGGTCACGGCCGAAGTTGGCGACCTGCAGCTTGCAGCTCGCTCAGACAAGCCCATGTATCTGCATACCTAACTTTCCACACTCGGTACTCCGCAAGTAACTAGGGCCTCCCCCTGCTTTGCTAACAACCTCCCCATTTCTCTGATATCAGATTATTGGACTTTTGAGAATTGGGCACAACACGCAATGCCGCGAAGCCTTCTGGGGATTTGCAAGTAGCATGCTCTGAAACAAGTCTAGAGACTTAGCAGGCAAGGCGTGCCACTTGACAGCCAGCAGCTAAGCGGAAAGCCCGACAGCTCCTCTGCCTCGGCGGAATTATGAAGCATCGACAACCAAGGAACTTCCTGGTCCAGAGTCCTATGGCATTCGGCCAGGACCGTGACCCCCTGCTGCCAAGTGAATATCTGTGAAACAAGACAGTAGCTACCTAGCTGGATAGCACTTAAGAAGGACTTCATAGATTATTTGGAGGGGTAAGCAGACTAATTAGAGGATGCTGGGGTTTATTAGAGATATTCGTATAGGGTATGATGTTATGGCTCTAATTCGATGGAAGTTAACGAGCAAAGCCGCCAGCTGGAGGTCAGTCGGACAACCGCCTGTCGAATGAACCTGCGATCTGCGATGAGATTCAACACGCGGCATGAGCAACTCGGCGAACTCAAATACACGCCATCAAACGGGCTTTATTCCGATTGCGTGATAGCACACACGGGCAGGGTGCAGCGGCAATGCCGGAAACCCCAGAGCCGGCCGAGAAGAATGGGCTGGGTGCACATCACAACCATACCCAGGCCTCGACAATTCTCTTGACTTTCATACCTCCCGTTGAAATAGTGACTGTGTATGAGGCCCGATGTGCCATATTACATGCCTTTGGATGTTATGATACTCGTTTATTTTGGAACCAGCACCAGAAGACTGATGAAGTTGATGATCACAGGTAGCAGCGACTACATACCTAGAATTATGTTGTGCAGTTTCTAGAAAGTACGAGGTGAGCTGGCGGCACTGCACTGCAGTCCTACGCGGGTTGGTCTTGAGCAACCAGCACGCAGCTTGCACCATCAAGGGAAGCATCACAGAAACCTGGACATTGCTCTTGTGGACATCATGTAAAGAATTGACACCTTTGACTCCTCATCATCGCAGGCGATCGACGTGGACAACCAGCTCCCAAGTTACTGTACAGTAGCACTGTCTCTGTGCTGGCCAGTCAGGAGCGCCGTTTGGCTGCTGCAGGTTCCAGTGCGGCAGCCAATAGCGGTGCATAGATTTTCCGACATGCGACCAGATCCGGTGCGGCGCCGTCCACCCTGGCCCGTGGCCGAGCTCCCAAAATTTTGGGTGGATAGTCCCAGGAGAGCAAGCTCGCACGAGGGAGAGAGACAGAGACAGAGACCCCGTACGATGAGCCATTGAGCCCCCTCCGCCAACGACGCCCTCTCCTCAACCTCGCACCCACGCACATCCCGACGGGCCCGGTCTCTGCGTCACCTCCGCTCCGTCACGATGCAGAAGATCCTCAAGCGCGTGGCCACGGCCGAGCGCGTCGCCGCCAAGCGCAAGACGGCCCGGGACAGGCAGGCCTTCAACAAGAACCGCTTCGCCGAGGTCGACGAGGTCAAGTACCAGCGCAGCGAGCTGGCCCAGGACTTTGGCCGCGCCAAGCAGGCCATCCGCGACGACTGGCACCTGGGTCCCAACGCCCCCAACGCAAACATCGGCCAGTACGGCCCTACCCACGGCGCCATCTCCGAGGCCCGTTACCAGATCGCCGCCTCGCTGCGAGACCACCAGAAGGAGGCCCGGTGCGCCTGGCTGGGCGGCGCCACGAACCTCAACATCACCGTCGGCGACCGCGTCGTGCTCCTCGAGGGGCCCGACAAGGGCAGGATCGGCAAGATCACCGATGTCCAGAAGCAGACCATGGAGGTCATCGTGGGTGGGCTGAACAAGGTAAGCCAGATATAATATATACATATATGAGTGTATATCCATATGTATATATGTTTACACATCACTCTCGAGTTCTCGAGTGCTCTTCCTGTCGTACTTTATGATGAACCCTTACTGACGCCGCTCTCCAGTCCAATATCAGAATGCCGGTCCAGTTCGTCGGCAAGGATAAGCCACCGGGCATCGCCATCGAGCTGCCCATCCCCATCTCGGCCGTCCGCCTCGTCCACCCGATCCGCGACCCCAACACGGGCGAGACCAAGGACGTCATCATCAACCAGCTGAGGCACTCGGGCTTCTTCCACGACCGGATCTCGGGCCAGGTGCGGTGGTCGCGCCTGGTGCCGGGGCTCAACGTCACCATCCCGTGGCCGTCCAAGCCCGCCAAGGAGGCGACGGACCACAAGGTCGACACGCTGCGCATCGACGTCGAGGAGCGCACCTTTGTGCCGACGCTGCTGCGCCCGCCCATGCCCGAGGACGTCATCGACGAGCTGCGCAACAAGTACTCGCGCTTCCGCACCCGCCACGAGCCCGACTACATCGCCGCCCGCGAGGCCGCCGTCCAGGCCGACAAGGACCGCGCCCGCCTCATGGACTCGATGCGCACCCCGCTGCAGGACTTCCACCGCGCCGAGCGCGACCGCAAGAAGAAGAAGGGCAAGCCCAGGCTGTCGGTCGACATGCTCGAGGAGATCGGCAAGGTCATTGCCCGCAACCGCGAGAGGACCCTCAACGCCGCCGGCCTCAGCGACGATGCGCCTGCGGCTGCGGTACCACCGACGTCGGCAACGATAGAGACGACGGATGCTCCCCCGCCACCTTCGTCGTAGGGGCGAAAGTTAGAACAGGGGTAAAACGGGAGGGGAACCGGTGGGATAGACGTCTGCAGAGAGGAATATGTACCAATATCTGTACTGTATATAACAAAGAAGCATCTTGGAACGGGGCCGGCCAGCTGGGGATACTGAAAAAAACAACAACTTAAAAACTGTACACATGGTACGACCACTCTTGTCTTCAATTGTATAGCTGTCACGAAGCTGCCCTATACGAACACGGGCATCGGGAGGCTCTACTCTCCCGGCACCTGGCCTGCTGCTTGGTCAAGGTTTCTGTAGCGCATATACCCATCTCACCATCCTGAACAGCGCATTTCCCTCCGCTTGGTGAAATTCCAAGACGACATCCTAATGCCTGTCGTCTGCGGTGTCCTCGCATCTCTCTTCGGGCACCACACGCTGAAGACACATAAACACGCATCGAACCACACCTACCAAGACGGTGATACGACAAAGGACGGAGAAAAGGAGAAGTAGCATGATCAAGAGTCCACCCACGCACGGCGTCTGCACTGGGGACGATGGATGGCTTACGTTGGCGAGGATGGGGTGCCGTTGTCGTTCAGGGGCCACAAGGCAGATAGACATATCCATACACAGCAAGGAGACGGAGAAAATGCCACAGGTGCATACGGTATAATCTTGGATATTTCTTTTCTCTTTCTCAGGGATTCCCGCCCGTTCGGAACTCGGAAGAAAAAAAAATTTAATAGTGCCTAGCGCAGAAGAAGGTCTAGGTAGGTATTGATGATATGATGATGGTGCTTCGTAACTATGCAGTTCGTCGTCTTTTTCCTTTCTTTGCCTTTCGCCTTTCGCCTTCCCCCCTGTCCTGTCTCACGGAGCGTAGGAGGGAGCGCTTTGGCGCTCTCGGCTTCTTGCGTGAGCCCCTTTCCCTCTCCCTCTTGGCTGACACGGCATGGTGCCGGTGGTCTGGTACACAATACATACAAAGAGAATCACTGCACCGCTCGACCTCTTCTTCTCCTTTCCCCGCACGGCGTGAGTGCATCGGCAGAGAAATGTCAACTACGGGCCCTGACCCGGGCCCGAACCGCCCCGCGTGTCGGGCCGCGTGGCGATGCTGGAGACGCTGCCCTTGCGGGAGGCGGCGTCCTTGCCCTCCTCGGCGCTGCGCTCGAGGAAGCCGGCCCACAGGTCGGCGAGGGACTCCTTGGTGGCCGAGGCGGGGGCCGTGTCGGCGAAGAACTCGGTGGTGAGCGAGGGCGTGCTCGGGGTGCGGTGGAAGGGCGACGTGGGCAGGCGCAGGCTGTTGCTCGAGGTGCCGGGGCGCGCCAGCCCGGCCTGCTCGCGCTGCTCCTCGGTCCAGTTGAGCAGGCCCGCGATGACCTGCAGGATCTGGAACTTCTTGGGGTCCGACCGGTCCAGTGCCAGGAACTGCAGGAAGTGGTTGGTGACGATTTGCCTGTCGGGGCTCCCGGTCAGTATCGATGCAGACATAGTCCATTGACAAGGAACGTGAGAAGGGGACGATAACTTACCGGTCAATACTGTCCTCGGGTTTGGTCTTTTTCAAGTACCGCAGCGCCTTGGTGAGATGATCGTTGAGGACAATAGCCTCGTGCCGCAGCTTACCGATCAGGAGGTTCTTCTCCTTGACCTCCTTCTCGAAGGGCGTCGTCCGCTCCAGCTCCTTCTGCAGCGAGTCCTTCAGCGTCTCGGCCTCGGAAGCCCGGGTGTCGGCGTCCTTGACGAGCTTCTTCAGGGCCTGGAGCTGCTCCTCCGAGGCCTCTACCATCTCGCGCAGCTCCTTCTTCCGCGCGTCCTGGATCTCCTGCAGCGCGCGTTGCAGGCTGTCCACGGCCTGGGACTGCGTGTCTCGTTCCGACGCGGCCCGCTCGTAGCTGTCCCTCAAGGACGATACTTGCTCCTCGAGCGCCGCTGTCTTCTCGGCCAGTGTTTCACGAACGGACCGCTCCTCCATGGCCAGGACCTCCCAGTCGCCCATGGCGTCCTTGGCAGCCTCCGCCTCCTCTCTTAGGTGCTGGAGCTGCCGTTGCATGTCCTCCTTCTCCTTGAGGGAGTTGTGCTGTGTGAGGTTGCTCCGACTCCTGAGACTGGATAGTTCGCGCGTGGCATCCTGTAGCTCCGTCTTCAACCCATCGATCTCGTCTTGGTAGCGTTGGGTGCCGCCTTGCAGCTCTTCGTTCTGGGACTCGAGCTCCTCGACGCGCTTGTTGGCCTCCTCTAGTTCTTCCCTATCCCGTGCCAACCGGCTCTGCAGCGTTTCCTTGATCTTCTCGACTCGGCCCTTGAGGGTCTCGTACTGCCCCTCGGCCTGCTCCCTCGCCTCCTCGCTCTTCTCGAGGTCGGACCTCAGTTGCGACGTCTCATTGCTGTGCGTCCCTTGTATCGTCTCTAGCTGCTTGCGAAGCTGCTCGACCTCGGCGCGGAGGGCTTCCCGCTCCTGCGACATGGCCTCTAACCTTGCGCTCGTGTCTGGGCTGTCCGAGGAGGCTGGCCTGGGGCCCTCTTTTGCGGGAGAGGAGGCTGTCTTGGTTGCGTTCTCGGCAGGGTGCCCGTTGGCTGTTGGTGGTGCAGCATGGCCATTCGAGGGCGCATTCTGCGTCACTGTCAGGTCCGTGTCCCCAAAAGTACCAGAGTCTAGCCCCGGCGTGTCGTATATGCATCCGGGGAGGTTCTTACCACTGTGGGCGAGTCGGGGCTGTCCGACTGATCCCCATCGTCGTCGTCGCCATTCTGGGTGGTATCTACGCTCTTGGGCTCATCTTCGGCGGGCTTTGGCTTGTTCGCACTCTTCTTCTTCTTATTGTTCTTCTTCTTGGAGGCTACAGGGACGGGCGACAGGGTCAGCTTCTGGGATTTGTGGTTTTGCAGTCTACTGGGCTGGGGGCCTTGCACTGACCAGCGTTGTTCTGCTGACCGGAGTCCTGGGGCGTCATTATCGTCGAGTGTCAAGCGTCAATGGTTGTATCAGCGGCATTGGGTCGGGACGAGACCTCCAGTCGGCAACACCAGAGAGGAGCGAGCGAGTGTCGTTGCGGTGATTCTGTCAACGTCAACCAGTGCACAACCCCCCGGGAAAGCCACACGTAAGCCTCTACTGCGGAATACGGATTCCCACGTTAGCGAGTCGAGGTACGGGTACCGTGCAGCTGGCGCTGGGCGCTGGGCGAGCTGGCGTTGCAACGCCTCCAGTGGGTGGGCTGCGCTAACGGGCCTATCAGCGAGCCAGACCCCCCGCTGTATGCTGAGGTCGTCTTCGTACCACCACGGTGTACTACTTCGTGGCGAGCCGAGGCCAGTGACAAGCAGCCTAGCTCACAGGAAGTTTTGTCCAAAGATGTTCCATAACCGATGACCAGTGTCATGCCATCTCCCTCATGTGATTTCGACGATCCGCCGATCCCCATAGGTCCAAGCACCTAATGTCGAGACTGAAGAGCAGCATCTGAACGGGGAGTTTGGGAGTTTACCAACGTTGCACTTACATCCATGCTGTACGACCACCGCCTAGGCCAGGCTAAAATAAGTGCCCTTGGAACTGCGGTACCTACCAGCCTACTTAGGTACCAGACTTAGTCACTGTTGCGGATCATATGATAGGCCGAGCCTGCTGTGTGGATGTCCCGGTGCCTCGCCTACAGAGCATCGCGAAATCGGATTCTGTTCTAAATTTTCTTCCCTTTCTTCTTCACATATTTCCCCTTCGCTGGCAAAAATTCTTCGAAGCTGCCACGCACAACCACGTGCACTCCTCTGGCTGATTCATACAAACTGGCTGAAGTAGACTGATCATTGCCTTTTATAATCCTGCCGCTGCCCGACTTTTTGTCCATGGGTGCGATGGGTTCGCTATGCGCAAACATGCCTGCTATCGATACAGGTGTTAAAAATATTTATACTGCGGGATGAACGCACCATGCAATCATTTATGAACAAACGAATGAATGGACAAGACTCCGTGCGCCCAATCATCAATGTCATGTACCGAAAATTATGAAGTTTCTAAGAGATACAGAGATGACACGATGCTGCTCACGCCTTCGCCTTCTTGGGCTTTTTGGCCTTCTTCGCTGCCTTGGCCCCGTCCTGTTTGCTGGCCTTTGCCGGCTTCTTCACTGCCAAATCCTCTTCTGGCTCCGAGGCCTCGGGCGCTGCTTCGATGGCTTTAGGCGCATCTTTCTCCTCTCCCTCCAGAGCCTCGACTTCCTTGGGTGCAATTGCTGTCGCCAGCTCTGGCGCCTCGAACTCGTAGCCCAACGCCTTCAACTTCTCGGCTTTCTTGGCCCGCTTCTCGTTCTCCTTCTCGATCTTTGCTGCCCACTTGTCCTCTGACAGCGGCTTCTTGAGGTTGTAGCCTGCAGAACGTGTCAGCCCTCTTGACCTTCAATGTAGTTGGGTAGTTTGGGACTCTTTAAGTGCACAGCGAGGTGTGGTAGGCCGGGATATACACCCAAAGTTGCCCACAGGGTACTGCTTACCGGCAATCTTATTGTGGGGGATGGCCTTATATCTCTTGTTGGCACCCTTGAATAGACTCTCGTGGACTTGAGCCTTTGGTACGAGCCTACACTTAAGCAGGTGGCCGAACAGAAGATACTGCATCACGTCAGCAGGTTGTCCTTCATCCCTACTCAATAGTATGCACAACTCCCCCCATGAGCGTGAACGGAGCATGACTCTGCATCCGTCCTGGTCTGGGTGACTCGTACTACAAAGGAAACAGGGTGGGCAGGCGGCGACCTACGTTGTTCATCGTCTTCGAGACGATCTCGGCTGTGCTCTCGTCTGAGAACTCGACGAAAGCAAAGTGCTTGCTGGCGCCTGTCCTCTTGTTGCGCGAGAGGCTATGGCTGATTAGCATGGCCCATCCAAGCCGCATCATATTCGACAGGATTAACCTACCGAAGCCTCGTAATGTCACCAAACTGGGAGAAGTATGACTTCATCTCGTGTTCGTAGAATCCGTGGGGAATGCGGCCGATGTACACGACAGCCGAACCGTCCTTGCTGCCCTTGCCGTCCTTTGCGGCCTTCTCAACCTCCTTCGATGGCGTGGGTGCCTTTCCGACGTCCTGGCCCTCCTTGAAAGCGGCGCCGTCTTTGACCTCTGCCTCGTCGTCCTCGCTGTCGGAAACGCCTGCAAGCGCTAGAGCTTGGTCCTCATCTTCGTCAGAGAAGGCGTGCTCGTCGTCCGATGCGGCCGCCGGCGCAGTCTCAATTACTTCGGGGACTGGCTTGGACTTCTTGGAGGTCTTCTTGGAGACCACTTCAGGCTTCACGGACTTGGTCTTCTTGGGAGCTATCGGGCTGGCTTCATCGGCGGCTTTGCGCTTGGCTGCTCCGGTTTCCTTGGGTTTGGCCGTGGGCTTCTGGGTAGAGGCTGAGGATGTGTTAGCCATTGACATTGATTCGGAGCAGGAGATGGAACACATACCCGAAGCCTTCCTTGTCCGTAATTCAGGAGCCATTTTGCGTGTTTTGTGAAGTCCAATTCCAAACCTCCGTTCTGCTAACTCGTGCAATGCTTGTCGCTTATCGCTTCTAGACTTTTGGGGGAAATAAAAAATTCTGCCGCCGAGTGCAGGGAAAATATTCACCGCCCTCGGTGTATCTGCCCCACTATCACAGCCAGTTCCACAGGGTCTGGCTCAGTGAACCTGCATTGGATTCTGTCTACAAGCGCAGGCCAGAGTTCAAACTCATGTTTGTTCTACTTGTGCTACACTTACTGCGACCATAACCCTATGTCTGCTTAAATATTCCATGACTTGGTGCTCATTGCTCCGGATTAGCTGGGTGCAGTGCATCAGAGGTACCCAATATACCACAGGAGGTTCGCAGTTGATTGGTGCTGCGCGCTAACTAGGCTCCGAACCTATTCAACTTGGACCCCAGTGGACGCCGCGCACCCATCGACCTGGAATAGTCTCACTTACAACACTTGCGGCGCTCCGTTGACTGTTCACGAACTGTCCAAGTCTTACTGGGCACATTTCCTTCTACCAAGCGCCGTTGTATGACCCTTCGTCTTCCAGTCCCCCCGCCCTGCCAAGCTTCTTTTTGATCTTGTGTTTCAGCGACTTGCAAACAGCTGCCTGTAGCTATTACAAGTCCTGAGGTCGTGCTCAAGCTTCAGCAACACGAAACCGATTCAAGATGGCAACCAAGCAAGAGAATCTTACTCATGAAGAGATCTGGGACGATAGCTCCTTGGTAAACTCTTGGAACGACGCGTTGGAGGAATATAAGGTCAGCAGTGACTTGGTGGCCCGCCCCCGATCGATATCTTGCCGCGCTAACACCATCGTTAGAAATACCACAGCATACATTCCAAGGGCGGGAACGTTGACGATATTCTTCAGCAGAACAAGTCAGTGACACTCTATTCATCCGCCTGAACCGCCTTTCTCGGGAACCACAGATGCTTACACCAGGGATCACCACAGGGCTGGCCATGGTTCGGATGCCAAGAACGAGGAACACCCAACCGCCCCCGCCAAGCAGGACGAAGCTGAGTCCGAAATGGTAAGTTGAATATCCCTTGCTGATCTTAGGAGATCAGAAAGCTTGGCCTAAACATTCCGCAAGTCGCTCACCAAACGCCAGGACGGGATTGACGAGGGTGGAAACCCGGACGGTTTGCGGAGCCACTCGTCAGCGCAGATACCCGCCGGGATCCCAGCACCTTTGCTCGGTTCAGGTACGTTCCATTCAGATGCTCTGGCCCTATGTAAATTGCAGGAGGAAACAGCATGGGGGCTCGTGACCATGTGGGATCCCGGCTGACCAGGGGTTAGTGCGTGATGAGAGCCTCAAGAAGCTCTTGATGTCTTGGTACTATGCAGGGTACTACACGGGTTACTACGAGGGCCAACAGGCACAACAGCAATAGAGTTCGACCAATGACTTTCATGAAGCATGCCAACCGATCCCCTTTGAGGGACAGCGCCGAGGTGGCGTCTTTGGTGGTCGGATCTGCGAAGATGCCGAAATCTGTAACAGCTCGTGTTCCAAACTGGCGCTGCACCCAACGCCTAATGGTCTGGGTTGCAACAACCCATGTATCACAGAGCTTGGGAGCAGCTCTTGGGACTAATCAGAAGTACTATAGACCATCGATTACGCCACAACGGGCCTCAACCCTATTGGAAGCGTAGTATTCGTCTGATAATTCTATGGGACGTTGGTCGCAACGGTGAACTCCCCAGCAGCATCCCAGAGCAATTAATCCGATTTCGTTCCTAGCGCCTAAGGACCCAATACTGACAGCTGTCTATCTGTCTATATGTGTTAAGCTCTGCAGCTCCGAAGCAAGAGCTTTCTAAGAAATCAACAGTGTCTGTGCTCGTCCTTTGGGCCGTCAAAAATTGGGGAAACACACAGCGGCACTTGGCAGCTGGTACCAAGCATGGCTCACAACAGTTGCTCTATAGGCATTTGGAATTGACTCTGGTCTCAGGTGACATGCCAACCCAAGAGGCCTCCCAGTTGCTTCACGTGCTGTAGCAATAATGATACAAGCTTAAGTTGAACCTTGGATGCCATTGTGTGTGGAGTCGTCGAAAACAACAGTATCACCCAAGGGAATCCACAGCAAAGCTGGAGCCCATGCCCACGGAATGGAAGGCAGCTCTGACTTGGCATGGGTTCATCTGGCTTGGGACCCATGCCAGCAAGGACTAACTGCATTCTTAAACGACTAGACAAGAGCTTGTCTGCAACAGAGTTGGTCCCGTACAGGCACAAAGCAGTGTGGCGGAGTGGATGAGACGAGACAGCCAAATACTTGGGGAACATGAGATGGCGTAGAGAGAATTGGGACGTCCTCCGCAATTCTGATGCCAAGAGGCGACAAGAACCCCTGCTCACAGGATCCTGGGTTTGTTTCTTCAGTGCATGAGCAGCGAAACATGGCCTGATGCTGACGGTAGTGCGGAAGGGAGCTGCAGCCCTTCTGCCCAGCGCCCTCCGCCCCCCGGCTTTGACCAAGTGGTAGAATGCCGACTTATCCATGGGTTGGGGCTGAAGACGTTCTGGGAGAGCTGGATAGATCTTGGTCCGGGTCCCCACCTGCGTCAGACTGGGGCTAGCGCCCAAGGCATGCTTAAGCTTAATGCAACGGCAGCTAATTGGCGTACCCCATCGAAGGTGCCAGGGTCCGCGCTACTCGCTTGCAACGTCGAATAGTCCCAACGGTGAAGATCCCGCCGATACACGCCAGCAGAGACGGACTTTCTCTCATCAGTTCCATCTGCACGAAATAACCACGAGATCTCAACTTCTTGAAGGATTTTTGCCTCTGGATTCTTCGCGACGGGACGAGCTCTGAGTTCGCCGGGTCTTGCGGGTGTGAGAGAGAGTGTGTATGTGCTATGACCGCACAGGTCGAATTTAGCGAGGGGTCAAAACACGACCCGAGACAGCTCTGTCACATCCACCCCCTGATCCAACCACGCCTAGCTCCCAGAGCCGCACATCCATCCCATGCCGGCTTGCCATTCCATCTCATTTTTGGGGGTACCGCTGACCCGCGATGGCAAAGCCATGTTGCGCGTACCGCGGCGTGCTGCATGCTGCCTCTACGGAACGGTGACAACACCGAGCTGAGAACCCTTGGCCCTGCCCAGACATTTTGTTCCTGTTTCGAGACCGGCTCCTGGCCCAGGATGTGAGGACCATGGCTGTGACGCTCGGCATCGATCTTCAATGCTCGATATAAGCGATAGAAAGCCCCCTCGAGGCCCCCCGACGGTAGGTTGTTTCTTTCGTCTCTTATTCTTCAGACGTGCTATCCGCGTGTGTGTTTGTTCGCTCTTTTCTCTTCTATCTCCAGTACTCGTTCATTCCATTCCATCACGAGCAGGCACTCGCCCTTATTGCAAGTTTCTCATCGAGCCAGTTCATTACGGTCTTTCAGGCAAACGACTATACCAGAAGAGAGAAGGAGGAGAAGATCTTACGACCCGGCTATACTACAACGGTCAATCTTTCACCTTAATACTTGAAATACCAGCCCATCATGAAGTTCTCGGCAGCTCTAGCATTGGCGATCGCGCCCCTGGCCCTGGCCAAGTCCGTCCACAATGTCTACCCGGCGAAGCGAGAGGGCGGCAAGGATAACACCAGCCAGAGGGAGGGTGAGAGCCGCGGCAACAGGAACAACAACAACAACAACAATGGCCAGATCGTCGCAGTGCCCGCCATCGTACAGGCTGCATCGACTCAAGTCATCATCATCTGGGCCAACCCGGGTAACAACGCCGCCACAACCACCATCGCCCAGCAGGTTACCGTAACACAAACCGTAACAGCTGGTGCGGTTCAGACGACTGTGGGAAGCGCAACTGTCCCCGCCGGTGCAACCAGTGTTGTAGCTGGAACTGGAGCAACACACTCGGTACGCCCCCTGAACTAATAACACAACTCTCGTGAAATGGGTCTTGAGCTAACTTACAAATCAGGTTGTCGTCGGTGGCCCAGGTGGTCTCGCCTTCACCCCTGCTGAGGTCAAGGCCGCTGTCGGTGACATGGTTGTTTTCACGTTCATGAGCAACAACCACACCGCCACGCAGTCTGCCTTCGCTACTCCCTGTGATCCTCTGGCGGGAGGCATGGACTCTGGCTTCCAGCCCAACGTCAACAACACCGTCAACCCCGCCCCGCAGGTCGCCATGCAAGTCATGACCACTGAGCCATTGTGTAAGTTTACAGAGCCACCACTCTCTAAAGAGCCCGTCTTTTCTGACCAGACCTCGTAGGGTTCTACTGCAAGCAGGCTGGACACTGCGGTAAGGGAATGACTCTGTCCATCAACCCCACCGCCGAGAAGACGCAGGCCATGTTCCAGGCTATGGCCATCGCCCAGAAGGGTACTGGCACCGGCAGCGCCATCACTGGCAATGGAACCGCTGCTGCCCCTGCTCCCCCGGCTGCCGCTCCTGCTGCTGGTAGCTCCGCCGCCCCCGCGGCAGGCGCCGGCACCATCCAGCAGGGCATGGGCACCTTGACTCCCGGCGCCGGCCAGTGCGTGTGTGCCGTCTCCTGCGGAGCTGGTGCCTTCCCGGCTGTCCAGGCCCAGGGTCTCGGCGCCTTCGGCGGCATCCCTGGTGCTCTCCCCGCCAGCATGGTCGAGGCATAAGCACCTCCTCTCCGTACACCCAACACTATTCTGAGGGGTTGGCGAGTTCGCATGGGAGATATTACGAGGGATGTTGCAAAGATACCTGGTGTTCTAGTTTTTTCGGGCACGTTGTAGACTCAAGAGACCTTCATACTTTATTCATCTGGGGAAAAAGGGGGAGGTTCCGAGGTCGCGTGCCTCGGAGGGTTTGCATAGAAGACTCCCTTCTCTCGCCCGCCCGCGGAGAGGCGGTGCCCCTGAGCGGAGAGAGGTATATATGACTGGATCGTATGAGAACTTGTTTTTTCTTGTCTTCTTTTTTTAAAACCCCCAATATTTTCCTTCGGGTTGGCTAGGAGGGAACCGCAGACTTAATAGGCCATGAAAATGACAACCTGAAATACCAAAAATCTCGCCTTATCTCTGCTGTGTAGCATCCAGTTCACCTACCTATTACTATTAAATGTCAACTAAGGTGATCCATCAAATGGAAAAGTGGCTCCTCATGACGACGAATGGTTCTTCTCCTGAGTAGCGGCAGACCACTCGACTGCGCTACCAGGAATCAAAATATGCCGTAGACGTCTGTCCGGGCAAAGACATGGTGGTGGCAGCTGCCCTCGCCCAACCAACAGTCTCTTTTACTCCTTACTATCTAGAGAAGTCAAGGGGTTCCGCATGAGAGGTATCCCTATGCACCACCGGAAAGAAGTGTACATACATGCAACAACACGAAGGATGGACAATTCCAAGGTGATATCTCACTGGTACAAGTTCTTGAGTAGACCTCCGTGCGGGTTATATGGAATGATTTCGCCCATGATAATGTCTGTCTCATACACGTGGAAAGTGACAGGTCTACTTCGAATTAGAGACTACTATACTTACAATGGCCGCCGTGATTCCGTGCCGGCAGGTAAAGGTAAATTCCTCACTACGTCCATGACGATTCGTAGTCGGTCCGGTGCTTGTCTACAGGTGATGTCAGGTTGCCAGAAGAAGCCAAGACTCCTTTTACTCGCAACCGCCATAGGGACATGCCTCCGGAATACTCGAGTCTCAGCGCTTGGGAGGAGCCACGGCACACCTACTCTCCAGCAAGCTCCGCAAGGCACTGGGCAGGTGAAGAGGGCGCAAGAATGGAGACGGACAGTACAGGGCCGACGAGGGCCAAGGGGGGAAACCGAGCTCAAATTTCTTGAGAGAGAAGTCGGTGATCAGAAAGGTCTACCTAGACGCCAGTAACAATGCTTCCCCTGCTCTTCGCTATTAAGATCGTGCCCCCATGTATCGTGATATCGTATCCACCAGCGGCGAGGCATGGCTGTGTCGGACCGTATTATTTCTTCCCCGCGGCCTCGGCTGCCTTCTTCGCATCGGCTGCAACACAAGTCGTTCGTTAGTCCCACTTTGATCCCTTGCGAAAGTCTTTCAGGCAATATCGGGGGTTTTCTTGGCGGAGGAGGAGGAGGGGGGGCGTTGCTCACCAGCAGCCTGCTTCGCCTTCATGATGGCAGCCACGCTCTCCTTGTCGCGCTGCATCTCGGAGCCGCTCTTCGTGTTCTTGGATTTCTGCGGTCACGTAATCGTCTGGTCAGTTGACTCTTCCAAAGCAGCATACGATACCATCCCGATTTTGTCGAAGCGTCGCCAGCGAAACAAGTTCCCTCTTCCCACGAGGGAGAGGACGACGCTGCCGGGGGGAAGCGCGTCCACCTCTCCTGGGGAGGCGCTTATTTCCAACCCACTTACCACAGCAGCAGCAGCCTTGAGGTTCTTCTCACGCGCCTTGTCGCGCTGGTTGCCGCGGGCCATCTTTGATTAGGGAAAGGAAACAGAAGCCGGGAATGGAAAGCGCTTGTGTGGAATAGGCGAGCGAGGATGTTGTCTTCTACGGGAAGCAAAAGCGGATCGGTGCGCCGGCGGGCGATGCGACTGCTGTTTCGCAATTTATGCTGGGCTGAAGGCTTGGTTGGTCGCGGGGAGTCCTCCAAGGGGGTCTTGGTGAGAAATTATCCCGCCGTCGGGCGACGAGGCCCATAGGGTTCTCGGGAACGTGCCAGCACCGCCCCAGCGAAAGCTTAGTGGATTAGGTAGGTTCCGGGGCGCCCAGGACCAATCAATTTGCCGCCGACTTAGACGCGGACAGGTGGGACGGCCGCTGTGGTCGAGACCGCTGGTGGAATTTGCTCAGGATGCTGCTATTTACATGCCCTAGGATAAGCACAGTCTCTTGGAGGATTCCGAAGAGAGTCTCATGAACCGCCAGCCTATTGTATTACCGCGCTGTATTTTATTTCGGCGATGACAGTATGTATCCAGTAAGATCTCCTCGAGTATCCATGGCTGGTGAAGTATGCGGCCCCGGGGGCTGAATGGCTGCTTCTCACTTACACGGAAACCGAACATGCTCGGAACCGACAGCTCACGTTACGCTTCGGTCTCAGAGCCTGGAGCTAGAAGGTAACTGTTGGCTGCGCGCTTGTTGGCCTTTCCTCGGATGTTAGATATTACCTACATATCTGCGACTGAAAAGCATTTCGTGTGTGACGTCCATATTAGCAGGAAGCAATGCCCAGGGGGCCTTTGATACAGTCGCCAAGCAGATGCGACCGGTTTTCTGAGCGCGACTCTAGCAGTATGGTGTTTGAACATCTTTCCTGGTGGTTCGAGAAGGCCTTTGATTTGCATTCACGATCATCGGGCTCGCATTAAATGAACTTACAAGGAGCCTGCACTCAGGAGGGGAGGGTTGCTCATCGGCGACAGGGTTCTGTCCGCTGGCAACTCTAAGCAAATGTTTAGACTAGTTTGATCGTAGGTGGGGTATGGATTTACGATCACAACCGCGTCTCATTTAATGATAGAACCAAAAATACTCAGACACTGGAGGCACGTTGTCCCAGTTTCCCTGGCCAATGCTAGAATTCTCGACCACGGCCTGAGGCATGTAGCAGCAGACAGGCCGACTTTTGTCGCCCTGTTGAAGGATGTGTGGGGAGTGGCAACTGGCTAAAGATGCTGAAACGGCGCCTATTGATTCGACAGCCAATCAATATACCGACGACAACGAATCTCGAAATGCCGCCTGTTGTATCCTTCCAGGGACCAGGAGACGACGGCTTGGCCCGAGTGTGGTTTGTCCTTCAACCATTGGACGCAGTCGTTCGCGCCAGGACAAGGTTATTCCTGTCCTCTCATGCGATCTTGCCTGGGTCGTGAAAATCCACAAACCCCGGCTGCTAAGTGTCAGGTTGCGGCCAGGGACGCCATGCCCGTGATGGCAAAAGAGCTGCAGGCACGCGTCCGTTATACCATGGAGAAGCAGAAACACCCCAGAATCGCGCGTTCTAGCCTGCTCGTCGCTTGACGCTGCCCTTGCTCAGTCGACATGGGCAGTCGGGCTTCGTCGGGCTCGAGATTGTTCTCGACGCCGTGAATCGATTGGCCAGCGCTCGAGGAAACATATGGTCAATGCGAAACAACCGCAGAGGAACTCTGGGCGGGACCCTACGCATTCTCCTTGCCCTTCATTTATCTCATTGTTCTGCCCTATGGGACAATGGTGATCCTTCCCTTTTGCTTTAAAGATCTGGGCTCGCCCGCCGGTACGCTCACCCATTCTCCATCGCTTTGATCCACCGACCTCATTGTCCTTGAAGGGCGTGAATAATACTAGTCCTCACTCACAGTCTTTGCTACTCAGGGCCTATAAAGCAGACCAGGCAAATCTTCCCTGACTGTCCCCTGCCCTTCTCCAGTTCATCCCACTTTTCGACACTCTCTAGATCTTGACCCACGCTTTTACCACATTCTCTTCTGCGAGTTCCTTGACAGACCTGCTGGCCAGATCCTCACCAATATCAACGAAAAAGACAAAAAGCATATACACACCGCCCATCTTTCGGCGTACTGCAGGCAGTTGAATCCGTGAGTCGATCATCTTGGGCACATGGTGGGAGGCCCAGCATTGCTGACAGCCACATACAGAGACGTAAGCCTAGAAACAATTCACGACAACCCGTTACCGACGACAAGATGTTTGGATTCAAGAGCAAGGGCTGGGGCTTCCTCGCCCTCAACTTTGTCCGCGGCATCAACATCATCGTGCTTGCCACAATAGCTGTCTCGTCTGCTGTGCTCATGGTTGTGTCCAAGATGCCCGACGGCTACACCTTCTTCAGCGATATATCCCTGGCATTCCTGATCACTGTCTGCTTCTTCCTCGGTCTTTCGGAGCTTGGCATCTGGGGAGCCTTCTTTGAAAGAAACTGGCCGGCTTTTGGACCTGGACGAGGCCTGACCTGGCTCGGTTTCTCTATGATCATGATGGGATCCCACACCCTCGGGAAGCTCAGCGATAGTCGTAACAGCAAAGAAAACATGGGTGTCATCTTCTGGAACCTGTGCATGGCTGCCGGTATCCTCGCTCTCATCTTTGGGTTCGTCAACGTCTTCATGTCCTGGTTCTTCGGCAAGCGCCTGGGCCGAAACGTTCGTGTCTTCCGCCAGAACGGTGCTACCGAGCCGGAGGAAGGCTGGCCACAGAGCGACGTCTACTCCAGCCACTCAAGCGGTTCGGTCCGCAAGGAGAAGTCGAGGAGAACCACGCTGTTCGGATTCGGCAAGAAGAAGCCCGAGATCAGCGCACCGATTGCTCACCACGACATGGAGAAGGGCATGCCTCTCGAGAGTCGCGGCTCGCCGATTGCACCCGAGATTCAGCGCCCACCCACCCTCCAGCACCCGGCCATGCGACGTGGCTCCATGAGCCACTACAGCGTAGCAAGCGAGATCACTCGCTTTGGCGGCAACGACAACCATTTCTAAGCGCCGCGCACACACTACCAGGCGTTAAAGAGGAGGGCGATCATAGTTTGAGGCGTTTTTGGTTCTGCTTTTCAGAAAAGGGATACCCAAGGCATGAGGAAGGAGACAGCGAGGCTTGTTTTAAATCTTAATTATGAACATCAATATCAATAAACACGGGCATCGCCTTGTGTCTTTCGATTCGCACATGTATGTCATAAAGAAAGTGCTCTTGAAAAGACTGCGTATGAACGAGAGGTAGTTTGACGTGACTGGGTTCTGAATGCGTGTAAGTTCTTCAAGCAGGATCGCAGACATAATCCCCAGCTTCAGTTGTTGACAGCGAGTCAACATCACAATGTTTCAATTTATAGCAAGTAATGAAAAATGATTTAGAGCATAGTAGACATAAGTCAGGGCGGCATTTCATATATTGAGGCACAAGTTTGATGCCGTGCACTGGAGATTCATAAAGGGAGCCAACCTACGTCCAGTACGTAAGCAAAGGGCCGACACGTGACCCAGACAAACAAGGTTTAGCACCTTGCATGTCGCATGTCGTGTAGACTTCTTTCAATCTACCGTCAGTCTTTCCTTGTCAACCAACCTTTTCACCACTGTCCAGAAGATCCGTGACCGTACCACAGCCAAAACCAGCAGCCCAAGCTCTGTCCTCAAATCAACACTGGATCCCCGAAATAGGCGCCCACAGGTCGCAGACACGCGAAGCTGACGACGCCCGCTCACCTGTCATCTTTCTCACTACGACAACGCCATCCACCCTCGAGTCGAAGCCATACCCCGAGGTCCTTGCCCGGGTAATCATACTCACACCTTCTTGACTGCAGGTCCTTCTATCAGCAGAATACTGGTACCTAGGTGGAAGCTGATTGCGACCGGCTACAAGAGGCAAGTGCGCCTGTAGGCGTAGGAGGGATCCTGGAGCTCGGGTTGCTACAGCTACGTGAGCGCCTGGACCCGTGGAAGGGATACAGTCACTTGCGCGGCTGCGGCTCTGAGTGATTTGCAGTGGAGCTTGGCTCTTTGGCTTTTCTGGGATTGCTGTTGAGGGGCCAAATTTCCAGATCTCAGTATCCTCTCTCTGACGAAGAGATTTTCAGAGGGACAATCAGCTATTGTGATGACCATTGTTTGACGCAGCGCCCTGTTGTTCTCCCCAGTGCAAGCTTTAAAGAGGAGTTCTGTGTCTAAGCCTTCACCCCACCGACCATCAGCAATATTCCCCATCTTCCTCTTTCACATTACTTGAAGGTCGCAACCTGTGAAATAGAACCAACATGGCATCCCAGGACGAGGGCTTCCTGGAGGACTTTCGGGATGCCCTTGAAGGGCTTCAGTTGAACAGCCGGTTTGAAATTCAGAACCTGACCATGATCGCCCGAGAGAGTACCGAAGAAGCGCTTGTCATCTCGCAAGCACTGCAAGACCATATCAAAAGGGTAGGCTAAATTTTCCTATAGTCGTTACGTCCGCCTGACGTATATGCTTGATGTTATGCCAATATTGTGGCCATCAGCAAAGGCGGCCTAGATTTTGATTGTTGAACCTCCGCATCTTCGAGCCGTTGACTTACTTGTCTTGTAGGCAGCACCACATAAGAAACTTCCAGCCCTGTATGTTCTTGACTCTATCGTCAAGAATGTGGGCACGCCATACACCATCTTTTTCGGCAAGCGGCTTTACAACACCTTCATGGAAGCATATGCCTCAGTAGACATGGCTACTCGTAGGAAGATGGACGAGATGCTGAAGACTTGGAAGGAGCCAATCCCTGGTTCTATCGACACGCGGCCGGTCTTCGCGCCGGATGTCACTCGCCCCATTGAGAACGCATTGATGCAGGCGAGGGCTTCAGGGAACCAGCAGCTTCGCAGGATGATGGGCCCTGGGCGGCAGATGCCACAAGGTGTTCCTTACCGTGACTCACCGACACCACCAGCCGCACGACCACCGTCCCAGTCGAACGGAGGGTACATAGGCGGCCCGCCGCCCATCCCAGGTGTTAACAATGCTCCTTATGGCCAACATGGACAGCCTCCCCCAGCCCAATACCCCTACCACCAGGTACGTCAGAACAACCTGATATCTATGTATATGAATTTCCATGGCGCCTAACCAGTCTTAGCCTCCGTCTTCTCAGTCCACACCACAGCCACCGGCAAATATACCTGCCTTCCAGCCGCCATATCATGGGAGTTATGGCATGGCTGCGCAGCCTACCATCAGTACAGATGCTTTGAAAGAGGACATTCAGGGCCTCATCACGGCATTTAGAGCTGAATTTGCACGAAACCCACAAGATCCTAGTATACAGTCAAAGCTTAAGGCGCTCTTGGATTTGCAGGGTATCCTACAGGCCCAAAATCTGCCGCAGGACCAGTTAGTGCTCATAAAGAATCAAATTGCTGGCCTCGCCGTGACAATAAGGGCACCTCCTGCCCAAACTCCTACCCCTGTACCTATATCACAGCCCGTAGCAGTAGCTCCCCCTCCTGCAGCCGCGCCCAAGGTATCTATAGATTCTATATTGGGATCTGGCGCCCTAGCTGCGCTGCTCGCGCGAGGCTCTGGCACACCACAGGCGTCTACACCTCAGCCGCCTCCCGCAACTGTGGCCATCAGGTCGCCGCCTCCGCAGCGCGCTGAGCCACAGCAGAGTGCTGCTCCTGCTGATCCCATGGCACTGTTGGGCATGTTGCGAAAAGCCGGTATGCTGACGGCCGCGACACCATCGAGCGGGTCAACACCAGTGCCCAGCCTGACGCCAACGGTGCCTCTGCCATTTCCACCCCCAGGAATCCCGACGGGACCTCCGTCAATGGACAACTTCACTGGCGATATCGCTTTCAACGCCTTATCACTCAAACAGTAGGTGCTTCGCACATCATGGTTCCAATCAGATGACTCACACAGCAGTAGGTTCCGGCCACATTTGGTGCCGTTAATGTTCGAAGCCCTTGGGCCTCAATGCACACATTGCGGACGACGTTTCAAGACTGATGACGAGGGCAAGAAGAAGAAGATGGCACACATGGACTGGCATTTCAAAGTCAATCAGCGTATCGCCGAGGCCGAGAAGAGCGGACAGCACCGCAGTTGGTTCGTTGACGAGACGGTAGGTTGATCTTTTCCGCCCCTTGATGACCGGTCAATACTAATTAGCCTTTAGGACTGGATTAACACACGGGAGACGATTGACGAGGATCGTATCGCAGCACCAGGTGACGCAAGTGGTACCCAGGGCTCATCATCAAAGACGCCGAACCTGCACTACATTCCCGTGCCTAGTGATCCCGTGCTCAAGAACAGCGTGTGCCCAATCTGCCAGGAGAACTTCAAACAGATCTATCTTGATGATGCAGGAGACTGGGTATGGGAAGACGCCATCAACGTGGATGGCCGGATATACCACGCAAGCTGTCACCAGGAGGTGACTGGCAACGTTGCCGGCGTGGGCACATCCAACCCGTACACCCGAGGTACACCAGAGCCAGTTCTGGGGAAGAGGAAAGCTGAGGTGAGTCTCTTGAAGTTGATACACGCCAGGTGGTTTATTCAGCACCAAAAAATCCAATGCTAATCGGTGGTTAAGCAGGATGAATTAGCAGGTCTCCGTGGAAAGATGAAGCTAGAGACAGCATAGAAAGCCTCCTTGCGCCAACGCAGGGAGCATACATGGTTTATTGCATGAGGGCTCCAATCCCTCGCTGGCGTTATGGGTGCATTGTGCATTCGCATGGGCGGAAACTCTTGCATGAGTGTCAGGGGCTACACGCTGGATACATGACCTGTGAAGCGGGATTCTGTCCGGATTTCAGGGAGTGATGTATCTGAATAAGAGTTACAGCACGGCAAATACAAGTAGTTGCCCCGAAAGACGGACCACATAATCGTATTCTTGAGACCCCATCTGTTGTTGACGCTGTAATTAAATTATGACTTGTACTGAGTACTACTGTAAACCAACAGCTAAGGGTCGGGGCTACTCTTGCTCCTTGATCAACTCCTTGAATTTTCCCAACGCCGACAACCACACCTCCTTGCCCTCCCCCTCAGCCCACCGGCCGATCTTCTCGACTCCTTCCAGGTCTGCCTCCATGTGCTCCTCGCTGGTCGTGCCATCCAGGATCGTCGTGCCCTCAAGCCCCAGCACCAGCGCATAGTACGCCACCTCCTTCTCGACGCCGACGGCCCGCGCCAGCCCGCCGACGACCTCGCTCCGCAGCAGCCGCGGGTTGCCCGTCAGCGTCCAGAAGGTCTGGAACACGACGCCCTGCGCGCGGCAGAAGGCCCGCAGCTCCGTCTCGTAGCCCGTGTCGCCGTAGAACCGGTTCTGCACTACGGATGGCCGGACAGCAACGTCGGGCGCCTCGAACAGCAGCTCCACCACCCCCAGCGGCGCGTTGGCGATGCCCAGATGCCGGATCCTCTCTGGCACGTACGTCGAAAGCGCCCGCCACACCGTCAGCGTGTCCTTGACGGTGCGCAGCGGGGAGTGCAGCACTAGGCTGTCGAGGTAGGGGGCGCCGCCTTCGCCGTCCGGCACCGCAAGATTCTCCAGCGACGAGGCCACCGAGGCGTGGACCTGGGCCTCGAGCGGCGCCGCCGGGTCGTACGGCATATCGGCGCGGTCCTGGCCGTCGACGGACGTGAACTTGGTCTGCAGGAACAGGTCGGCGCGGCGGGCCACGGCGCCCTCGGCCACGGCGCGCCGCACCCCGTCGCCCACCAGCCGCTCCTGGTAGTGCCGCGGCTGCGCGGCCGTGTCGACGCCGCGGAACCCGCTCCGCAGCGCCTGATGCACCAGGTCCGCCGTGCGGTCCTTCTTCCACGCCGTGCCGTACACCAGGCGCGGCGTCATGGTGGTGGGGACGGCCGGCCCGCCGCGCAGCGTGAGGTCCCTGGTCAGCGCCGAGGTCTGCTGGGCTGTCGCCATGGCTCTGGATGTAGATAGACTGGCTGGATTGGCGTGAGCTGGGTTGGCTAAACGAAGGATGTGGGATCTGGGTGTCCTTGATAGCCAGGGCATTGCTTTTGTGGCAATCTGTAAAGAGGCAACGTTATCGATTTGATCCATGGAACCAACGTATCACACAGCCTTGTGCAATGAGGGAACGTGCAGATTGGAGAGGCAGATCATATCGAAGGATCTTTTGAGTTCCTAGTCAACAATTTTGAAAGGCTAGGTTCTGTCTGAACTGACTATGAGACTACATGTATCTGGATTACTATGCGCTGCTCATTGGAAGGATTGAGATACAAGTGATTCTGCATGTGCTTGTATGTTGAAGCGTCCAAGCACCGGATACATATTTTAATCATGCAAATGTAGTAAAATGCTATCAAAACGCGGCAGCTCCTACCGAGATTCATCGACCTTGACAGTGGGGTATTTATCTGCGTATAGCGGCATTGTATGACGTCGTTCGCTGAATGAGAAGTTCTGACCACGATGGCTGCCATAGGCAAGGCAGAGTATAGTCATTCTGAAAAAATATGGTCATGTTAGCATACATCTGTAAAAGGCCTATGACAGTAGAAAAAGGCTCTGCACTTATTTATGAACGAAGAGCGCTCCGCTGTGGTACACTCGTTGATGCTGGGTCTCAATTAATGAGACATGCATCTATTACCCCACTTGACTGATGGCGGGACAATGATTTGGAATGGAACGTAGCTTCCGTGAATTAATCCCTCTCTCCCAGCACACTCTTCCCAAAATTTCCTCAGTACCCTTTTCTGTTATTTCTCAGAGAACAGGGCCTGCAATCTGTTTGCATCTGAAGCCAGACAACTTGTTCCATTCATCACCACTCCCCTTCTTGAACCATGGCGTCGGAACCTTATACCGTCAGGTGGGGTATTATGGCAACTGGTGGAATTGCCCAGAGTCAGTTCGGAACAGTCGAGCGTACATATTCTACTGCCAAAAGCTAATCATATTCTCTAGCGTTCACCAAGGATCTGCTTACCAACCCTGCAACACGCGATGTCCACGACATCGCGCACAAGCTGGTGGCTGTTGCTTCATCCAGCTCCAAGGCCAGCGCCGAGAGCTTCCTGAGCAAGGTGAAGGCACCAGACGGAGTCAAGACGTACGGGTCGTACGCTGAACTTGTAGCCGACCCTGATGTGGACATTGTCTACGTCGCCACACCGCACTCTCACCATTTCCAGAACGCCATGCTTGCCCTAGAAGCCGGCAAGAATGTCCTCTGCGAGAAGGCCTTCACTGTGACTGCTGCTCAGGCCAAGAAGCTGGTTGACAAGGCCAAGGCAAAGAACCTCTTTCTCATGGAGGCAGTCTGGACCCGCTACTTCCCACTTAGCGTCAAGGTTCGGGAGATGGTCCAGTCTGGTGTCATCGGCCCCGTCTACAGAGTCATTGCCGATAACTCGTTCGGCAAGGATGCACCAAACGGCCGGATCGACTTCCCAGACGAGCACCGGATGGTGAATCCGGATTTGGCCGGAGGCGCTTTGCTGGATCTGGGCATCTACTCACTGACATGGCTCTTCCAGATCCTGTATCATTGTCAGCCGGAGAGCGAAAAGGAGAAGCCTAACGTTGTCGGGGCAATCAACAAGTATACGACGGGCGCGGATGAGATGACGACGGTTGTCGTGCAATTCCCAAAGCACAAGAGCATGGGAGTTGGAATGACATGCCTGCGTATTAACACTGACACGGATGGTCACAACAGTGGCGGGCCGGCAATCAAGATCCAGGGACCCCTCGGAGAAATCCAGGTTATGGGCCCGGCGTTTAAGCCACTGCAGTATCGAGTGGTTAAGTCAGATTGTAATGGAAAGGTGGAGGTCATTGACTGTCCGATTCCTCAGGACAAAGAGCGTAACTGGGGCCACGGCATGTTCTGGGAAGCCGACGAGTGCGCCAGATGTCTCCGCGACGGAAAGAAAGAAAGTGCTACGTTGCCCCTGTCGGAAAGTATTGTGATCATGGAGGTCATGGAGGAGGTCCTAAAGCAGGGAGACGTCAAGTACCCCGACCTCATCACGACAGATGTGTACGACCCGAAGAGCCCGCTGAACACGGGTAATCAGTAATGGGTATAGGCTACGCATGAATCGAGTTTGGCGTTTAAGCAGCCAATGAGCTGTTGTTAAGACTTTATAAAGACTACTTTACTGCAGGATGCTGCTGCCTGGCGAGCTTAACTGAATAGCCGAGCTGCTGCCTTACGAATGTTTTTAATTAACCCTTTCGAGCACAAAGAAACAAACGTCGCGTCAGGGCGCGTCTCAAGCAATGGGTCATCTGCTCTTGCTGTATATAGATACATGGATATTTACACCGCCGCGACTTCTTCTTGGCATCCATCTCTTGTTTATTTACTAGGCGATTGGCTGGCTGCTCCTCAACCATTCATACTTGCAAGTAGTCAAGGCCTGCTCGAATCTACTTATATTCTAGGACGCTGGAATCCGAACCCGACATCGCAAGGCCAATGGCTCTATCAGAAGCATCGTCTTCTCGCTGCCAATGGCATCAGTCTACCCATGGCGTGTGGGAACGGGACATTGATGAATGCGAAGAGTTCTACAGGCGCTCAGCACGGGGAGACGACGGCTGCTATCCGCTCACAGGCTTTGCCACCTTTGTCGCTGTTAGTATAGCTGATGGCGCTGATCGTCGGATAGAGGCTGCCTTTCGAAATGCGTGGGTCCGACTGCGCTACGAACATCCCACATTAGGCTCTCACATCGAAGACAAGGCGCTTGGCGGATCGAAGAGGGTTTATTCGTCATTCGAAGACGCCAGCCAAGAGGAGGAATGGTTGCAGTCCACATTCAAGATTGTTCACACTGACGGCGGAGCACTTGAGTGGTTTAACAACAGTTCACCGACGTTCAAAACTCCTACCCTCTTTCTGGTCAAGGCTAAGGCTGAGCTTGGCCAGACTGCCTTTCTCCGGTGTCCTCACGATCTCACTGATGGTGTTGGTATTTTGCATCTAGTCGACCATTTGTTCCATCATGCTGCCGTGGCATACGAACAAGGAGCTAAATATGCAGCACTACGATGGGGAGAGGAACAGATAAGGCTTTCCCCGTGCCTCCGTCTAGCCGCCCGGATTCCCAATATCTTGTCTGAGGCTCAGACCAAACGCTTACACCAGATCCAGAAGGAGAATGCCACCATCTACACGCAACAACGCCTTCTTGGTCTCCCCTCCAGCGCTGGTGCGGGATCTACCTCTCGGATCCAATATCTCCCTCACTACCTTCCCAAGGATGTGACCGACCTGATTCTGCGCGGGTGTAAAGTCATTGGCCCCGGCGTGAGCGTCACACACGTTTTTACGGCGGCTTTGGCATTGGCTCTGGCCGACATGCAGCTTCGCGAGGATGACGCTTACACTGTCCGCTATGCCAACCAGAGCATGATCAACCTTCGTCCGTACTGCGAGCCACCCTATAATACATCTAGTCATGTCGCTGCCGCGTATCACACCGTCTCCGCTCAGGCTCTTGGAATAGATCTGATCGTGCCGAGCAAGAGCGGCAAGACAAAAGCAGACGGCCTACCCCAAATTGCAACCTCAGTCAGAGATTTCTTCAAAACAATACGTCCAGCTTGCCTCGAAGATGACCAAGTCACATTGAGCCCATCGGTTTTCAAGTCCATCACCCCAGCTCCAGGTGCAAACCCGCATGCTGTGTCAGACGGAAACTTTTGCCCGGTGGCTCTATCGTCCGTTGGCAATATAGACAACGTGGTTAAGGCAAAGTATGGAGCTTTTGAACTGACCAAGGTCGCAGCTGCCAGTGAACCGATCGGTTCCGGCGTGGCACTATTCCTTGGCTCTTGGGGCGCACAGTTAAGCCTGTTCGCCGTGTTTGACTCACGGCATCACGACACCGGATACGTGGAGAAGTTTATGGACCGGGTTATTCACTGCGTCTGTGCAAGTTTGATAGCTGTTATGCATACTACGTCTACCTGGTCGACGCTTTCAGAAGCCACTAAACAGAAACTTGCCGTAGACTGAGTCGACATTGCCGAAGACACAGAATATAGAGCTATGCGAGAAGATAAGATGCACGCAACCCGGAATTGGCGGTTATGGTATTAAACATCTGTAGAACAGATCGCCTACCAAGGCACGACTTGCTTCCTGGAAATATGAACTTCCGAGTGCAACAAGCGTCGGGGCGTGGATGAAAAGAAGCGGTTGGATAGGAAAGCCCGGGAGGCCAACGATCGTGCTGATTGAACACCGGAGGTCAGGATAGTGATTGGTCTTGATGAGACGAACACCGTTCGGAGAAATACCTTATAGTAGCGCCAGCCCGAGTCATGCAGTCAATTCAAACCCGCATCAGATTCCAATCTAAGACATCAGTCAGGTTTGGGGACCCGACGATGCAAAAGTCCCGAACGATGCCCCATCCAATAAGCTTGTTTCGGGAGCTTGCAGCACGCTCAGACACCAGAGAAACCCTTGGAGCCAAGGATGTATGTTCATGCGAGTATTACGTATGACACCACAGACGTGGCATGGAAAGAAAGACTTGCTTGGATATGCATTACTTTTAGTGTAACAATGTTCCATTGTACTGTACACGGTCGAGATCTCGTATAACGGGACATCATTGCTGGGGGCCGGGTTATAGTAGGTAGCATATAGTTTGTAACTAACACGGTGAGAAGACAAGCCTATTTGGTCGGTGACACGGCCTATTCGAACCGGCTTCCTGGGACGGCAATTCGAGTGGGCGAGCTGCAGGACGGCGACGTCTGCCGCGTCTGCGCAAGCGAAGAAACGAGAAGCGAGACGAGGTGCAAGCCCAAAACGCGATCCGCGGCCGCAGAAGGAGGTTGCAACGAACCTTATCAACAAGACGACGGCTGCATGACGCTGTCTGCGAGCCCATCTCCAGCCCGCCCAAACCCATCCTCCCAGATCCAGCAGTGCTGCCGCGTCGCCAGCATGCCCCAGGCACCCCAGGCCGCCATGCAGCTGCACGACGAGAGGCCAACGCCGTAGCGAGGGCATGGAACCAGCATCTCGGGACACGCCACAAGCAGAGAAATCTCGGCACATGTCTGCGCCCCCATGTTATGGCCCATGTCGCGGCCCTAGTAGCGGCAGTAGCAGCAGCCAGCCAGCCAGCCAGCCAGCCAGCCACCACCCTCATCCCTACAGTATACCCACTAAGTTTAGCAGGTCGCTGGGTTGCTGTCAGCGAGGGAGAAGGGTAAAAAAAAAAAGGGTGCCGCCAGGGACAACGCATCACTACAACCCAACTCCACCATTTGTTGGGCAACGTCACCGACACAACTCAAAAAGAAGCGGTGACAGCAACCAGGAGTGGCAGTGATTTCCCCGGCCACACCGCAGCAGCAGCCGCCACGAGGAGCCATGACAAAACCAGGCCAGGGAGCTGAGGGCGATGCTGTAGCCGCACCCCCCGTGGCCATCACCACTGCTGCCACCGCCGCCGCCGCCCCCCAGGCCGCGGCTAGCTCGGCCGCTCCCGTGATTGCTCCCGGGGCCGATGCGGAGTCGTACGAGCAGCAGCACGTGCACAGCGTCTACGAGTCCATTGCCTCGCACTTCTCGGCCACCCGCTACAAGCCGTGGCCCGTCATCGCCTCCTTCCTGCTCTCGCTCCCCCCCGGCGCCGTGGGCCTGGACGTCGGCTGCGGCAATGGCAAGTACCTGGCCGTCAACCCGCACGTCCACATCGTGGGCTCGGACCGCAGCGCCAACCTCGTGCGCATCGCCCGCGACCACGGCGGCGACAGGCGCTGTGACGTCGCCGTCGCCGACGGCCTGGCCCTGCCCTTCCCGCCCGGCAAGGCCGACTTCGCCATCTGCGTCGCCGTCATCCACCACATGTCCACCCGGCAGCGGAGGCAGGAGGCCGTGCGGGCGCTGCTGGAGTGCGTGCGGCCGGACAGCGGAGGCGGCAAGATATTGGTCTACGTCTGGGCCCTGGAGCAGTCCAACAGCAGGCGCGGCTGGGACGAGGGCGCCGACCAGGACCAGTTGGTGCCGTGGGTCTTCAAGAGCAAGACCAAGACGGCCGACGGCGGCGGCGGCGACACGACCTATCAGCGGTACTACCACTTGTATAGGAAGGGCGAGCTCGAGGAAGACGTCGTCGCCGTCGGGGGCAAAGTTCTAGATAGTGGCTACGACAAAGACAACTGGTGGGCTGTAGCCAGTCGAATCAATTAAAAGCAAAGAAGTAAAAGATATCGTCCACGTATTTCATGTGTAAAATTTGCAACATTTTAAATGCTCAGGGCAATTACATGGTAGGGCCTATCTTCCTTCCCATGCCGAAGCCCCCTTTCTTTTGGCTACACACCCCCTCTCACGCCAACAAGGTCTAAATCCCAAAGCTGCTGTCTATCGAGGCATTGTGAACCAGAGACAAAAAACGACAAGTTTTCAAGTAGTGGCATTCCCAACATCCACCACATGATATGCTGCCTCAGATAATGTTTTACCCAGGGCCAAAAAAAAATAAGTGACAAGGTGGAAGAAAACAAAAACAAAGCAAAAACGCTCTCTCCATACTCCGGTTACCAACGCAGACTCCGGCACTGCTCGCCTCCGTCCTGCCTTTTGTATCCCAAATGCCTAGCCCGCTTCTTGCTCCTTCGTCTCTCATCGTCTTCAATCATCAACAGTCCCTGTCCCGTCGGCCGTTCCGCGGCTTCCTTGCGCCCTATTTGGAAAACACACCACCTCTCTCTTTTTTTCTCCAACCACAAAGCAGAAAACCGCAACAAAATACATTCAAGAATAGACCAATTACCCTGCTATGCCTCTTGCGTGCGTGCTCTCTTTCCAAGTTATCTCAAGTGGTCGATCATGTAAATGAAAGCCGCCAGGTCCCATGTCCGTCCATGCACTCCCTAAGCCCCTACTCCCTCCTTTTGCCCAATGATTCTGCTGGGACCAAAAGGTTGAAAAAAATGGTGAAACAATGAATTTCATGTTGTTTGATGCTCGCTCCGACCCATGCAGCGTTATGTCTCGCGAAGTCTTTGTCGAATATGTAGGATACCGAAATGCAGAAGAAGAGGATGTCGAAAAGCAGAAGAACGAAGAATCGATGGTTTCGCTCCCCCCTGGACGCCTGTTTAGAAACGCGCTCGGCCGCTCTAACGCCCTGGTGCCGAATAGGAGAAATTTCCGCCTTTATGTCACGGCATATGCCGCGGGATCGTCTTGTCCAGGTGGTCGGACCGCGGGTCCAGGTGTCGCCGACGGTTCGGATCCGGCGGGCCCAGCTCCGGGCTACGCCGGCGTTTCGAGCCCGCCGGCTCCAGGGGAGGGTAGCTCAACGCCGGCAGGAAGGGTCCTGGGCTCGCCGTGGCGCTCTGGGCGGGACTCGCGCTCGGAACGCCCACCGAGTAGGCCGGGGTGCTGTACGGGCTGACACCCGTGGTCAGCTCCGCCAGACCAGGCAGCATGCCCGGGCGCGCCTGGCTCTGCGAGTGGATGGGCGCGAGCGGCCCGCCCCCGGAGTGGGAATACGCCATCGGTTCGCCGTGTTCGAGGTGTGTTGGCAGGTGGGGAGGAGGGCCGGCCTCTTTGCGCGGGCCAGGACCCGGGCCGGGACCCAGAGGCCGCCCCGGCAGGCCAGGTGGCAGGGTCGGCATGCCGCGGCCGTAGGCTCTCGAGGGGTCGACGGTGTCACGAAATATGCTCCCCTGGGATCGGGAGTGGGCGTGCCCTCGGGATGGCGGCGCCCGGCCAACTACCCCTTGTTGTTGTTGTTGTTGCATATTGTCAGGCCCATGTGCCGAGAGGGCAAACGGCACAACGCCAGCCCGGCGTGCCATCTCCTGCTCGCCCAGTTGCCAATGCATCGCCTCTGCTGCTCTCCAGGGAACTGCCATCTCCTCTGCAACTTTTGCCCACATCTCCGGTTTCAGCCTGTGGTGGTCGTTAGTTAGTTACTGCTCCTGCGAAGCGAGGCGCAGAAGGAGGAGTTTCCGGGCCGCGAAGAACAACCTACCTATCGTACAGTCGTGCCAGTTTTGTTTTCCTTTCTTCATCCCACTCGCTTCTTCGTTCCAGGTAGTTCTGATAGTGAAGTCGACAGCTGATGGCACTCCGTCCTGGCAACCTCTTGGAGATGTCCTCCCACTTCATCCCACTCCCACGCAGCTCGATGATCAGGGCATCTTCCTCGGGCGACCATTTGCTCTGTTTCTTGGCCGGTGACTCGGAGGCATGTGGCGGCATGCTGCGTTTCCCGGAGACGACCAGACCGGGTCCCGAGGCGGGTCCCAGACGAGGCGGCGCTGCGTATAGGGGAGGCCCTACGGGCGCGGTCGATGTTGTAGTAGCCACGGCGGAGGTGGGAGTTACTGACACAGGGTAGGTGGGTTGCGCAGGAGACACAGAGGACTCATTTGAGTCGGCAGCCTTGAGGAGGGAGGCGATATCCACGATGCCGGTAGGTCACCCACACAGCCTAGGTCAGGCCAGTTTATCATGGAGCGAGCGCTGTAAGTGATATCACGCAGGCTCGAGACCGCAGGCTGTACACAACGTGGGGTTTGATGGATCCTCGCTGGGTTTTGCTGCCTTCACCATAGACAGTCTCCCACTATTATTCCAAGCTTCTCTTAAGGTGATTCTCAGCGCCGTAAAGCAAAGAACACAGACGGAATTAGACCGGCCACGGTGAAAGTTGTCGTCGATACACCAAGGATACTCTCGAAGTGTTTTGAGTTTTATGTTGTAGCGTGAAATGTGTAGATGGGAAGGATGGTGCGTCTGCTGGCCAGAAATCGAGGAAGGGGGAAGATCCTGGAAGCAGAGAGTCAGGTTTGATGAAGCGTGGCTCGTGTTTTGGGATATGTGAACATGATCGGGCGCTTTTCAGGCAGCTGTCCACCAATGAGCGATGTAAGTGACAACCAAGTGAGTCTTCTTGAGGCAGCGGCAGGCGAATGAATACGTCAAGAAGGCTAAGTAGCTTTCCAGGGTTGCGCTGGCCAGGGGTACTTTTTTCGACTGTCACCATAACCTGTGGAGTGTCATTATAGAACTAAAGTTGGGTAGTGGAGGTCCACGTCGGGAGCACGCGCCGTGCAGAATTAGGGATTCAAAAAAAAGAAAATATAAAAGAAGGTTTTCCGAAGAAATCACTGACAGGAGGCTTCTAGGTTGATGAAGGCGGTAATGGTAGCAGTGGGGGAACGAGAACCAGGGTCCAGGTGACAAGGTCAGGTCCAAGGGGCACCAAAAGAGGAATGTCGACCAGGGAGGGGGGTGGGATAGGATAGGGAGTGTAAAAACAATACGGTTGTGGGTCGGGAGACGACAGGCACTATATGTAAAGTCACTCAACTATAACAGAGCCCAGCTGGCAGCCAGTGAGGTAATTCACACCTGTTTTACTACCCAGCTCTGTTTCTGGTGTAAACCATGCTCGCGGGCACACACTGAACGGGAAAAGTTGGACATGTCCACAAGACAAACCTTGAACCACACACCTGTTGGAAACTTGACGGGCGTAAGAAGCCGGGGCGTACCAGGATCGTAGATGGTGTTGAGATGTAAGTCAAACAGGTGAGTTGTTGGCCATGCGAGCTATCGACTAGGGGCTGATGGCATGGCCACGAAATCATGCATGAGCTCGCAGCGAACAACTCTACTAAGTTACTCTTTCCCCTTCCTGCTCGGCCGTCACGCTAGGCAAAGATCAGATCCGAGGAATTAATAGCGCATAGTTCAACCCTCTGACTGAAGAAGCAAAATAGAGCACCATGATTTTCCAACTCAAGACGTGCCTAGTGTTCCAAAGGAGTTCAAGGTCGAATTTCCAGACAGGGTATTGCTGGTCAGCTTAGTCTCGAGAAACTAGCAGGAGATCGAACCAAGGTACCTTGTAAGTAGGTAGACTTGTGCCTGCGAACAACTGCATTTGTTTTGCAGTAGTCTGATGACCCGGGGAATGGGCCAGGATTGCAGACGCACATCAAGCATCATCCAGGGCTGTACGGGACCCATCTAGGGTTAGAGGAACCACTCCGGCTAGCATAGGGCGGGAAAGAGGCTTCGAAAGAAACCAGCACAGAGCAGATCGCTTCTGAATGGGACGATCAGGTGGCTGCCATGAGAATGCATACATCAGTGGGACTCTGAAACTGTATGTCCTATGCCAGTTGGGTGCGCGTGCACAAACTCTGCTTGGGGGTTTGGCAACAATGTCCATTCTGGGTTACGGCATTGCTCGGAAAGGGGAACAACTTGCTCGAAGTAGCCTAGAGACCTACGATACCTACCTAGAATGTACCCGCTGCCCAGGACGGGACCCTCTTCTGTAGCGCGCTCGTCCGCCTATAGATAGATGAGGTGTGAGATCGGAGAGCGTTAACCGCACAAGCGAGGAGGGAGGTGTCTGTTCTCAAGGGTTCTCGCCTTCCCGGCACGTTAGATCCAAGCAACAAGGCTCTTTGTTCATGGGGAAACGGGCAATGGGGCTCTGGTGCAGCAGAATGCAGACAGCCCGACGTCTGTGCGGGCTTCAACATGCTGCCGAGTTCTGTTGCGACATCATACGCACGCTGTTAGATGAGGCTTGTCTCGACGACGTCCGATAACCACACAATGCAAAATGGTGAACAATGTCACAATGGGTCCCCCCCAGGTAGCAGCTCGTCAATGCTTCGTGACCGGGAATAACCCTTCTGGGGCTGATGAACTGGCGGTCAGCCTATGCACGCCCTGGGTACCTTCAGGTCGCTGCTTTTCTAGGGCCTGGGGCTGTACCCATCGAGCCGGCCCTCTGAACTCCCATTGATGGCGTGCGTCACAGTCATGAACCATGATCTACCGCACTGCAATGCAAGCCGGCAGCGCTCTCCAGACTTTACCGACATCCACACGCATACCTGGTCAAGGGGCTGTTTGAACCCTCTGGCGAACGCATGGCCACGCACAATGCCAACGCTGCTTGTTTCTTGGCTGGCGTCTGATAGGCCCAAAAACCCCCGATGGCTGCTCGCCTTCTTTCAGACCGCGACAAGCCAGGCCCCAGGTAGCTTGGTCTGCAGCTGTGCTATGCAGGACTCTAGGGGTGGTTTGCTAGTACTATAGTACAGATACAGTACGTTCCCAACTTCAGGGACCGTACGACTCGTGCAGCCGCGAATTGGGTAGGACACCAGAAGAAGCTGAGCAGCGTGGTATGGTGTGGGTGGAGTTCCACCGAAGCCACCGACTCCCCCCTCCGTCTGGCCAGGGCAGTGCTAGGGATTGCGACTTGATCTGGGCCACCCATGGATGGATCCATATCTACAGTAGACCTGTGCTCTGGCAGCGCTGTGGGTTTGCGAGAGGGCAGCCCTAGCACCTGAAAGCCGTGGGTGGGACGGCGCGCGGCTGTAGAGGGGCTTGAGGGGGGCGTGTATGTGTGTGCTGGGGTGGCAGGCTGGCAGATCGCATCGGCCAGCCTGTTTGTTGCTGCCCGAACTAATCGACGGCGGTTGGTTCGCTCAGGGATCTTGGGTCCGTTTGCAAGCCGGCCGAGCCAGCCGATCGCTGACGGCAAACCGCCATTGCCTGCTTTATTCCAAAGCTTAATAGCATTGTCTAATAATGGGCATTGTTTTGATTAATGAACCATCGGAAAATAGAAGGAAAAACAAAAGTTTCAAGAAGAAAAATAGAACCGTCTTAATACTGTCGCTATGGCCGAGCGCTCTGTGACATGATGTCTCATCAAGCCGTGTCAACCAGGAAAGCCAATGGAGGACCGCGCGCGCTTGTCCAGGTCAAGTGAGAGCACGCATATGTATGCATTCCTACTTTCCGCCCAGGCATCGTGAACAAAATGTACGACACGGGGCGGGCTGGCCAGTCAACTCCCGGGCCATCGCTTTGGGCTCGCTAGCTGCGCATTTCATGCATCAGCACGTCCTGCAATTGCCCAATGGCTCTCTTCATGCCTTGGAACAGTCCGAAGCGGTCGCCCGTACCGGTAGCCTTAGCCTGACAGCTTTGCTGGCCTTGCATCACTGGCTAAACCTGGCCACCCTGACCGACACGGGCATGGACAGATGGGGTGCACCTTGAAGTCCAACGGCAGCAGACGTCATAAGGCATCGCCTTGAGATGGTGGTGAACGTGGCAGTATATACCTCATGCCAGCAGTGCGCGGCAAGCGGGCTCTCTTCAGCCTCTAGCGGCACCCCCATCAGCCTCTCAACCTGATAAATCGGGTCGTGGCAGTTGCAGTTGATGGAGTCGGTCACGGTGTTAGTCAAGAAGCGGTGAAAAAAGACGCACGTTGATCCGGGACTTTAGGAGATGATGCCGTCGTGACCCCCTCGTGGAGTCTGGTCCATAAGGAAGTCCTTGCTTTTACGTCCATCCATTGACTTGCCAGGGCTCAATGTTACAGTAAAAATAGTCTCTTTTGAGCAGCCTCGGCGAGGCCTCTGAGAACGGGTTTGGTGGTTATATCGGCGGCCCTCGGAAATGTGACTCGTCGTATCCCTTGCTGACCGAGCTATGTACTTGGGCTTGGGTGTGTTCGAGGTCTAGAAGGGCAATTCGACCAACGTCGTGCCCTGACCCCCGTGCTCCCCACGAAGCGGGCTGGAGTCTAGTGGCCGAGCCGGGAACGCCTCAGAGTGCTTCTAACCCCCTGTTTAAAGTTTTGTTTGAAGATCGCTACTTGGCGAAAGCTCTGCAATTTGTCCATTGAACAAGCCATCCTTGACATGCTGGCAGGCGGGAAGGAGGATGGAGACCGACGTGTCTCTAGCAAGCCCAGTTGCCTCCTTGAGGCTGTGTGGACTGCTTGCTGGCTTCTGATACTGACTTCTCGCCACGGCTTCTCACGTATGTCTGCGGGCTGCTCTTCCGGATGCCTCGATGCTGCTGGTGTTCTGTCGTGTATCCAATGAACAAGATCTCTCCAGACAATTGCAAACGGCATCATCCAATGAAGACGACAGAGAGAGCCATGAAACTCCATTGTCCACACGCAGGTGGAGTGCATATCGGGTAAGGGCAATGACATTAGGCAGGTTGGCAGCATGCGCAACAAGACAACAATGTCCAACCCGCAAGACCACATAAAGATGCAACTTCAGTACCTGGGTATCCTGGGAGCGCGATTGGTGCAGGAATGAGATGTCGCTATACTCGCTGCTGGGGTTCAAATATTATCAGCAGGCCCAGCTGCAGCTGAGGTGCCTCGGGACCGCAGCAAAGCATGCCACAACGTTAATGCGTGTTTGCAAGGCGACCTATGATGCCACAACAGAGCTCATGACGAGGAGCGAGAAAGCCTGGGGGCCATGACTCAAAGCTCATGAATTGGCTCAGTGAGCATTACAGGGGCGCTTGCTCCATGGCCTCATACTGGGCTCGTTTATTCAAGTACTGCCCGTGGAAAATACAGCACATAAGCAACGGGTAGTATAGTAAAGTGTGTACGAAGTAGGTATGTACATGGTTGATGGGGTATGCACCATTCGGGCCTCTGAACCAATCTAGCGAGCCCGTTCCTGCTGTGGCTGGAAAGTGGCGGCTAGGCTACCAAAGTGTCGGATCCAAGGCGAAATTATGGAAACACCCGAGACAACCTCCTTTTGATGAAGAAGAAAAAGCAGCCACCGTCCAAAAGTACCAAACACCGCAGACGCCCGTAGAAGCAACACTTGAACGGGAATTCGGCGACCAATACCATTGCCATCTGATCTTCTTGCCTGATAGCAGCGTGTTGCGGTCTCACCAGGGCCTCGCGCTTTTGGGCATCCACCCCTCCGAATCATGGCGGACATCCCGTTGCAGGTCATATCGGACAATTCGTCATCTGAGCGGCGCATCACTCCATCATGGACCATCAGCCAACTGAAATCTAAGCTCGAATTTGTCACAGGCATCCCGCCGTCGTCTCAACGATTGTCCCTGAAGACGGCCGCTAAGGAGACGATTCCCATCGAGGCTGCGAATGACGACGATGTCCACTTGTCCAACTTTCCCCTGCAGGCGTACGCAGAGCTTCACGTGAGTCATCCAACGGTCTAAATAGCGCAACTTTTGGGGTCGTGAAAACGGGGTTGTGGGATGTTGCATGATCAGGCCCCCACGCCCTTGCTATCGTCCACAGATTGCAGATCTCTGGGCTTGTCATGACTAACGATCGCGACAGGTAGCTGACACCAGACCCGCCGGCGCGCGGCCTAATTACACGGATACCTCTAATGTCGAGAAGTACGTGATGCCAGAAGAGGAGTATGAGAAGAAGACAGACTCGGTCTTGGCTTGGAAGAAGCAGGAGAAACTGGGACGTTTCAACCCAGAGGCCCCCAGCCTCGAGCAGGCCAAGATAGCAGCCTCCTTGCAGGAAGTCCAAAGTCGAGGCATCGCAGTCGGGAAAAGATGCCGAGTCGGTGGTGACGATGCAAGAAGAGGCATCATTCAGTACGTTGGCGACGTCAAGGAGATCCCCGGTGTTCTGGGTGCTTGGGTCGGAGTTCAGCTTGACGAGCCAGTGGGCAAGAATGATGGCAGCATCGGAGGCACGCGGTACTGGGGTCAAGAGAGCACTATGAAGCATGGCGTCTTCGTCCGCCCGGAGCGAGTCGAGGCTGGTGACTGGCCGGCGTTGGACGACCTTGAAGACATGGAAGAGATCTAGTTCAGTTGGGTGGACTGGATCGAGATGCCGCGCTGCCTGTCGCCTTGGTTTTCGGATTTGGGGCTGTATGAGGCCAAGCAGAAGCTCAGGCGTCGCGTGGAAACCAGGGGCCTCTGTGGCAATTAGACCACAGCTCTCGTGAACGCTATGCGGTTGTCTGTCTTTGCGCAAGCATGTCACGAATAAGACCGGCAGCACGCATTGTCGCCAGAGGATAGCAGAAACTCCAGCTGCGGATGACGAAATTTAGGGACATTCAAGCGCGACGGGTATATCTTCCTAGAGTTCGTGTAACTGTTTCCCCAATGGCGGATCGTCACACCCCGTTGGCATTTCATGAGTACTCTGAAGCGCCTATACTGCAGTTGCAAGTTTATAGACTGTTTTGCAAGACCAACGAAGTTACAACGATCCATGCTATTCTAGGCCCCGAGCACCCTTGTCTTTGGCGAGAACCAGATACCGATGAAGCGACTCCTGACTAATGGGTACCAAGCGAGCCTGAACTAGATGCAATCTGGAATTCCATAGACATGGTTCTCTCGACGTACTCCAGGGTCTGTCTAAAAGCCGACTCGGTGTCATCTTTGTGCTGATTTGAGTCGGTGAAGGTCCACTGGTCTCGTGGTCGTTTTCGAGGCCAGAAAGCTTGCTTCATGTTATTCGTGAATGGCTTGAAGTCAATTCGTGAGTGATCGAAGTCTGCCATATAGGGACAGGTTTGACGTTTTGCGGCTCCGACACCTGATGTGCAGGCTTGAGCCGCAAGACAGGGGTGTCAGACAAGGGAGATATGCTCAACTCTATGCGCGCCAGGGGTTTCTACCAGATAGCTTCAAGGATCTTCGAAAACCTCCGATTGCCCCCGCCCCTTGACGAGGTTCGTATCCGTCTTCCGGATTCTCCGTGGTTCAACCTTTCTGGGGGCACATCACATTTTCGGCGAGGCGCCGTGCCACTCCGGACGCAACCTCTCCTCCCAGTGTGCATCCACCGAGATGCATAATTCAGCAAGCCCCGAGAGAGAGAGGATTTCCGCAGCCACGGAGAATATTAGCCTTGGCCGTTTCCAAAACGTCGGTCTCGAAGATCTATAAACTTTGGTGCCGAAGGGGCCGGAGTGAGCCAGTCGAGGCTGAGTTGGCAACGCGGAAGATCAAGCGTTGGAAACGGAAGGAGTGATAAAGCTGGTCAGGCGTTTAATAATTCCATGAACTAAAACAGGGGGCTATCAACAAACTCTTTACCATCGGATCGGTCACGGTTGGTGGTGCTGCCAGCGAGGTCACATGAAGATCTCTGTCACATAGAAAGGCCACCTCACCGCTGAACCACACAGCCAAGAAAAGCCCAGAAACCCCAATGCCCGTTATCGATCGACGTACAGAGCATGTGTGCACGAAGGTCGTCTTGGGCTAGGTCACAGAATGCAATTGATCTGCGAAAAGCTCCTTGGCTAAAGCCAGCGCATACGTATCTTCAAGTTCGCAGGCCTTCCTAGCGGACGCGTTACCACGAGAATCCATGCTCAAGGTTTGGCGAAGCTATAGACCTGGTGTCTGTCTGCCAGTAAACCAAGAACCAAGAAAGCGTCGTCCGCGGATTCCATGCGCAATAAACATAAGCTGCCGACACTGCCGGCCCTGGGACACATGGACACGCTGGACTGATATGTCGAGGCTCGCGGGCCCCGTGCAGCCCAGGAATTTTACTTCCATCAATGCCGGGCTGGGTGCGCCCATCCCCGCGGATTGGCGGTGCATTGCGTCGACAGGCCACTGCGCGAGTGACAAGTCAACAGGGGCACCAGATTGGGCCTAGGGGGAGCTTGGGGCCGCCAGAGCCCCCTGGCATGATTGGCCGGAAACGGCCGTCTTGCTTTAACGCCAGTGCGCTAAAACCGACCTGACGTCTCAGACCTCCAAAACGCCACCTCAAGTCCGTCTCGGGATGGGCCATCAAAACCGATCGCGGCCACGGAACGGGCGCTCTCTGCGTGCACCGCGCGAATGCGAATGCAGTCATCAAAGTCCCACGCAGCAGGGCGAGAGAGACAGGACAGAGGCAGGCCTGGGTGGCCTTTCGGAAAGCTTGTCAGGCCAGCATACAGCGAGCACACAGCAGCATCCATCTCCCCTGCCCGTTCTTACTACGGCCACAACTACGGGCTCGCTGATCCGTGTTTGACCACTCGGGCATATCTGACCCCCTCCAAACCATCTTGGCGTTCTATGCCGAGCCACGGCCAAGCTGGGGGGGCTCCTCCTCTGAAAGCGTGCCGTCCATTCAAATCCCGTTTCTCCACACAATAATCGAAGCCAGCGAAAGTCAACTATTGTAGGCCAAGCTGACGTCCATCATGCACATGCGCTGACTACTGTCCCGTCTTCCGTTTCCCTAATCCAAACCTCATCCTCCCTTCCACCCCCATCGACCTTTTAAACTTTGCAATAAGCTCCGGAATTGCGTGCCAGTAGTGTTTGGAATGTTTACTGCCGATCATAAAGACAGACCACAGCCAGCGAGCAAACCCGACCCCATGTCTGGCTGCCGAGTTCAGTGAAAGTGTGTGCGAGAGACCGTCTTATGTGTGCGAAGAGACAGGAAGCGAGCGAGCGAGCGACGATGCAGCATCACCTCCTCCGGTCTCCAACCATTTAATCTTCATCGTCGCGACGTGTCTCGTTGCGTGCCTAGTGCGCTGTCGCCTCCCGCTGTCGTCACCTCCACAATCAGCCGGCCGATTGTGAGAACCGATAGCGAATCCGCACCCAGGCAATGGCGGCGTCGACCGCGCCCGTCGCACAGATGGCTCGCCTCGCCCTGGCGCTGGCCATGGTGCTGCCCGGTGTAGCCGCCGACAAAGCTACGACAAATGCAGAGGCAACGCTTCCGCCGTACTTCGGCGACTTCACCATGGTGGTTGCCATCAATCCTTCCGAGGCGGGGCCAGTCCCCAACGAATATCCTGTCGTGCCGCTGACTCGGGAAGTCGGCCTGAATGGGACTCAGACCACACTTGCTGTGAGTAGACAAGACGCACTGCCGAGCTGGCATCCGGTCAAATACTGAGCAATCATACAGGCGATCAAAACAACAGGCTCGTTGGTGAATGTAGATCAAAGCAATTTCAATCTCTTCAATGACTCGGGCCAGATCGCCTACGTGTCGTGCGACTCGGTGCCCGAGCAGTCTAATATATCACCGAGCGACGTCCTGAACAGTTTGATGGAGGGCCCCACGAAACCCGAGGCCATTCTTCTCTATACGACAAGCGCTGCATATTGTTCCTTGGATGGGACCAACTTGGCATACCAGTCCATCTGGAGCATGGTCAGCTCCGAGAGCGCCTGGGGGGCCAAGAATTTGACGTCGGCTTCTGCAGGAACAGTCAGAGCCACCATCGAGGGCAACGACACAGCCAACGGGTCTGATTCGGGCGATGGTAGTACCGGCGGTAACAATTCCGCCGTCGCCATGAGCATACTGTACAGCATCACAGGGCTGATAACTCTTTTGTTCCTGGTCATCATTGCAACTGGCGCCGTACGGGCCCACCGGCACCCGGAACGATACGGCCCTCGCGCTGGTTACGGAGGCCGCGCAAGACAAAGCAGAGCCAGGGGTCTTGCCCGTGCTGTTCTGGACACCATACCTATCGTCAAGTTCGGCGACCAGCATCCAGTCAAGGGGGATCCGGATCAGGAATTAGAAAGCATACCAGGCGACCGCCACCAGGATTCGCCCGTACCAATGCAGACAAAGCCCATGCATGAGACTGTGGTCGGCGTAGCACTAACCCCAGGCTCAAATGCTACTGAACAAGAGCGCACGACGCCAAATGCCACAGGCTCCGTAGCGAACTCTGCCGCTGGCAATGAGCCTGTCCACGACGAGCATCTAGGCTGCACCATTTGCACAGAAGATTTTGAGGTTGGTGAGGATATGAGAGTTCTCCCTTGTGATCACAAGTTCCATCCGGCTTGTGTCGACCCTTGGTTGATCAATGTCTCGGGCACTTGTCCATTGTGGTATGTCAAAATCTACCCAGGCCCCAACGAGCCCACAGCTAACACCGTTGATACAGTCGCCTCGACCTGCGTCCACAAGGGGCGCACGATGATACCGCTCACACCGAGGAACCACCCAATCATGGTGACGGAGAAGGTGTTCAGGGGCATGCCGAGGATGCTGAGGCCGTGCAAGTGCGGCGCCGTTCCCGATTGCTAGATTGGAATCGCTTACGACATGCCTCCGTCGACGAGCGAATTCAAGCTTTGAGGCAGATTCGTGAGCAAGAGCAGTCGACCAGTCCTAGAAGCCCAACCTCCGACACCACTCAGCATACAACACTCACCAATAGACTTCGAGAGAAGTTCCACATCCGTACAAGGACACAAGCCTAGGAAGGGCTGATCCACATGCTGAATCTTGCTATATGGGGAGGAAATCTTCAGTCCGCCACCGGATTGATCTTGATCACGGCAATTTTTGTCACATTCTATGGGAGGACGATGTTTTTAATGGGAAATTATGACTATTTTGTCTTCGCTGAAACCGGCTGGGCTGGGGAAGGACCAAGGACTTAATGACCAATGGACCTGGGAGTAAACGGCGTTGGCATGGATCTGGGGACATGTTACTACCCAGCATACGGACGGATTAGGGTGAGCTTATGATGCTTACAAGTGCATTGGGTCGGCGTTCAGAGAAGGATCTTTTCAAACAAAGCTCGGGGTCTGGCTTGGGCTTCGGCTACAACGAACGCTATTAGCGGCAGTTTCAACTCGGCAGAAGAGTTGACTGCGGCTTGTATTCTTCACCAGGCAAAACATTGTGTATTAGCGCATCGCCCGCGCCTTCTTATTTGAATTACAGGAACCACAATCACACAAGCTGGCTTCCTCAACTTGCGCGTGGCATGTGTCATGGGATTTAGCTCGGGGCTCTGTATGCCCGCATCCGGATGTTGACGTAGGTGTAGCACACGTGCCGATTTGCTTTTGTGAGATTGCACCACCCGGGCTTCCTTCCACACTCGGCAAGCCGAAGGGCGGCTGATGTTTGACTGCTTTTTTGGCACTATTTGCAATTATATCAGATACCTACCCACCCATGGCTAGTGCAGTCTATTTTCGAATTCTGTATGGCAGACGACCAGGTCCCGACCAGATCCCTTGGATCAAGCTGGCAGCGCGGCCCGTAACTGGGGTAGAGTGTCCTACCATGACTAGGAGTTCTTCTGTGTGAAGGGTTGGCGTTCAGCTGAAATGGGCTGGTGGCTGCTAATGTCTCACAAGCGAGAACAGCAAGTCTCAATTCCCCTGCCTCTTCCCCCCGCCCCGCCCCGGGACCTAGGGGACCTCGGGATTCTGCAGTGTCCCACGCTGTTGCTTGCTCTCTCATTGCGTGATGAGAATGATGAGAAATCATTGCGACTCGGGGACACGTTCTGGACGTTAGATATACACAGAGTTTGCGCTAGGGACAGCTTTGACTGCCCGACGGGATCCTACCGCTAGCATAGCGGTTGCGTGAAACCCGCCGGCTTGCTCTTTGACTTCCCACCCGGTTGCCGGTAGTATACTGGCACTATAACGGTTCGGGGCAAGAGTTGATTCAGCCCGCTTCAACTCTTTGAAGATTCGGGCTAGAGCCGAACGCCTCCCACCTGCCCTAGGCAAGGGAGGAGAGGGGCTGGACGCTTATTGGTAGCACAATTGGATAGTCATTAGTCCTCAGGCCCGGCATTCTTGAAAGCGGATACCCACCACCTCCCCGAGGCCTGCGTGCGCTATGACACGCCTATACGCATCTATCTGCGATCTTCATCAACATGACTTCGATCCCCGGGGATCTTGCGTTTCATGGCCGTCGAATGGATGGATTATCCGTCCCTATTCTTCTCGATGAAGTAGCCAAGGAAACGGGTATGTCCCGTTGTACTATTTAATGCAATTGCCTCGTACTTTGCTCACCACACAAGCATCGCTCCTCGTTCGTCGCTTGGCTTCTCTACACATTGCTTCTGACGGGCCCAGTGGCTGATCGTACAGCCGGTCGAGACCCTCGGGAGACCTCGCGTAGCAAGACCCTCCCACCCCCGAATCGTAAGGATCAAGTCTATTCTCTCCCTGTTATGCTATATAACTCGCACACGGAGTAGTTCCGGCCAACCGTCCAGCCCAGCCCACCCCAGAATCCGGTGGAGGTGCGTGGCGCCGAATCAGTTCTACTAGTAGTCCGGGTCACATCAACCTTATTTAGCAAAGCTGGGGTCCCTGTCAGGGCCAAAAACCTTCCTCCATCCCTTTCCTTCCCTTTCAATAGCCTTAGACAACCCCATCCCGGGACTGTGTCAACCTGCAGAGGCCTCTTGCTCCATTTCAAATGCGACCTTGAAAGAAGAGGAAGGCCCAAGCTGATGAGGCTGTCCAGGTTCGCGATGCCTCCTCCGTTACACCCACGACAGGATGGAGACATCGCTCCAGTCCCATTCCACGAACCGCTGGCCGGCACCGTCGTCGATGTGATAGTGTCCCTGATCTCGATCGCCATACTATCGTCGTTTCTCAGTGCGTCGGTTCAAACCCTCTTGATTGTGACTTTCATCACTGATCCGTTGTGGTTGCAGCTCAAAGGTTTCATATGATCAAGACCTGGAAGAAGCTCCCCTTGGTCGTCTGGCGTGTGTATTGAGAACGCTCCCATGGGCCAAGACTCCCATGACTGATGTTTATTGTCTAGTTGTGTTCGCCATCTTTGTCGACTCGTGGCTGTTCGTCTTCGTCACGGCGATTCTGAAACATGGCGTCGGTATCAACACGAGCTACGGGATGTGCTCTTCTGCGATCCTGTTGTGTTTGATCTGCTATGTGACGACCAAGGTTCGTAAGCCCTCTCTGGCCTATTCTGAATTAGTGGCTAACGGAGTGTAGATTGTAAGATCCAAATCGGCGGTGTACGGGCCACTGTGTGTACTGACCTGTCTCTCAGATGATATATCTTTTCCTGGTTGAGAAGGCTGTAAGACCCCCATAGAAAGCTTAAGCCAAGCACTTTCCACGGTATGCTGATAATATTACCAGTTCATTGTCCGCAATGGCTCAAAACCGCGGCTTCAGTCCAAGTTGTATATATTCAACTCTTTTGGAATGCTCAGTTAGTCGAAAAGGCATACCATGTCCAGATTAATTGCTAACGCATGGTAGCCATATATGTTGTGGTATCTATCCTTAACTTCATTTTGTAAGTCTCTATAGATATTCACAACGTATGATCACTTGGACTAATGCTCGATCTCTGGTTCCAGCCGCATTACGCGTATCGACGACGGGCAATGCATCATTGGGATGAAGCGGGTAGCTATGATACCCCTGATTACATTCGACTTGCTTGTAAATGTAAGCATATCGTCCGCGTCGGTGCTTCTTGGTGGTGTCTAACTTGCGTCTAGGTTTACCTAACTACACTTTTCTTAATTCCACTACGATGTAAGTTGGAAGGTCAGCTCGTTTCAGGTATACTGCTAACCTTGGATTTAACTAGGCCTCTACTCCTTCCGAGATATGCCCCGAACCCGAGCGAATGTGCGCCTTCGTTCGGTCGCTTTACGCACGTTCGTTGGTGCTCTTAGCACAACTATATCGAGCGTTGTGTGAGTATATCCCATGACTCCGAGGCACTTTACTCCAAGCTAAACGTGTTTCTGCAGCAACTTGACGGTCTTGATGGCGCTGGATGGGGAGCCCGGTTGGGTGTGTTTGATGTGCTGCAACTGCGACAGTGAATATACCTGCCCGTTCCAAATATACCTCATAACATTTGGCTAACGGTTGTCGAACTCTAGTACTGTTCTCAGCAGTGGTCATCCAATGGGTCACCTCGCGTGACAACGCCGGCACCGCAAGCTCAGTGGATCATAAGAACTCGCTGCAGCCAAACCTTGACGACAGAGGCACGCCACAGAGCCATCGCCAGGACGGCCGGCGGGCCTCGGCGGTCGCGGACATGCACGGGAGCAGAAGCGGGTCCAAGTACGCAGACGAGATGGATGTCACGGCATACCCGCTTTCGTCTCCCCTGGACCCGTACAGATCGGCGGAACTGCGCAACGCGAACCCGTTCAACGAGAGCAGCCGGCCCAAGCGGATGCGTCGGCTGTCGAGCACCAGCCTCGTGGAGGAACCGCCCAGTCGTGCGTCAGAGCAGGAGACGGCCACGGATCCAGAGACAGAGACGGACACAGACGGGATCAGAGTGTCGATAGCATGGGGTAGGGAAAATGCACAAAAGCAGATGACCTGAGAAAGGGATGAGAACATAGAAGGGAAAAACGGGAAAAACCATATACGGGACAGACACGAAGTATGAACCGGAGTCTTACGACTCACCGGCGACATTGCATAGCATGGTATGGGGTCCGCATTATATACCCAACAACACGCAAATTTGTGCGTATGGATGAGGGCAGAGTTTACATTGACATAGACTACTATATAACACATCGTCTTTTCTCATCGCCACATCCGTATCTCGTATTTATCATTTTTGCTCTGACTCATAGCACCACATCCTGTTCTGCTTGAATTGGAATTTTCTTGGGCTGGTATGCATGCACTGTCAATATACCAGACATTCCACGACTAACGTCCCTTTCATCCACCAAAGACGTTGGATCACACACAACATCAATGCTTACAAGCACCCATCGCTCCTCTGGCAGAGGTGCTGCCATTATTTCCTCCATCACCATATGGCCAGAACTCGAAGATGGAACTCAAGAGAGTACCGAGTCATCGAGGTCGAGTGAGATAATATCTCATGTGCTACCGTGCTGACATGCTGGGTAGATCTCGGTCAGAGACGTCGTCAAGTATATTAGCCTTCGCTTCGTGCCTTACTGGTGTACCGTATATAACCTCCCACGAACTGTGAACTGATATACACGACTATAGACGCTAGAGAACTCGGGATTCTGTCCACTCTCCTATAGATAAACTGGCGATCGCCCGCTTTAAATCGAAAATCCCAAGGTCGCGAGCCCCAGCGCCGAAAACAGGTACATTCCAAGTTCCGCGCGGGAACCGCTTTTGCCCTCCGTAAATAACCCATCCATGAACCCCCAACCACCACCCTAAACCGGACAGCGTAACGGACGCTATTTGTACCCTCTCCTAGTCCGCGCTGTGCTTCGCTCTATCTTGCCGGTCCCGCTTTGCTAATGCGATATCCTACTATCATACTCTGGCTTGGCTTCGTGAACTGGGTTGGACTTATATCCTGGCTCGGTTACAAGTACTATGCTACGGCGTCGAGACGAGGGTGCCGGATATGGGGAAGCTATCCCGATGGCCGAGTCTTATCAGTGAGCGGAGGCAACCGGTCGCTCTTCGGCTTAGTTCCAAACCGGTCGACTACGATAGTTGATCACAGGCCATCAAAGTTGCGATACAGCGAGAACAAGTCGGCTGTCACTCAATGCTATGCCAACGTTCTCCTGATTTCTTCCTTTATTTGACTTGAAAAGAAACGTTGTTGAGAAGCGCGCAGGATTGTTGAGTTGCTTAGTCGTCTAATAGTGCGCGGTAGGCCCCTAAGCTGAAGCTTTGTATATTGTATAGTCAAGAACATATTGTTCTGGTATTTTACAACGTTATAGACACCAGCGGAGAGTCACACATTCGAGGTCTAACATTTGAGATATCGCCTGACGCGAAATATCTATGTTCGCATCCGGCGGCACGATCAACGTCGTGTGCCGCTTGGATATATCTGCTCACAGCTCCGTGTCCTTCCAAACCGGCTTTCGCTTCTCTAGGAAACTGTTGACACCCTCAATCATGTTCATACCCAAATCTACGCGCTTGTACCAACCGTTGAGGATTACATCCGTCGCCTCCTCCGGGCCTACGCCTTCCCAACTCAGTTTCAGGCTTTCACGACTGACGATGACGGCATCTGGGCTGTTACCCGCAATGCATCTCGCCCATTCCAGTGCCTTCTCCAGCACGGTCGGCCCGTCGCCGCCGTCTGGTACCACCTCATTGACCAAGCCCCAGGCTTCCATCTGCTCCGCTGTGTATGACTTGCCACCCAATGCCATTTCCATCGCCCTCTGGCGCCCCACGCTTCTCGTCAGCCTGAGAAGCCCGCCAGTAATGGCAATCACGCCAACTGTCACTTCCGGCAGGCTGAACTTGGCCGACATGGCCGCAATGACCATGTCGCAGTTGATCACCATCTCAAAGCCGCCGCCGTAGCAGAGACCGTTGACGGCAGCAAGTATGGGCTTCTTGCCGCCCCGGTTGGCCATCCCTCCGAAGCCGCCGCGGGGGAGCCGCACGTCGGGCTTGTTCTGCCCTGGCTGATTACCACCATCGCTCGTTTCCTCACTCCGAGATGTGACTGCCGACGTACCACCGCTCTGCTGGGCCGCAGGGCCCCATGCCGAGTTGATATCGCGCCACTCCTTGAGATCAGCTCCCGCACTGAAGGCCCGCCCAGCACCTGTGATGATGGCGCACCGCAGCGGAGGCTGGTCGTCGTACCAACCCCAGAGTCGCTCCAAAGCGAAGTGTTGAGGTCTTGGGATTGCATTGAGTGCTTTTGGACGATTCAGCGTCACCAACAATATGTGAGGTGCTGGGAACGATACAATAGTGTCGGCTACCGGGGGTGGTGCATCATGCAACCAAATAGGCAGCTCTGGATCGTTCGGCGACGATGTGGCAGGTGCAGACATAGCGATAGATATGATAGTAAGATATTAGAAGTGAGAGTATGAACCAATTTGATAGGAGGGGGCGGTTTATATATCCAACCCCGTGTTGCTATTTCAAGTTGTACAATCCACTGGGGATGATACTTGTGGAGCGAGGATGACGTGAGCACAGGATGGTTCTAGGGCTCTGACGGCGTATTATCGTACTACCATCGTTGATATCGCTTTTACGACACATGCTTATTGGAACGTGCACAGTGAAAATTTACAGGTCCATTGCCTGCGACTGTACATGCTAGCTATTATATGGGCCGCAGGCGCATGACTTTGCAGCTGCTAGGCACATCAACCAGGCACTTTGGTTACATGGGCAGTCATTGTGACTGACATATGCTCTGGCGGATCTAGAAACCCTTGGAGGTATGCTTGGACGACCTGCTGGACCGTAATTGTGTATTGTCACACGGATCCTGCTCAAACACTAGCGCAATTTTCCTACCAAAGCGGTATACCTCACTTCATTCGGCTACTTATATATGATAAGTCAGGCGAAACTGAAATGCTTGAATTATTTTAAAATTTGACCACATTGGTAGTGTCAATATGCAAGCTGTTAAGTTCTTTAAACCATAAGAGAACATGGCAAAGGAAAATGGACAGGTGAAAGAAGCGTGTCTATCTATACGACATCGTGAAACTCAGTATGCTAGAAATCTATGGCCCAGATGTGAGCATAAAGCAAGAATGTCGACCTCTATGTTGAAATGTTCCATACAATTCGATCTACAGGGATACCAGGACGTAGATACTAGTCGAAGCGACGGTTTTGGAAAGGGCCAGTAGTGAAGTGCTCTGCATGATGTCAAAAATGGACACCTCGCTGCCGGCCTGCAACGCGAGCATATTACGCAGCTCCACAGCGACGAGAGAATCCACGCCGAAGCCTGCCATGGATTTGGACGCCGCGATTTCCTCGATGGGAACCATGAAAATATCCACCAGCTTCTGCTTCAACGCTTGTAAGATGAGATCGGCCCCCTCGTCGATCGAGGAAGCCGCTGCCAGCTTACCAGCCAGACTATCGGTTCCGCCGTGGCTTTTGAATACGTTAGAGCCGTCTTGGGACAGCTTCCGGGGCTGGAGCGCCGAGAAACTCAGTTCGCGGGCGAGCGGCGACCCGGTGCTTTCGTCCCAGTGCTTGCCGGGCCCCGTGTTGAAGCCAACCATGACCTGCGAAGAAGGGAAGACGATGGCCGACTCCACGGCTGCCAGAACTTGTGCCTCGCTGAGTGGCAGGTGCCCGTGCCTTGTCATGCGTTCATGCGCAGACTTTTCTGTTGCCACTTTACCGATACCCTTGACGACACCGAGATCCAAGGCCACCGCTGGCAGCCCCTTAGCGACGCGATACTTGGCAAGTGCATCTTGAAATGTCCCACCAGCCGTGTAGTTGGAACTGCTTGCGTAGCCGATGATGCCGGCCAGAGACGATAGCATGACAAAGAAGTCTAGCTCGGAGCCCAAGAGGTTATGAAGGTTCCATGTGCCCTGTACCTTGGGGCTGACAGCCGCGTTGAATTGTTCGACTGTCATTTGCTCGAGGATGGAGTCTTCAATCACCATGGCGCCTTGGATGACACCGCGGATGGGTGGAAACTCCTTGGCACAGTGCTGTAGTGCGAGCGACAAGTCGGCATCGCTTGTGATGTCACATCCAATGGACTTTACTCGGGAACCCGGGTATTCCTTCTCAAGCTCAGCTACGAAGGCACCTACGGCGCCTGTGGAATTAGCACTTCGCGACAAGAGAATTATGTTCTTCCCGCCACGAGACAGCATCCACCGGGCGATGCTCTTGCCAATACCCCTCACGCCTCCAACAATGAGATATGAGAAATCAGGCCGGAGCTTCGCCACAGGCTGGCGTTGAACAACCTGATTTCATGTTAGCTTCCCATCACACCACAAGCATATGCAACGGATCCAGCTTACCGGAACTGTTATGTCTGAAGCGATCGAGACCACAATCTTACCCATGTGCTTTCCAGCTTGCATCTGCCGGAAAGCCTTCTCGAGCTCGGGAAGAGGGAAGACGGTGATGGGCTCCACTGCCGTGATTGCCTTCTGCTCCAGCAGGCGCGCGACGCTGGCTAGAACCCGATGAATCTCGGACGGCCTGTCCTGAAGCAGTACTGACATGTCAACGGAAGAGAATGAGGCAACACGTGAAAACTGCTTGAGCTCCAGGTAGCTATTCTGCTCAAGGTCGTATTTGCCAATCTCGACGAAATGGCCGTACGGGGCGAGGCAGTTAAAGCTCTCCTGGAGAAGTCGCCCCGAGAGGCAGTTCAGGACGACGTCCACGCCATTCTTCGTCATCGACTTAAGTTTCGGGGCGAATGAAGCGTCCCGGCTGGAGAAGACATGGTCCACCGGTAGATTATACTTGTTGATGATGAAACTGCGCTTTTCATCAGTGCCAGCCGTGGCGTACACTTCGGCACCCACCAGCTGGGCTAGAATTATAGCGGCCTGCCCAACACCACCGGCTGCGGCATGGATCAAGACGGTTTGGCCCTTTCCAAGTCTTGCGATGTCGTAGAGTGATGTGTAAGCCGTAGCAAATACCATGGGTATAGACGCGGCGGTCTCGAAAGCCATGTCTGGGGGCATGTGATAGGCCGTCGTCCAGGGTAGACGTACCCGACTCGCGAACTGCCCATTCAAGAGACAGAAGACGCGGTCGCCCACTTGATAGCCATGAGAGATAGCCGACGTACCAGCACCGGTGATGACACCAGCGCATTCGTACCCCATCCTTGTTTCATTGAGTTGACCCATCGCTACCATCACGTCTCGGAAGTTGAGCGCCATCGTCCGTGGCTCAACTTCGATGAATTCGGGTGCAATATTTGTGCAGGCCTCCAAATGGTCGCTGAAGACCAACGTCTCCAGCAGACCAGGAGTGGCGACCTCCAATTTCAGAGGACGGTCCGTTTGGTGGAACGGCTCCAATTGCGGTGTCTTGCTCTGCGATGGATCTGCCGCTATATACGAGTTCCTCTCAAAGTCCTTGTATAACCTTGGGGTGAGGATCACGCCGTCGCGTTCTGCAAAATCGAAGTCTCTTGGGGCATTCTGTTCGGGTACAGAATCATCGAAACATGTTGCGAGGACCCGGGTAATGGCCGAAACGTCCTCGTGCCCCAGAGAAGACCTATGGGAGTCGAGATCCAAAGACACGTAGCGTTTGCCACTATACTCGTTTCTCAGCGAGCGGAGGAATCCCTGGCTCAGAGCGAGCCAAGGGTCATTCCCCTCGACAGCGCCGCCGCGCGTGATCCAAAGCAGCCCATTGCAGTTTAATACTAGGGACTTGATGGCACTAAACTCTGCCGCTGATGGCTTTGAAAGAATCGAGTGGTGAATTTCGCCGAGGAAGACACATACGCACCCTGTTGCGTGCACCGAGTTGATTGATTCCACGACGGGTACACTTCCACCAGTCACGGCGGCGATGGAATGTTGCAGCTCTCTGAGCCAATTCTCCTCCAGACTTTGGCCATTTGATACAAGTACCACAGGAGCGAACAGAGAGCGATCGGCCTGTACCGTCGATAACATGATCGTAGATGTCGAAAGTTCTCTGCTTTCACCATCATAGATCTCCAGATCAATTCCAGTGAACCCTGCTTCCATCAGCAGCTGATCCCACTGATGGGGCGATATGGCTTTGTCGATGTTATTTTCGTCATCCGGCGACCCCTGGCCCCTAGATGAGGAGTGATCATTGTCATCGACATTGCTTACGCTTGGAACGGTGGCAGGAAGAAGGCCAAGGCCAAGGGCAAGTTGAACATCCAATTGGTCAGTTATGGCTTCGAGCAGTAGTAGCTTACCCCCTGGCCTCAACAGGCTCCTCATGTTCGCTATGGATACATCTGGATGCCTGTAACTGCGCGAGATTTGGAAAGCGATAATAAGATCATAGCTTCCGAGTTCAAATCCCTGCTGTACTGGGTCTGCATTGGTGTCCAGCCGGCGGCAGGAAATAATACTGCTCCAGGCCTCAAAAGCTTGCTGTATAGAATCGAATGGGGCCGGGCTTACATGAGTGAAATGATACTCAGAAGCAAGGGGCCCGAACCCTGATTCTGCTCCGCTGCCGAGTACTTCAAGGACACACTTCGTCACCTCGCCAGTACCAACACCAGTTTCAAGGATCTTTGCCTGGGGATTGTGATGAACGAAGTTCCTGATTAGCTCGCTCAGTTGGGCGCCTGCCCATCCAAGGTTTGTTTCCTCCTCGTGATATCTTTTTTGAAGGTTGTCTACCGTCACCAAATTCAAGGGCGATGCCTCGCGGCTCAGTATCGCCGCGATGTGTGACCCTAAGCGACAGAGCATCTCGCCTTTAACATTGGCTGCAGCTACCTCATCAAAGAGCCGCTGCTTCTGTTCGATGCTGTCATGCACCCATGCGGCACTTCCAGGTCCTAGGTCTCCCTGGAGTCCTTGCTGGACCTGCAACTTCATCCACACGTAGAATTTCTTGTGAGCAGTTGACAGTGTCTGCACGTCGTGTAACGTCAAGCCCTCAAGTGAATCGTGCAGAAAGTGGAAGCAAGCGCGTCTGATCTTTGCCAGAAATTCAGTCTCTTTGGGTTCGATGCAGGACAGGAGTCTTCTTTTCAATACATCCGCCTCCATAAATGCGAAGTCGGGACCCCAATTCATAGTGGCACAGATCTCTCTCTTGTAAGTCTCAGGTTGGCGAGGGATGGCTGCTCCGAGAGACTGGCAAGCCAGTCCCTGAACCACTAAGACAGGTGTCTCAGACATGGCCATATTGTCAGTGACGTCCACTAGATGAATATCAGATTGAAAGCCTTTCGAATCATGGCGCTGGATCTGAGAGCGCGCTTGGAATCGGTGCCCAACTTGCGAGCTGATATGATGGGATACCCAGAGACTATCGATGGTTTTCGGGACCTTGGCGCTATCATGGAACTCCGTCCCGGCTTCAGGAAGCGCAGTGTATGCCGACACAAACACCGAGTCCAGGGTAGTAGGGTGGATCACATGCTCTTGTTGGTGGTTGGAAGGCATCTTCGAACGGACATCGGCGATGGTAAGAGTGCTTAACGACTGCCTCTCCCCGGATTGAATGCTCTCCAAATTTTGGAATAAGGGGCCGTAGCAGATAGAGACGGACTGCATGCCAGCGTACATATCTTCAGGGTGGATATCCCTTGAGTTGAACAGTGATGATTTCACTCCAGACGACGAGGTAATTGTGCTCCAATGGTCTTGCTCATCGCTGGCATTCGATAGAGCGACTTGGACTAGACCTTGGCAATGGTCTGTCCACTTGCTGTCCAACCCAACTGACGAGATCTGAAAGGCCTTCCATCCTCGGACTCCAATGGCCTTGTTGCTGACAGGCCTGAGTGTAGTCTGGACTTCAATCCCGTCGGAACTCTCTGGGATTACCAATGCTTGCTGAATGTCTACATCGCGCAGTCGATACCCCAAAACCTTCATAATGTCGCTGGTCTGGGCGACTTGACGAGCAGCCTCAATGGCCATGCATATAAATCCAGCAGCAGGGTATACCATGTTAGACTGCACAGTGTGCTCTCTCACCCACGGGAGCTCTGATGTTCGAATGATATGCTTCCAAGTTGGAGCATTGACATTCGTACCATCTTGCAGAGATCCTACCAAGTCATGGGGCGCTTGTTTTTTCTCGCGACGACTCTTATTGACCCGTGGTTCAGACCAATGCTGGACAAGGTGCGTCCACGGGTACGTTGGAAGATTGCTCAAGACACGTACACTATGCTTTCCCAGAGGGAAGTTGACAGCATCAAGGTCGACAGGTATGCCCTGGCACTTCAGCTGCCCCACCAGAGCATGCATCGTGTGAATTGCATTCGACTTCCGGATCAAGCATGACAAGTAGGTTATACTGGTGCCTCGAAACTCTGGAAGTGTCAAGATGTCCCCGATGGGCCCGGAGAGGGCCGCGTGAGGCCCGACTTCGATCACAACGTCCACTGTTGTTTGCTCGGTGGCTTGATCATAAGCCATTTCCCGGAACGCATCCACGAACTGCACGGGACGCAGTAAGCTTTCCACCCAATGGTCAGGGTTGCTGATGCTGGCAGCATCCATCAAGAGGGTGCCCGTTGTGGGTGACGCGTATCTTACGTGCCTCATCTCTGGCTCTGCTTTGCCGACTCCGACCAAACGCATCTGGTCGCGGTAGGCGTCGGAGCCCGGCAACATGTGGTGAGAGTGGAACGCAGTGCCAACTCGAAGACGACGGGCAAATAAGTTCTTCTCCTTGGCGATGGCCTCGAGCTCGTCAATGGCCGTCAGGTCACCGGAGAGGGTGACGCTCGATGGACTGTTGATGCATGCAACATTGGCCCTCCCAGACTTGACATGCTTGAGAAGGTGCTCGGCTACATCGCGTCCCACACCAATTGCGAGCATCCCACCGTGACCAGTTGTAGGTACCGATGCGACGCCGCCGCGGCAGTAGCTGACAGCCATGGCCGACCTGAAGCTGAGTACCCCAGCAGTGTAGGCTGATGCCACCTCTCCGCTAGAGTGACTGCAGACAGCACAAGGCAGGACACCCCAGGACTCCATGAGGCGTACCAAGGATATCTGGACGGCCACGCAGAGCGGCGTGCTCATCGAGACCTCGCCTACTCTGCTCGTGTCTGCGTCACGAAGAAGTTCCTCTAAAAGTGACCAGTCGGCGCCAAACTCCCGCAAATACTTGTCAGCCTCGAGGATGGACGTTTTGAAGAGCGGGTAAGCATCAAGAAGCTCACGTCCCATGGCATGCCATTGTGCTCCCTGCCCGGTGAAAACGAATCCGACTCTTGGTTTTGGGTCGCTACTCCGAGTTGGCTGAATTCTCGGATTGTCGAGAGCTTGTATCAGTCCTGGAATATCGCCGGCTCTATAGGCAGATACCCATGGGAATAGAGTGCGACGTTGACCTAGCGTGTAGGCCAGACTATCAAGGTACTCGTTATCGTCCTCGTCGCTGAGAACAAGCCTCTGCAGGTGCTTCTTCAAGTTTTCTACCATCATGCGACAAGCCTGCTCGTCCTTGGCGCTCAATAAAAACACCCGAGAGTATTGTTTGATGGAATGTCGGTCTCCGTTGGTGTATCCATTTCCATTGAGATGACGACGGCTGTCATGCACAATCTGGTGCGGCAGGTCTTCCATGATAACGTGGGCATTAGTACCACCGTATCCGAAATTGCTGAGAGAGGCCCTTCGGTTCCCATCGACACCTGCGTGCCATTCTTCGCACTTTTGAGGCACCTTGAAATTCCACTCGTCAAGCTTGAGTCGTTTGTTAGGCCTCTCGAAGTTGATACTCGGGGGTATTTCTCCCCTCTCAAGAGCGAGAGCGACTTTAATCAAGCTAGCCAACCCCGAAACCGTCTCTGTGTGCCCAATGTTGGATTTGACGGAACCGATCAGCAGCGGCTCCTTGGCTGACCTGGAGTGCTGGAATACGGCAGCGGCGGCTCCAAGTTCGATTGGATCACCAGTGGGGGTGCCGGTTCCATGAGCCTCGAAATACTGCACAGCGCCCAGCCCTAGGCCGGCATTTCGGTAGCACTTCCGGATGAGTTCTTCCTGGGCCTGCTGACTGGGTGATGTGATTGTTTCCGTCTTGCCGTCCTGATTCAGACAAGTTTCTCGAATCACGGCCCGGACGGGGTCTCCCGCCCTCAGCGCATCATCTAAACGCTTGAGGACAACGGTTGCAACACCTTCCCCTCGCCCATATCCATTTCCTCTGCTGTCAAAAGAATAGCTGTGATAATTAATTAGCAGATGTTGTGAGTACTATTCACGTGTGTTTGGGGTTTCGGTCGGACGCGTGAGTTATGTCACTGGACCCGTCCATAACTGGAAGCTGGGGGTCTGGTGTCCACTTACGATTTACCATCAGGTGAAAGAAAACTAGTTATAACAGGCAGTATTGCCTAGCAATCGTCGTGTAGGCTCTTACCCTAGTGATCCAAGCGCCGCAAAATTATCCGAGTTGATCATCAGATTGGAGCCGCCCACGATGGCAGTATCCACTTCCCCAGTCTTGAGGCCCTGGCAGGCCTGATGTACTGCGGTAAGTGTGGTACTGCAACCGGTATCTATGGTCATGCTCGGGCCGCGCAAATCGTAGAAATGAGAGATTCGATTGGCTGCCATGGCGGCGCCGTTACCTGTTACCAAGAAACGGGGAAGGCTAGTGGGATCTCGCATGTGGCTGTCTTGATAATCATGGAAGAAGGATCCTGCGAAGACAGATGTGTTGGATCCGGCAATCTGCTGTAGTGGGATACCAGCTGTAGTGAATCTCGTCAATAAGTATGCTACATCACGTCTGCATTTGCTGGACGCACCGCTTTCTAACGCCTCGTAGACAGACTCTAGTTGTAACCGGAACTGGGGATCCATAGTCTAGGGCATGTCAGCGTTGCCTTTATCGGACGTGCTTTGAATGCTCACCGCAGCAGTCTCAGCCGAAAAGTTGAAGAACGCTGCGTCAAACTGAGATATATCCGCTTTCAGGAAATGTCCTCCTCGCACATTCGTCTGTTGTCATATCATTAGTCAATACGGCTGTCAACGGGAGAGCCTTCAGAAAACATGAAGTGAATACCGTGCCAATATTCTCGTGATTCGCATGATACACGCCACCGAGGTTGAATCTCGACTCTGGGATTGGACTCCAGGCACTTCTGCCCTCGGCGAGCAGTTCCCAAAATTTCTCGGGGCTTGTGGCATCACCAGCGAACTTGCAGCTCATGCCCACAACAGCGATGGGGGTGCTGCTGCCCTTGGGACCCTCCATGACTGTGCTAACTCGGCGCGCAGCTTTTGGAATAGAATGTCACAACGTCAGAGATAGTAGTAAATGATTAAACATGGTGTATTCGTCCGGAGTCTTAATACTCGTCTTTGCATGTCAATTTATATAAAGAGTACCAAGTTTCCTGCCTACAGTGCAATACGATTAGTTGGGACACAGCGACGGGTACTGCCCAGACACCAACTACTGTAAAAGGATAGCTCAAGGATGGTTTTATCGGTGACAGGAGACTTATGGTGAACTAAAAAGTATTTGGCTGCTGCTGTAACAAGACTAGTGGACTTGACGGAACATCTACTATGTTCAAAACTAATTGCGTCCCACTGTAGATGCAGAGGATTCTGGTACACAATGTGGTAATCACGACAGACCAAGACTAGCGTTGTAGCCCATGCCTACGGTCATTGGTCCTTGCTGACCGCAGTGTCCAACACTTCCCGGTAGCATCCACGGTGGATAAGGTCCGTATGTACGGAGCGGCTGGCTGCAATAATCGAAACAGGGTCTTGTTTTGGCCAAGTAGCTATACCATTAAGCAGCGGTAAGCTTCACCGGGCGCCAAGCAGGCACGTTGCACGAAGTATTCTCAAAGAAATGATTGGCCATATCTTGGGACACCCCTGCGGGGGCCACATCTAGCATGGGTAATAGTACATTCGCTGTAGACGCACGCATATGCAATTCGCGAGTCCTTTCGTGTAAGATACCTCACCGTTATGCACAAGAATCTACAGCATTCACTGTCAGCATGAATGTGGGATTAGACATTTGGCGCACCCCCTATGCATCCGAACTCATTCAATCGAAATCGCTCCATTACTTGTCCCACTATGTATTGACTATTTCTCATTGCCTGTTTGCATAGCCTAGATATTCAAGTAGAATCTATCGACAAGATACTTTAAATACAATCGCAGGATCCAGGCAATGGCCAACCATACCAGAACTCCGGTCACGACAGCAGCTCTTAGCCCGTTCCGGAGATAAGTGCGATCATTTCTCCTTGGAAATGGCACGTCAGGGATGTCCTTGCCTAGAAAAGTACACAAGGGCTCCCACCCCATAGATGGATCGAATTCCAGAAGAGACGCCGGAGGAATCACCTTGCGAACGAAATCATTATGCGCCTTGTACAATTCAACGGAAGGAATGTGCTGAAGCTCGAAGCGTGTGCGGCAGCAATCGTGCCACGACCTTGTCATGTTGCTTGAGGAGATGACGCCGGGGACCCAGAAACAGACGAGTCGAAACCAGAGTGTGGTCACGTCGAATCCCAGTCCTTTAATGGAATCTAGCCATAGGGAGGCGTCCCGCCGTATCGTGAGAATCACCTGTGTATATATGGTCATTATTGTCCGAAACGTAGAAATCACGCAGGAGTCCAATTCACCTTTGCTTCAGGGTAGATCTGCGAGAGCTCGTCAACACAAGCGGTGCCTGGAAGGTCAAGAGCGACCTTGTACCCGGCGTAGAGGTCCTTGAAGGCTTTTGCCCGCCGCTGGGGGTCTTTTTCTTCAAGGGCTGCTGCACTGCGATGCAGTCTACTAATTTGGAACGTCGGCTCAAGTAGATGGTGGCAAGGTCCGAAGCCAAGTATTTCAAGCGCAGCCTTCAGGCTCATTGTTCCAGTACGTGGCAAGCCAGCCTGATTGACACATAATTTGATTTGATCAGTAAAATTAACAAGGCCTGTGAGCAAGGGACTTACCACTATAATGTCTAGTGATTCTTCTTCAGCCATGTTGATTGGCAATGATCCAGACAGACCTTCAGTTCTTGGATTTGAGTGTAAAGTTCCAAACTGTACTTGGGTGCTCGCTGAGGGTCCTGATGTCAAGTACCAGAGTATGCCTTGTCGGGCCCTGAGAACAATGGTTCAAAACAACATATCAGAAGGGTTGAAGTCCCACAAGAGTGTCGTCCATCTTTCGGGGCCCAGATCCTTATTCATTTAAGCCCCTGAATGAGTCTACCCATGGCGCATAGTCAGATTAGGTTGACCTGCTATCTCGTGAAAAGAGTGGGATACATTAGCAAACATATTTTTGGTATGTATAATTGATCGTAGTTCGTCTATGACACGAGATAAGACAACATATGCAGTCAGCAAATAAGTCCAGCACCGGCGTCAACCATGGTATTGAGCCCCACCTACTATGAGCGGCCGCCTCTCACGACAGCTGCAGCTGACCGTTCATACTAGTCTCGCCACAAGGACTTGGCTGCAATTAGACAAAACGACGAGAGTACTTCACGATACATTGTACAGCCCCGAGCCCATGTATCCTTGCATCAAGATAAGAAGGCTGTTGTAACACAGTCAGATATGTTGGGGAAGCATGACGCGGAGACTTCGGGGGCTCCACAAGGAGAGGAATCAGCTCTACTCGTTATGACCATGGCTGTCGTATTCCATGTCATGCCCAGAGATCATCAAGTTTCTCAGAGACCTCACAACAAGCCATACGGAGTTTGCATGTTCTGGAGAAGGTCGTAGGCAACAGTCTGCGGGGCCGAACACCAGATCAGCAAAGTCTCGATCGAGGAAGGAATTCACCTAGTGAAAGCATCGTAAGCGTATCAAGTAGCCACAGGAGCTTATCCCTCTTACAGCCATACTCTTCTAACTCACCAGAAAATCGAGGTATGTAGCATGCCATAGAGCCAGATGCTACTCAGCCAGAGAGGCGCCTGAAGCAGCATCTGGGATTGGCTGACCCATGAGGCATCCAAGCTATTCTGGTACTGAACAGCCTTGATGCCGAGGCAGGGTTAGTATGCTCATAAATAAGATGCTATTTGTAGTTTTCACACCTCATGAAGGCTTGGATGGTGCTTCAGATACCTACAATTCAAAATTGACAGTAATCATATCGCCATAGGGCCAACATTGACGCAATTCTTCGACATCATGCCTAGCCTTATACAAAACTTCCACGTTCCCTTGATTTTCAGCAGTCCAATTATAGTCTGTGGATTCGTTTCAGTCTTTGCTTTTTTGATATTTACCGGCACCTATCTTGTCACAACATGTCGTTTCTACGTGGAGACAGCCTTTGGCGATCGTCGATACAGGGGCTTGGAGCCACCAAACCTGCCATACTGGATACCTTGGATCGGAAGGGGCCTCGAGGTCGCCACGAACCCGCACAAATTCTATGAAACTGCCATGTTGGTTACATGCTCCTATCTGCAGATCTTTGACGGGATGCTCATAGTTTAGCAGCGCAATGTCACCTGGCCGTGGCCCAATCAAAGTCCGGGTAGCTTCTTTACATATGTATATGATTACCGGGGCCGACAATATCCAGACGCTCTTCCGGAATTCGAAGGACCTCACCTTCGAGTTCATGCAGATCCGTGTAGCCCAGACGGTTAAAGGGCTTCCAGAGCAGGACGCGACAAGGCTCAGCATTGACAACTCGGGGACGCTCGCCACCCCTCTGAGTCCGGTCCCTGAAAAGGAGCGAATCTGGAGACAGCTGCACAACATCTATGCTGAAAACCTGGCCCACGGCAGAGCTGTAGACTGCCTAACCAGCATGTTTGTGAGCGAGTTCTCTCGGATGATCGACGAGGAGCCACGAGGGAAGTGGAAACGGACTCAAGTTTATAAGCTGCTGCAAGATAAGATGTTCAGGGCCTCCACTATGGTCTTGGCCGGGCCCGGGATCCTGGAGTCAAACCCGGGCTTCGCGAAAAAGTTCTGGCAGTACGACGCTGGTTTTATGAAACTTCTCCTGGGCAACCCCCGCTTCGCCTGTCGCCAGGCTTGGGACGCCCGGGACCATTGCCTGGAAGCCACCAAACGGTGGCTGGCTAACGGGTGGGCTAAAATGGACTGGCAGGCCGCTTCCCAGCAGAACCCTGACTGGGAGCCAAACTTTGGACATCGCTTAGTGAGAGCCAGAGAGCAATGTCTTCAGAGTTACGGGGTGAGTCTCGAGGGCCGCGCATCCCTGCAGATGGGGTTGATCTGGGCGTGAGTCTCATCACATTTCTACCCAAACTGCAAGACTCACAATATTTTCCGCAGAATCAACGGCAATGCCATCCCAATGGCAGCGTACATGCTCATCGAAATGATATATGAGCCGTCTCTTTTGAGCCGTGTGCGCGATGAACTCTCTTCAATAGCGGGCTTGAACAATTCCAGTTCACTCGAGCTCGATGTCGCTGCTCTCTGCAGACTGCCATTGCTAGGCTCTGTGTACAAAGAATGTCTGCGCCTCCGAGCATCGATACCACTTACCCGTCGCTTGCATAACGACATTGAAATCGATGGCTATACACTTCGAGCTGGAAATTTCATCCTCGCTCCATCCTGGCTGTCACACCAGGACGAGAACGTGTGGTCGGTGCCCGGACACCCGCCCAATGAATTCTGGGCTGATCGATTCTTACATAAAGGTAAGGGATCAACTGTCGCCTCGCCGAAGCTCAGCGTGCCAAGCGCGGGACGAGAGAGTGGAAATGCTATCAAGGCAGGGGACTTCTTCCCCTTCGGTGGTGGCAGCATTATTTGCCCCGGGCGCTTTTTCGCCAAACAGGAGATTTTGACTGCAGTTGCCCTGATTGTGACCTCTTTCGACATTGAATTCGTCAAAAATGTGCACCTGGGTGGAAGACCGTCTGAAAGAGGCCCTGGTCTGGAGAATTGTGAATCTAGGGGCATCATCTCGCTGGATCGAGATGTGATGGTACGCATGCGCAGACGGTCCTAGTAGTTGAGTGACATAGATATTGCTAGAAATTTATTGCAATTAAATTGAGCGCATTTGCCAAGCAAGAGTTAAACTAGATATGACTTCATTCACCATCCGAAGGACGTCGACTGTACAGACATCAGAGAATCCGGGCAAAAAGAGAGCTAAGAAGCATGATGATCGTCTTCAAATAGGGCGCGGTCTCAATTGATCAGAAGCTATCTGTATGACTTAGATTCCTACGATCTCAAGAGCTTCCGGGGAAGCATGGAGTGATCCATCCTGATTCCGTCCGCTGCTCTAGTGTAAGGGTAAAACACAGACGGCGTGGTCCAAACCAACCATAAGAACACCCAAGCATAGCCCATGTAGCGCATTTTCTGGCCAGGGCGTCCTTCACCCACGACCCGCCCCAGAGTTGCAAGGACATCCTCGATGATTATGCCCACCCATTGCATGACGAAGAATTTAAACATGCCTGATTCACATAAGGGGACACCTACGAGGGCGTCGACAATGTGGTGAAGTGCTCCTGAGAGAACAAACGAAGCGCCCAGTCTCGCATGCCGAGTGAGCATGGATTGCCGCGGCAGGCGGAGCAGGGAGAGAAGGAGGTAATCGCAATTAGCCGATAGTAGGGATCGTAGGGTCTGGTGCCATGTCAATCTGGATCGGAGTCAGTCAGTCTGGGCGTTTTGAGAAGACCTGGTGTACGTGGAGGGTATGTAACTCACCCCCAAAAGCGTTGGATCGTCCAGCCATCCGAGATGGAACCGAAGACGGGTGGCCAGTCCGCCGGAGTATCGAGGCCGAGGCCTACAAACACTACGGCCAGACAGCTATACATGGTGCTGATGTAGCAAGCCATGTTTACCCAAAAGCCAACGGTGCCGGCGACGCGGAGAAACAGCTCCTCTGCATCGACTTCAGCCAGGCGCCACGCCAGGTGTTGCTTGTCGAAGGTGTAATTGATAGCTACATTCTGGGGTGCTTGGTGTGCGAAGAAGTCCATAACCACCAAAGCGATGGCTATCCGCACCAGGTGGCCCCCTATAAAGTCGCCTTGCGAGGGGACATAGTCAGGCTTTAAAGCGTCGAATGGGGTAACACCACGGATAGACCACTTCGTTCCAATGCCACGCATGTTCCACAGTTGGCGCCATGCTAGGAAAAGGCTTGAATCAAAGATGCCGCCGCTGTGGATGCTGTCACCCGAAGCGCTGCCATTCTCAGTTGATGGCTTTGCTATGTCATTAGGGCCAACCGGATGGAGGCAGAGCACATCACAGGATCGGGTGGCCAGTATGGCGGTCAAAGCCGCCGATGTGGTGCGCCATACAAAATTGTGTACAACAGTGGGCATAAAAATTACTGCATTCGCAGCAAGGATGGCTACAGCAAGAAGCGCTATGCGCCGAGCTGCTATGGAAGATGCAGGGACGTAGGCAATAATAACAGAGGGTATCAATTGAACCAGCAAGGCAGATACGACAGGCAGCGCCTGAAGCAATTGCGGAGCGGATGCAGCGAGGTAGGAGTCCATAACGGCGAGAGAGGTGGCACTGATCGACTAGACGATGAGCAATAACCTAGCAAAAGACTCAACGAAGATTATGGGAGCTTTAATTCACCCTCAGGGATTGGGTATTGGCCGTGTTTATTGAGACACTTCAAGTTACAATCTACTGGAATTGTTTGTCCATCTGGTGTCGAATCCCACTGATACGAAAGCTGACCAGTGATAGGCTGTCTAGGGCGATCGCATGAAAAGTCCATTGACCCACCGACCCCTGTTATCACTCGTGCAAAAGGACCATCGTACGTGAATACATGAGCATGATACGCTTATGGTCTGGGTACCTCTGTCAGTAAGTATCTTGGAGATTTGCGCGGTTTATGGAGTGCTGCGATGGGCTCCAGCATGACTGCATAGTTTGACTGGTCATATAGATCCACGGAACAAGTTCTGATTGGGTAATTTGCGCATCTAGGTAAGAGTTGTGTTGTATCGTCTTTGCTGGAAGGAATAAAAGCTGGTATGACTCTGACAAGCTATTGTCGTATAGTGAAATCCTGATTTGTGGGTCTTGTTCACTCGAACCGCGTCTGAATGATGACATGCCAGTATCGTATATTTGATTCCTTATTGTGGATCTTGTCCACTCGAACCGTATCTGAATGATGACATGCATTTCCAATATTGCAACATATCACGAAGCTCGAAGCATGGAACTGCATGTCAGAAATTAACTTAGTCGGCCGCCTGCAAGCCAAACTATACTCTCACTACTGAGCCTTGGCTTACGTTCAACACGAGATCGCGATATATGACTATGCTGGATCCTTGAATATACCTATCCATACGGGTATATCTGATAAGCAGTTCATGTGTGAGTCTAGCACTGAAGGGCAAAACGCCATCAATGGGTTCTCGTTTTCAGTGATCTAGCAGTTACTCGTCTTTTGGCGTGTGAAAAAATGGAGTCAACGATACCCTCCAAGATGAAATCCTCAGGCTTGGTGGCTGTTGTCACTTTACTCGGCGCATTTTTGGCTGCACGTCAGATATGCCATTTCTTGCAGAACTTGAAGCTCGCAAAGAATTCAGGTCCAGGCGCCACACTTCCATTGATCTTATGACAACTGATCTTCTAATATGCACCGCAGGCATTCCCTACGTGGTAGTCCCTGTGAGCGGCTACCAGCTGTGGTGGCTCTTGACCTACAAACTCTGGATGCCTCTGTTGCGTCAACTGCCATCGTCATGGACCTCGTCATGGATCGAGTTAGACCCCGAACACTGATATATTAATCTCACTAAACTTGTGTTAGGTTCCTCGTACCTGGGTGGTCATGGAGGCGCTATCATGAGCCATACAAGCAGCTCGGGAGCGACGTATTTCTCACAGTGTCCCCATTCGGTAACATACTATGGGTGTGCGACGCCTATGTGATCAGTCAGATAACCGAAAGAAGGAATGACTTCCCCAAGGACACAGCGATGTATGAGGCCATTGATATTTTCGGGAAAAATTTGGTGACGACTGAGGGAAATGACTGGGTCCGTCACCGCAAGGCAACAGCCGCCACGTTCTCGGAGACGAATATTCGGATTGTATGGACGGAAACACTCCACCAGGCGCAGCAAGTAGCCCGAAGTTGGATTGGGACGGGCCATGCGCCCGAGACGGTAGTAAACGCCTGGGAAGACATGAAAACCCTGAGTCTACACGTGATAAGCCGTGCTGGATTTGGAAGAAAAATGTAAGGTTTATTTTTCACCGGCAGTTGCTGGTATATTGCTTATAAGATGTTTACGACAGGGTGTGGCCGGGAGAAACCCCTTCCCTCAGTGGCTCGAGTGTGGATGCCGGCATAAATGGCGACGCGATCCCTGAAGCCCACACGTTGAGTTTCAAGGCTGCTTTGAGCACAGTCTTAGAAAACTTATTCATGGTGGCTGTATTACCCAGCGTGGTCTTGGGTAAGTATCTTCTGGTTTCGATGGCGTGTCGAGTTAACAAGATCCTCGCAGCAAATATCCCCAGCAAAACAGCCAATCTAGCTTATCAAGCATATAAAGAGTGGTCTGCGTATATGGCCGACATGTATCAGGAGAAACTTGCAGGAATAGAGGCTGAACATACTTCAGAAGACAACAACACTGGGGAAGTAGAATCAATGGACCTCTTAGGTGAGATATAGCCTCCCGTTGTTCCGCTTCGAACCATCTAATGAAAGTAACGTTGAGCAAAGGCGCTCTCATTAGAAACAGTGCCTCAGGGGGCAAAGACGATCAGAAAGCCCTTAGCAAACGCGAAGTACTTGGTAATGCGTTCATATTCATGTTTGGTGGGCACGAAACCACAGCGAGCACCATGTACTTTGCCCAGATTTTTCTTGCACTGCATCCAGCCAGCCAGCGTGAGCTGCAGGCCGACCTTGATGCGCAGTTCCCTGCAGACTATCCCGTTGCCAGTTGGGACTACGACAGAGAGTGTGCTCGTCTCCTGGCAACGATGCCAGGCGCCGTACTCAACGAGACACTCCGTCTAGTACCGCCTCTCATGAGCCTCCCGAAGACTACAGCACTGGGTCGAGGCCCGCAGCCACTAGACCTCAATGGCCGTACTGTGTACGTGCCACCCGGAACGCGCGTCAACGTGGTGATTCCCGCAGCGCATCGCAATCCAAACTACTGGCCAGGCCCCGAGGAAGAACTGCATGCCTTCCGGCCGCAGCGCTGGCTCCTTGATGGGGCATCTGCAGACCACAAACAGGCTGGTGACCTACCGATACCGTTCCGCCCCTGCAAAGGCGCCTATCTTCCGTTCAGTGAGGGACGGCGCGCATGTATCGGCAGGCGCTTTGCGCTGGTCGAAGCCGTGGCCACGTTGGCGGTTCTTTTGCGCCACCACAGCGTCGAGCTGGCGGTCGACGACCTGGCAACTGATGAGGAGGTAGAAAAGATGGGACATGCTCAGCGCGCAGAAGTGTGGGAGTTGACTGCAGCTAAGGCTAGATATATGATGAGCGAAGGCCTCTCGACCCTGAGTTTCAAGCCCAGAGACTCAGTCCCACTGCGCTTCGTGGAAAGGGGAAGCGAGAGATTCTACCAACAGTAAGCGTAGTTGCGTCGAGGGTATATGTTCTCAGTCATGGACTAAAATATGCCTACACAATTTTGATAGAGTGCATGAAAAGATCCACTGCAGTGTCCTTCCGGGTGCGGAGTGGCAGTCTTGAAATGAGAAACAGGCTTTGATTTTACCCAAATCCACCGCATCTGCCCCTGCGCGAAGACCAACTTGCTTCCCTATGAATTAGGTGTTTCTCCGTTTTAAAAAGTCGTCAAATTTACTAATATCAACACGTGTCTATTGTGGAATGGTGTCTTAAATCTGTGTCTGTGGGAAGAGGAAGAAGCCAAGGCTCCTGGCAAATTCCTAATCATGCAGATACCGGGGCGGGTGCTTCTTGTACCATAAAACGGATATGCATCTGAGATAAGACAACCCATTACTTACATATAAGTGCACCATATCCTCGCACTCTGACTGATTTCTAGGTCATTGTCGCCTGTTTAATTTCCAAGGAGCTACGAAAAATGGGTGCACTAGATCCCATTTTGGGAGAGCTGTCGATCAGCCATGCCTTCTGGGGCGTGATCGTGTCGAGTACATTCACTTTTCTCATGAAACTATACGCTGCACGACGCAGGTTCCTTCGTCTAAAGGAACGCAACTTGGTGCGTTACGTTCTTTGCTCACGGCTAGAAAATAACATGGAATTCATATCTCTAGCCCATGCCACCATGGAGCCCCCTATTCGGCCACCTGCTTTATGTGGCATCGATCATGTCCAATCTGCCTCGAGACTGCCATCCCCATTATATGGCAGGTGAGATACGTCGAGCAATGCCTGAGCTGGGTCCTCTATTCTACCTGGACCTGTGGCCCTTTGGGCCGCAGATGTTAATCGTGAGCTCGCCGGACGCAGCTTATCAGATCACGCAGAAGCATTCCTTGCCCAAGTACCATGCTTTGCGCAGGTTCCTCTATCCACTGACGCACGGGTTCGACTTGTTAACTATGGAAGGGAATTACTGGAGGGAGTGGAGAGCTATATTCAGTCCCGGGTTCAATGGCAGCCATCTCATGACACTCGTTCCTGGTTTAGTAGAGGATACAGAGGCTTTCTGCGATATCCTGCATGAACGAGCCAGGAAAGGAGTGCTTGCTCCATTGCATGAGGCTACCACCAATCTTGCGATGGACGTCATCGGCCGAGTCGCACTGTAAGTGAAATATGATTCTGTGGTTTTATACCGTCAGTCATGGCTTACATATTAACTCCAGAGACACCCAGTTAAACACCCAGCGTGGGCAGAACCCGCTGGCGAAGGCTTTACGCAATCAGATCCCTTGGCTTAATTTTGGGAATGATATGGATCTCCTCGCCCGGTTCAATCCATTTCGCCCACTCATCTGTTGGCGTAACAAGAGAACCATGGACCAATACCTGGCTCGAGAACTAGACACACGGTACCGCACGAAATCGATGACGCTGGTCAACGGTGCAGAACGCGGGAGGTCTATCACAGATCTAGCCATCGATACATACCTCAACAGGTCAACAGGCACCCAACGCCTGGATGAGACTTTCATGAAATTCGCCATAAACCAGATCATCCTGTTCATGTTCGCCGGACACGACACGACCAGCAGCACTATATGTTACGCCCTCTATCTGCTTTCTACCCATCCTTTGGCGCTTGCTGAACTTCGCAAGGAGCATGATACAGTCTTGGGTACCAATACTTCTGAAACTGCCACATTACTACGTCAGTCTCCGTATCTGTTGAACCAGCTTCCCTATACCTTGGCAGTCATCAAAGAAACCCTCCGCCTGTTTCCGGCTGCCTCGAGCACTCGCTCTGGCGAGCCTGGTACCCATGTATTAGCTGGTGGCCAACGGTTTCCTACAGAGGGCTTCATGGTTTGGTCGCTGCACCAGGCACTACACCGTGACCCTGCTCTGTGGAATATGCCAGACGCCTTCCGGCCCGAGCGGTGGCTGCCAGATCGAGCTGACGAACTCAACCGCCCGCTTCGAGACGCATGGCGGCCATTCGAGTTCGGACCGCGCAATTGTCTAGGCCAAGAACTCGCTGTGCTGGAAATAAAAGTGGTTCTAGTCATGCTTGTACGCACATTCAATGTTATTGTGGCGTACGAAGAGTGGGACAGGCTACAGGGACATCACGATGGAAAGCCACATAACATGACAGTAGCAGGCGAAAGGGCCTATCAGGTTGGAATGCAACATCCTAGCGAGGGGTTTCCTTGTAGAATACAAGTACTCACTTCATAGCAATAAGATGCAAGTTAACGTTCGTACAGGGCTGCGAAAGTGTGAGAATGTGAATTTATCCTCAAGTAGAACATTTCTTTACCGTTCAACCGGCTATTTCTAGCAGCATCCCCGAAGGATTTTCACCTCCTGCCAATACGAAAGAGCACCCAAGCCCTGATATTGGTTCTGACACGAAAGCATATTTATGTCTGGAGTGTACCCAACGTGATTAGAAAAATTGAGAAGATTATATCTGCTGTGGCAGTATGACAACTGCTGCTTTACAGCCATCTGATGAGTACTTAACGATCTGACTATATCTCTTGGCCTCTGCGGTCTTGAATGAGCTCATTACTGACCAACCTTACCCAACCAAGCGCGTACCCATGGCGTCACATTGGTGTGAAACCAAACATTCCCGTCTGCGTAAATCAGAACCCTTTCTACAATAGGCACAGGTAAGGGTGTTAAGCGAGCAACACCAGACTTCAGCAAGGCATCGCCTGCCCAGCCCATCGAGAACCATACCCAGCAGATTACCCACATGTGACTTATGATTTTCGTCCACGTAACACCCACAGAAGTCTCTAGTGGCTCTGAGGTGTCACCTTTCCCTTTGGGATCATGTGAGTCACTGCGCTTCTTTGGCATCCGGATGAGATGCTTGTACACAAACTTAACCAAGTCCTCAAATTGGATGGCGAAGGGCTGTAGCATGTAGAAAATGAACTGCAGACGGAATCGCACCCAACGAGGCTCGCCCTCGTTGGCAGGCATGACAAAATTTGTCACGCCATGGAAGATGCCCGAAAGGAAGAAGCTAAAGTATATGCGGGTATACTGGTCCAGGTTGCTACCGCGGCGCAAATCAAGGAAGGACACAAATGCCCTGCTATACAGCATGAATGTCTATTTGAACAGTAATAGTTAACATTGTGTTTCTAGCCAAGTCGGGCAAACGAGATCAAGGGCACTCACTCTCCTGATGATTTGATGTTCCCATGCATTCCAAAATAGTCGTACTGAGCTCAGGTCCTGGAAGCTACCCAGCCATTCTGGCCAATCCTGTCACCATGTAAGCCAGGTTGTCCCGTGATGGGTCATGGAAATAAGATTCACCTCCGGATCGTAGATGCCAATGGCGACGGTTAGCCCCGAGCATACCAGATACTGGAACTGGAGCTGAGCAATGACAGACAGCAGCACATGCCAGCTGTTATAGAGGGACCGAGACCAAGAAGTCGCGCGTACAGTGAGTGTCGCCATATCAACGCCAGGATAGTAGAAGTGCCTCAACGTGTAAACCATCATGGCGTCTACGATAAAGTAAAATGTGAGGTAACGGCGCAACTGATAGACCACGAAGTGCCAACGGGTGACAGGGGCATCTCCACGACGGACGCCCCTGATCTGCTGGCTCCACTTGATGCCGCGTGGATTCACCCACAAAGCCGCAGCCCATTTCAGTTTCCGCCACCCAAAAGACATGGACTCGGCCTCATGCTGCGGTCGATCGATACGCCAGTACTCCCGTTCAGGCCGCACAAACATCAAGTGCGCCATGGTTAATAAATACCAGGGCCATTGCGAAATCAAGGCAGCGCGAGTTTCAGCACTGTAAGGGGCCAAATTGGTTGCTGATGCGTAGGCCAGCGTCCCGATCAAGGGCACGAATATGAAAGCTCTGTTTTGGAACGGAGGGCATGCCAGTGCTAAGATCTGGACCAGAGGTAGAAGAATATGTACTGCGTCGGTACCTGTTGGCGCCATCCTGATAGACGTTCCTCAGAAGAAAGAGATAAGGCTCACGCGCATTGACTTGGTAGAGAGTGTCTTTCTTCAGAGGGTATGGCTAAAAAAGAGGAAATGCTCCAAAAAGGACTTGCAAGAAATCGATTATCAAAGAAATGACATTTACGGGGCCGCCTATATTTTCGCGTTAGGCTTATAGCGCGAATCCAATCTGGCCTGTAGATGCATGTTCTCTCCGGGCCCCGACAGCCGAAAAATGTGTATCGTGATGGCCGAGTGCTACACTGCTATCTTTCTGACTGCATTGTCGGCCGCAAGGCTTAGATTCTATTTCTAGTGCATCTATTCACCAACTGCATGTTACCCTTAGCTCTTGCTGACTACATGACTGGATTGCTTGAGCATTAAGACGTGCATGGACTTTGAAACTACTAAGTCTGTTCGCTGACTGCATCTGCATGCTTTGGAAGTTCCTACATGCCTATTACGTAGAAGACCAAAGGGCCTAGGTACTTACTTCCCTCTTAACACAGTCTGGGACAATCGGAATGAAGTGACGTAAGCTTGGAGAAATGAAACCATGCACCATTCGCATGTAACCTCGTTCCACTTGCACACACAGGCTTGCCAAGCTATAGGTAATCTTTAGATTATCGGCAAGATACCCGTAATCAAGGCCTCTACGTTATTCGAAATACTAATCGTTTCCCGGTGGACTTGTCCCTCAGACACATGGCCCATTCGACAGAATAGCAAAATGCCCTCGTTTCTCAGCCGCCTTGTGAGCTTGATTCGCATATGGTCTCTAAAAGCCGCCGTGAGCGCTCTTCTCATTGTCTGGCGTGCAGTCGAGCCTCCTTCGGCACACTGCGCCCCGACTCTGGTCAAGACTTATCATGTCAGGCCGAAGCTGCGCAATCGCATTCACATTCCACGGGCATATGAGTCGCACCGGGCACCTCTTCCCCTTTATCTCAATATACATGGCGGCGGCTGGACCCTCATGGAAGCCTTGGATGATGACGAATTCTGCTCGTACATTGCCAATACATTCAACGTCGTCGTTGTGAACATTGACTACCACAAGGCACCTCGGAACCCGTTCCCTGGGCCCATCAACGACGTGGTAGCCATTGCAGGTGCAGCTATAGCTGATGAGGAGCTTCCAATAGACCGTAGGCGCATCGCTATGGGTGGCTTCTCAGCTGGAGGCAACCTCGCCTTGGCCGCGTCCCAGAGAGCCGAACTGCATGATGTCATCCAGGCGGTGGTCTCGTTCTTTGCCCCCTTGGACATGGCGACGCCTGTTTCACGTAAGCTCGAAACCAGGCTACGATCAGATAAGCCAGACATGTTGGCCGGCATTCTGGGTATTTTCAATGAAGCATACATGACTCCTGGCACCAACCCCACCAACCCTCTGCTCTCACCGATATATGCCAAGAGAGATGCACTGGCTGCTTGGCTGTGCGTCATTGGCGCCGAAGAAGACTGTCTGTGCCTCGAAAGTCGGGATTTCGCAGAGAAGATGGCATTATCTCCGGATAATGAGGGCAAGTCTGAGAGTGATACCTGGGAGAGGGGAAAAGTCAAATGGGAACTGATGAGAGGGATGGCACATAACTTCACACACCTCAGAAAGCGGGCTCCGAGCGCGGAGATCAGAAGGAAAGAGGCCAACGTGGCACTCTATGGTAGAATCTTTGCGTGGCTCCATTCAGGGCCCTGGTCGTAGAGAACGTGCCCGACACTCAGACTGTTCTCCTGCAGCGAATACTTGCGCATTGCTTTCACTTACGGGGTTGCGAATCTCTTATCATACATAACAGAGCTCTCAGGTTATAGTCTCAAGATATCACTGACGTATATGGGAGAATCAAAACTCCCTGGGTGCTTTTAGATAATATATGCCATGAGATACTGCCTTGATTCATGTGGTCTACTTCTATCTTAGAAATTTCAGCATGACAGCCATTACTGTCAGAGAGAAGACGAGAAAACAGGCGGCCCGTCGACGAAAATATCGCCTGGCAAGACCCTTCTCAGTGTACTTCACGTCCCAATGATGCCATCTTGGGAACATGCACATAAAGGTGAATTGGAGTTGAGAATACCTAGTGCATGTCAGTGAGGGTGTATGATTGTATCGGCACGCAAGACGTACGGGCAAACGGCACTGTTCCACCCCTTGGCACCCAGGTACCAGCTGTTGCAACTGGGCCAGACTTTGGTCTTGGTTCTGGCCTGGACATCGGCGGTGTAATCGAGCAGCGGCTGCGTCTTGATCTGCACCGTCCTAACCTCTCCTGACAAGATCCCTGGGACGAAGTTGAGCATATATGAGATGGCATTCTCGCTAGCCAGGATGGCGGATGAATGCCCACTCAGGGTGTTGGGCCCGAGTATGGTGAAGAAGTTCGGGAAGCCATCGACTCCGAGGCCGAGGTACGCGTGCGGCCCTCCCCTTTCGGCCCATACTTCCTGAAGCGATTTGCCCCCAACTCCAGTGACTTTTAGAGAATGTAGGAACGTTGAAGTGTCAAACCCGTTGGCGAGAATAATCACGTCAGCCGGCAGCTGTAATGTTTCGTCGGATGGTTCTGTGGCGTAGCCAGGCCGGTGCCCGAGGGTAACTCCGCCGGACTGTACGGAGAGAAGTGGTCGATTTGTGAGGTCGACGTTGCCCTCGTTGAGGCATTCAAGCCATTGGCCATCGAGAACGGTACGCTTGCAGCCTACTGGGTAGTCCGGAACTAGGATCCGTCGATACTCTTCGGACACGGTTCTTTCCAAGTTGCGCAGGATTCTGGCCTCGAATCGCTTCCGGCGCCGAACACTGAAGTCTGACACCCCAAACAAGAGCCAGAAAGACTCTGCTCCTAAGAACAACAGCAGTCTTAGAAGCTTCCCCAGACCTGGCACGGTATTCAAGGCAGTCCGCGAGTACTTGCGCCACGCCTGCGGCACAGGAGGCCGTGGGTTCACCCATGGTGGTGATTTCATGAGCTGTGTGACCGACTTCGCCAAGAATGGTGCTTTGGTCAGTCGCGGTACGAATTGTGCGGCACTAGAGCCGGCGCCGATAACCACGACATTTCGGTCCGCGAGCGGCACGCTGTAGTCCCATCGGGCAGAATGGAACATGTCCCCCTGAAAGGTCTCAACACCGGGGATGTCACTGGGCCAGGCCTTGGGCTCGACAAGCCCGCCAACGCAGCTCACCAGGATTTTCGCACGCACGCGCTCACGCTTGAGATGAACGCTTGCCTCTCCATGTTTTTGAACCCGGGCATGCCTGTCTGCTGCGCTCAAGTCACCCGCCCCTTCTGCGAGGTGCGTGAGCGTCAGCTCCCATTCTTCTTCGTCCTGGAGCCATATTGCGTCTGTCACCTCGGTATTGAGCCGCAAATGGTCGGTAACACGGAATTTGCGACAGACGTCGCCCAGGTAGTTGAGAATCTCCTGTCCCTCTGGGAATAAAGATGTCCAACTGTAGTTGGGAGCGAAAGAAAAGGAGTAGAGTAAGGCCGGTCTGGATTTAACGCACTCGTCTCAGCAAAATGCTGCACCTTCATTCTCAGGTAACTTACATGTCACAGGCTACACCCGGGTACCGATTGATGTACCAAGTTCCACCAATGTCTCCTTGCCGGTCGAAGAGAACAAAATCGTGAAAACCTAACTTTTGCTTCAATCGACAGGCCGTCGCAATACCAGACTCTCCGGCACCAACAATAACAATAGGGTAATATTGAAGCTCCATCCCTCTTTGCGATAAATGGTTTCCGGAAGAGGCTGGCCGGCAGTAGGTAGCGGCCAGGGCTATAAACCCAGTGGCGAGTCTGCGACTAACACACCAATCAAGTGAATGTCAGTCGATCATGGGTAAAGGAGTGAAGTGCTCAGCATTAGTAAGTATCCATTGACTGATCATTCATCTTAAGCGCAGATACTTAGCACAAGCGTGTGTCGTATGCCTGGATTATCCTCCAGAATCTTAGCGCATGCATGGAGGTCGTATGTTGTGGAGCTTACCTGCAGGTGGGTGCTTAAAGCGATACCCTGGTACTACCAGGTACCTGCACCGTCTCATGGGTACATGGTTCAATGTAACTCATCAAGGTACCTGTGTTCCAATGTACTCAAGGATTCACGTAGATAATTCTGTCAGGCTACAGCTAACATAGCGGCTTACAGGACGAAAGACAGCCAACAGACCCAATTAAGTGGATCAACCTGGGGTAAAGACTTCTCAGACTGTCGGTAAGTGTGCCTCCTACGACCATCACTATTACCCTCAATTAGCGATGTAACCTTCACTGGCATGCGAGTATTGGCGTAAGCCTTGCCCAGACTGTCCAGACGAGATGCATCGTGGCAAACTACATAGTACGGTAAACGAGGAGGCATCTATCTCGCCTTAAATTCTTATCTCACGTTGGTTCTAACTGAATATCGAATATAGCAGGATTATGAACTAAAACATGTAACTTATATTCTGTTTATGGTTGCTTACTAATATATTCCAAGACTTGTCCATCCTTTCCTCATGTCTAACATCGTGGGAAGCGTAGCAAAATCGTGTGACTACGTACCAAGTGTCGCGCATTTGCATACATCACCCCATGACCTGAGAATGAAAAGAGTGTTGTATTCACCTTCCTCCCCTTGTTTCTTGCTGCTCGTCATTCGTTACTTTGTAGATGCTTGAACTATTTTACAAGTTGCTTCACGTGATGCCCTGAGACTAAACACTAGGAAGTACTGCAACGACAGGACACGAAGAGTTACACAAAGATACAGCAATAAAGGTCATAGCATCAGACTCACTGCTCCCTCGCTAAGGCTTACTGCCGTGACTGCCTGACAGTCTCGGAGGCGGGGCACGGTAACCTGGGAGTTTCCGTACGGGAATATCTTCGAGTGCAGAGGGGCAAGGCGCGAGAACCCCAAGGATCGCATGCTTTTAGCAAGTCTCTCGATCGTCGCAGACTTCGTGGTTTTTAACATATTTTCGGGCTCGTACACGAAAGCCCTTCGCCATTACAGATCTTTCCCGTTATATCCAGTCCAAAAAAAACCAGATGCCTCCCTAAGTTGTGTTCGGCAAGCTTGAAAAGTTGGTGGAGTGACTTAATACCCTCTAAAATATCTAAAATGGAGGCGACACTAGACTTCTTTGATTGTTACTAAGCGATGCTAAATTCGTCTCTCAGTTTGTCACGCCGGGTCTCGAATCGTTTGGGGCTCCTCAAACTATAGATTTGGTATTTTAGCCAGTCGCGCCGCCGCTCGATCCCATTAATGCAACCCATAAACTTGTGTCCACAATAAAGCCGTGAGCCTGCCTTCTCTTTGGCAACTCTTCGATTAAGCTCTTGCATGCGATTTGGCTGGTGTGGTCCCTTGGGCAGGCGATGGTCGCTCCTGAGCTGGCACACCTGAGAGGACGGGTGTGCAAGATCGCGAAATCTCCTTACTGTGTACCGAGATTGGCGGACGTATGATCAGTAGCGAAACTAGGGTCACTTGGGGAATCTCACATGTTCGCGATCAGGTCCCGCGGATAAGCTCATCTGACTGAAAGAAAATGCTATCCAAATTTCCGGTGTCTGATAGCTGATTGCCTGTTCCGCATATTTCAATACATCTTGTCTGTAATATATATACGTTTTCAAAAGAGCAGATCACGCGTCGAGGAATGAATCATTTACATATATGTATTAGGGGACCTCTTCCGATTTGGTGATATGCTTTTTATCTCCCTCACCTTCATACCCTCATCTCGGTGTTTTGCTGTTCTACCAACACGACCAAAGGGCGCCAGTAAGACACCATATCTATCCTTGAGAGACATGAAGCGTACGAAATACAAGATTTCGCAACGGCGAATCCCAGAAAGCGAGAAGCATGTGACCTTGTCGTGAAAGCCTCCAGGCTGCTTTGGAACTCCTAAGCGAGAGCGAACCTGCTGTGGATGCGGCTCACAGGGTTGGAGTTGACAACCGTGCTTTGATGATCAATTGATAAAGCTCAAAGTGCTGAATGAACTTCATGGTGCTAATCCATGCAGAGTCATGACCCTTCTCTGCAAGGTAGTCCTTCTACTCATGACAGTGGTAACGTCTCACGACCGTGACGATGCATGAAGACTTATGCGCTCGCTCAAGTCTCACAGCGGCAATCAAGGCAGATTTGTTCTTACACCTTTACAATTTGACGCAATATTCGTACCGGAGATCGCGGATGAGATTTCGTTTCATTTTACGCGGTTCACTTGCCTTGTTAATATAAGGCACGAGTGTGACAAAAGTGGCAAAACGCAGCCATACTACGAAGTAAGTTTTCCATATCGAAAGGGGTTCCTTCTGTTACAGCCTCAGGCATGCCATTTAGCAGAGAGCTATTGTGTGCTAGGTTGAGATGTGAACTTCGGAATGACCTACGGACACGGTCTTCGCATGTCAGATGCTGGTCATGATGCCTTTTTTTCCTTTTTTTTCTTTCTTTCCTTTTTTTGAAGTAAAGAACTGATGTTGGCCAGAATCAGCAACATCAACGCATATAGGTAAGCCCTTTGACATGCTAGGTAGATCCCGGGCAAAGAGGCGGTGAAGCTTCATGCCTGCATACCGTATATAACGCTTTACAAACTGAGAACTGATACATACGACCATAGACGCTAGAGAACTCGGGATCCCGTCCGCTCTCCCATAGATAAACTGGCGATCGCTGGATTAGTAGTTGGGTGGGTGACCACCAGCGAATACCCGGTGTTGTATGTTTTTGCTTTTTTGCATCCTCTGCACTCACATTCTACTATTTCGATAGATAATACACACTGACTTAAATAAAACCTCAGATTCTCAGTTTGAATCATCATATTCCTATTTCCTGTTCAATGGTAGCCACACCCTTCGCAGGCCCCAACATACTACCCCACAACCCGAACGCGGGAGAAACAGAGTTTCACACATGTCAGTGGCTCTTTTCCCCCGTGATCAAAGCATAGTTTCTAGTCGCAAGGATGATGTAGTTCACACCAGTCTTTATCCGTAAAGATCCAAACCCAATGCCCAACGTGGCAGAGAGGAGCCCCACGTGGCAGCGAGATGGACAGCACCAAACCTTGTCCCCCAAATGTGCGAGTCCTGGACCACCTCACCGGTGCAAACCTTGCTGTGCTGTGCGGATGATGTCCCCTAGCACCAAAGTTCGGAATCGTTGTTCGCTGTCGGATCTTTCCCTTTTCCAAAGAGGGAGAAAGTTGGCTTGGTTGGCCATAGTTTAGGCGGCGGGAGGGGATCTCGGGGGGGAAGCGTCAAGGTGACATTGGTTTGCGAACGGGCCAAGGGGACCTGTGTGTTCGTCGTATAAATACTGGCACGGCCACGGCGCGAGTCATGACTCCTTGTGGCCTACCGTTGCTGAGGTAGTATCTCCTTGCCTGTTACGACGGGAGCATGGACCAAGTGCATCCTATGCCTTACTAGATTTGCATACACGTTAGGCAAGATCAGGGCCAGGGACTTCTTGGAAGCTAGGAAATTTTGGAGTGCTTCCCCAGTCCTGAGCTCTTCAGTTCCATATCCATCACGGCGGGACCAAAGTCATGTATGCATCAGTCACATTGCAATCGCAGTTCATTTTGTGTGGTCATGAGCTCGTGAGTCTATCCTTGTTTCCTGAGTTTGCCTGTGTCCATCTAATCAACAAGTGATGCGACATCTGCCGCCGAGATCCCGTCGACTAGATGCTTGGTTGGCTCCTTAACGCAAGACCGTGCAAATATGTACAAAGTGAAGTGAAAATTTTTACCGCCCCATCCAAACGCAATATCGCCTATGCCCCTATGGTGGTACAAGAAGAGAATCGAGATCTACACGTGACATTTAGGCAGTGGCGTAGGTCTGGCCCAGAGAGGTCAGGGTGGTGCCGCTGAACAGAGTGTCGGTGTAGAAGTACGAGTACTTCTGAACGTAGTTGTAGGCCGAGTTGGTATCGAGCTGCTCGAGAGCATAAGTCATGAACTCAGTCTCGTCGCCAGAGGTAGCAGCGAACTCGGTTACCCAGACGGGCAGGGAGAACTGCTCGTGGGCCTTGTCCAGGAAGGCGAGGAACTCGGTGGCGCCCTCCTGGCCTCCAGGTCCATACCAGTGCAAGTTGATGAAGTCAACCGCGCAGTTTCCGCTGCAAGCAGTCATGAAGGCCGAAAGCCAGTCAAGACCCTGGCCGGCGGAAGCACTGCTGGTGATGGAAGGAGCGCCAATGGAGATACGTCCCTTGTAAGGGTTGAGGTACTGCTGGTGGTAGTTGGCAGCATCGGTAGCGGCCAGGTTGGCCTGACCAGCGTTGTCACACTCGTTGAAGCTGAACAGAGCGCCAACATTGTCGGAGATGGCCTTCTCTGCGGCAGTGTCCCAAGCCGAAGTGTAGTGTGTGGGTCCCCAGAGCATGGGAATGTAGGTGATGTCAGCAGTGAGACCACCGCTGTTGAAGCCCCAGTCGTAGCACCAGTCGAACTTGCTGCTGCCCACGGACAGAATGCTAGAAACGAGGCTGGCACTGTTGTAAGCGAGACCACGCTTGCCAGAGGTGCTGCCGCTGCCGCCGCTGGAGACCGAGGTGGTGGCAGCTGCGGTGCTCGTGGATGAGGTAGCAGCTTCAGTGGTAGTGACGGGGTTGGGTGCGTAAGTGGTGGGGACGGCAGCAGCCTCAGTCTGGACCGACGAAGGGGCCACGACGACCGAGGTGGCCAGGGTAGTCGGGCTGGATGCCGCAGGCTCGGCAACGACCGAAGGAGCAACAACAACGGATGCCGAAGTCGATGCCTCCGGGACGACGATGCTGGTGGTGGAGGGGCGGCTAGCCGCGTAGAAGGACTTATCGGCGGCAGCGGCGGTGGCTGCGCCCTCCTCGCCCTCGTAGACAGTGACGGTCACGTAGTCGGTGACGATCTCGACCTCAGTAGCGATGTAGTCCCTCTTGTGCATGTGTCGGTGACGGCTCGAGGCCTCGACAAGGTTGGTGGCGCACAAGGCAGCCGGGACAATGTACTTGGTGAACATTTTGAAGATAGTTGCAGGCAAGCACGTGTATGGTGAGACGTCCTGGACGAAAAGGTCAGGCTTTTGTGTCGTCGAGGTGGTCAGTTAATGTCAGATGACGCTGTGTGATGTTTCTGCTTTGTTTGTTTCCGTTGTAATGAGTGCGTAGGAGCCAGCCAGAGAACGAATGACGATGATGGTGATCGTCGATGAGAATGAGTGAACCAATATCAGAGGGCCGGTATCTGTGGGCTGCCGAGGGACGCAGAAAAGAATGATGCGTTCTCGAGAAGTGAGTTGCTGTCTACCGGAGCAGTGAAATTGGGAGTGTGATTGTGGTGTATATGGCTGTGTATCGTTGGGCAACACGGACAATATACAAACGGACGGGTGGAGACGGCAATCACGGGGTGTAAAGTGAGGCAAGCTCAGGGAAGAGATCGAAGCTGGCGACCTGTGGAAACGAACGGTGAAATGAACGGATATGCAGAGAACAAAGCGTTGCTGGCAGAGGACAGGAAAGGATTGTATTCGTAACGTGTGGGGGGAGGGAATTAAATGGGCAGACGATGGTCCAGGAGGGCATGTGTTTGCTGCGGGTCGCCTGTGAAGGATTGGACGGGATGGCAGCGATGCGCCAGGGGTCTCGGGGCCCGGTTGGTGAAGATGGCGTGGGCTGCGTGGCCGCTGGATGGCTGACGATGCGGGGCCTGCAGCGGGCTCTGGCAACCTTTGGGCACTACTCTCCAGGTCCTGCCAGGCACCGCGGCCGCTGATTGGACGGCACGCGGCGGATCGCCAGGGGCGAGACAACCCTGCGAATTTATGGAGCCCTGATCGGTCTGGACAACCTGAACGGTGGGACCTGGCGGACGGACACCAGGGTTTTCACTGTTGGTCCCGGGGCTTGCTGTGGGCTTTTCACGCTTACACGACCGTTCGGACGGAAGCTGGCGGGCCATGGGCGCCAGCCAAGCCATTGGCTTTTCCAAGTTTCGTGGCCCCAGTTCTTGTTGTTGCCATGTGCTGCCCCCGTCTCCGTCCAAGTCGGGTCCGTACCCAGGTACCAGGAGATAAAGATAGCGACCTCGTATCATTCGACAAGATCCCACCTGCTTTACGGAATAAGATGAGCAGCTGTCATTTGGTACAAGATGGCCACACGAGGACAGGCATTCGTCCGCGTTCGCCGCCTACGCACTGCGATGACAGACAGCCCCAAATCTGCTTCCTTCTGCCGGCAGTGTGTCTCTTGTGTGTGAGTGATTGAGGAGAAGCGGAAAGGCTTCCACCACGACAAAGCTATCTACGGTAGGTAGTACCGGTAGGCAGGTAAGTTGACTAGGGGGAAACTCTGCGATCACAGTAAACGGACGGCCCGTTTCTGGTTTGACGCCGTCAGACCCCATCCTCTCTTGGAAACCGGCTCCTCAGCCTGTGACTGGCTGCGAGCTGCCCCCCTTCCTGCAGGTACCAGCCGCTGGGCTCGTCAAACTGCTGGTTCTGGGCAGCGATGACTGAATCAGGACCTGTTTTTAGCCCCCGAGCGCTGTTCTCTTGTCGGGACCGTGTGCAGTGGTATGATGATGACGGCCGAGGTATTTCCATCGCCCTCCATCTGCCATGGCTAACCCCCTAGAAGTGACGAGGTCCCTCGGTGCCCAGGTCTTTGCTGACGCCCGTACTGCCAGGTTAGTGGGCAGCTATTCTCGGCAGCCTATTTCCCGCTACGTGCGACATGCGCCGCATGGTGAAATCAAGTCCCTCTAGCATGTACGGAGTACCAGTCCTGGTATTCTGCACTTGAAAATAGGATGCTAGCGATTGCTTTGCCGGTTTCAGTTCTGCTTGATACCATCCTGCCCAAGCACTAGTGAGCGCCACGTCGCCCACCACGACGGCACCCTTTCTGCTGGCAGAATCACCACAGAAGCAACTGACAACTAATAAATGCCGCGCGTCTGCAACATAGGTTTCTCTTGGGCGCAGCTTGACATGGCCCACGTAGACCAGCTTGTGCGAGCAGCGTAGTCGAACTGGGCCAGTCTGCCGCTAGCTTGGGCGGCTTCCAACTTTCTCTGTCCCGTCACCACGCCTTGCCCGAATCTTACAAGGGTCTTACGTGGGAGACCCATACCGCTGGAGGATCCGCTGGCTAGAATGCTTGGCATTGTGCGACAGGAACCGCTCACCAGGTGAGACGAAGCGAGATTTGCTAGGAGGACCCAAGACCGTCGGCTCTCTGATTGGCCATCGCCGGAACACGAACACTCGGTGTTGATCTCTTCTTCTTTGGCAAGTTTTAGGGCTTGGATGACTTTTCTAGCCCCATCCCAGTGCCGATGCCAAGCTTTCTGCCCGCCTTACCTGACGCTCATCAATCTTGGCTGAGCGACGATCACGCTCCAACTGAGATGCTTGCAATTGTGGGCGGTGAATTACCACGTTATGAAGGAACGCAGTAAATCAGGTATGTTATAATACCAGCATTGGTAGACAGAGCCTTCTGTGTTGTGCTACGTCGTCATCAATGGCAAGCCGGTGGCTCCTTTAGCATCGCATAATACCGCGACACTGGTTACAAGGTGCTCAATGCAAGCATTGAGCGATTTCTCCACCATGTTGCTCGGCCATTCCGTGCGCCAGCACGATCTTTGAGATCTACAGTATCTGATGCAATTTCATCGCCATATTTGGCATCCACGCGGGTGAGAGGCGCTGTTGACATTCGTTATGTTGTTGAGCTAGATTAGACATACAAGTCTAGCCGTTGCACAAGTCTACGTTGACCGGGAGTCGGGAGTTTGTGCGCTGTAATTTGGCATCACACTCCCACGGCAGTCTTTGCATACCTAGGCATGTCGCAGCGCCTTACGCTCAGGGGATGGCAATCACCATCAGTGATTTTGTGAGCGAGGTCTAAAGGTATTGGAACAGGAAGTGCCTCAGCGAAACGACAGCTCTTTCCTCTCCGTACTGCCATCACAGGATCAAGACTGCAGAGCAACATACTCTAGTGAGATTACTCATTGAGGATTCTTAGGCAAATATCTTTCAACAGCGCTATCCGCCCAAAATCCAACTCAAGCCTCGGCCGGATAACTTATGGTATGCGCGCTGGCTAGCCTCGAATACACAAGTTGTGCACGAGTAACTTGAAGGAGCCTAATGGGATGATAGCCCATAATCTAGCGAAGCAGATTGACACGACATCATTCTGGTGTATGAACCAACGTCGTCGTAGCTGACTTCGTGGGTCATTTGTAGATGCCGCATTCTGTGTTCTGCCCGATTGGAAAGGGTAAGGTTCTAAACTTTACCAGCCATTATACCTCACAATGCCACATCATCCTATATTCCGGCATCTTCCACCTACTTGCCTCCCAATTTGGTGAGTCAGAAGTTGTATTTCATTTGGAGGGCATCCTAGGTAGTCTTCTTTCCGACTAGCCTTACAGAGCCACATACTAGGCTGTGGTAGGTATCACCTTTGTCATCCGGGCCAGTTGGCATCAGGAGATGTGATGGGGAACTCTACTTGGACTGGACCTTGTCCACAGTGAGACCCCTTCGAACTTTATGGTAATCCATCTCTTGAACGCCTACAAGCATCGTCCACTGTCAAAACTGACCAAGAGTTCTCTTACACCACCGCGCAACCCTCAAGGGTCATAACATCAGCCTCAATTAACCAAAGATACACTAGCAGGGTCAATAATGTTATAATATCAAGATTGGGCCGGAGGCGACGCATATTCTTGGACTCTAGAGGTTAGCGTATGCTCACATTGTAAGGCGCCTTCATCAACTTCAAGTATATCCGATACGCTCAATCAAATCCGATACGCTCAATCAACAAGTGAAGGAGAAACATCGAACGTTGTCAGCTCGGTTCACCTTCCCGAAGAATGAACTGATTCGCCGACAACTATAGACTCAGCCACGCCTTATAGGCACAGCGGTTCCAAGGTTGACCCGCCTCCCCCTTGCTGATAATGGCTGTTGCCTGGCCGGCCTTGATGGTGGTGCTCAGATTACGACTTTTTCAGCCGTAATCGACGAGGGGAGGCAATGAGTCGTGCAGGGCCACGATCGCTCCCAGCGCGTTGCACTGCCATTGAGTTATATATTTTAGGGAATACCGAAGGTAAAATGACCACAAGCGTCTCCGAGTTGCATCACTGACCCAATGGGTAGTTGCAAACTCAGCCATGATTCAATGTGTCAGCACTGCCACTGGTGGCCGCACGTGATCTTTAGGCGATGAAGCTACTATCCATGGTGTCGCTTGGCATTAGGGAACCTCAGCTGTCAGGCAGAGAACGAGACAAACGCTCCAGCAGCCAGACTCAACGAGATGCTCAGACGAATTGCCTAGAAGTAGTTCGACTTCAATCTTGACACTCCGCTTGCTACCACTAGGTTCCACTAAGAAGTCATAGTTGGGTCGCTTCAATATGGATCCTCTAGACTTGACCCCAAGTATACCACCCTTGATGACTTTCAATGAAGGCTCCCCAAACTTTGATTATACCGCGTTCTGGAAGGAGGACGAAATCGAATATCTTGCGGAGGATAGCTCTTCGAATTCAAATCTTGCACTTACGGCTCATTCTTCGTCCAGCACTTCGCCGCCTACAGCAACTGTGTCCAAGAAGGGCTCACATGACAAGCAACGGCATGAGCGGAGGGGGCATACCAAGAGTAGAAGAGGGTGTTATAATTGCAAGAGAAGGAGAATCAAAGTCAGTTGGGGGGCTGCATCTAATCCGATACCGAAAAATCTGACTCCTGTGTACAGTGTCAAGAGACGCACCCTGCGTGTGGCCACTGCATCAAGATGGGATTGCAGTGTGAATACCCAGCCGTCGCTCAGATTGTTCATCAGGTCAGTGGTCGTCATTACCCAATATCAGAGCATTCTATCTAAACTCGAGCCAGCCGCAACATCAGGTACCCCTTTTCAGCTTACAGGACATGAGGTTCTTCCAGCATTTTCTCCTTGCATCTGTCCCTCGGCACCCTCTGGGCAATGAAGGCATATGGACTCATGAAGTGCCCTGCTTATCGCAGAAAGTCGGTTCACCTGTGGGCTATACCATGGTTGTCTCATGCTGACGTTGGCCAATAGTACGAGTATCTGATGCACGCTGTCCTCGGCCTCGCAGCGACGGAACTCATGGTCCAGGATCGCAGCTTAGTGAGCTTTGCCATGGCACACCGCCTCAAAGCCATCAAATCAATCAAGAAAACGCTGGCCAACGTTCCCAAGGCCGACAATTTCGAGGAGGGCAACGCGCTTATCGCCACCTGCTTCGCGCTGACGTTCCAGTCCGTCATGCTCGACGACGGGATGACAGAGTTCATGACCTTCTGCCGTGGTATAGTGATCGTCGCGATCCAGATGTACTACAAGGGCGCCAAGATCATGTTCACGAACTTCCTCGGGGATGACCAGATGGCCCTCTTGAAGCCGCTGATTGAGGTCGTACCCCCGATCAAGAGCGAGTGGGCCAGCATGGCGCTGGCTGGCATCCGAGCACTGAGACCTCTCTGCAATCACGCGGTCGAGATCGAGTATCAAAAACTGCTCCTAGAAATAGCAGAAGCTCTTCCTACACCGCTCGTCGGTAAGTGACTCGTGGCCGTGTCCTACTTATATCCTGCAAATGGCTGACAGTGCCACCCAAGCCTACCAAAATCTTTGCAAACATTACGGATGGTGGATGCAGATCCGCCATGAAGACTTCTCACATTTGGTCAACATGAACAACATGGTATGTGTCCTGCTGGCGTCGCACTGGGTTGCGCTGAAGCAGATCATGGCCACGATTACCGAGAAGGAGTATGAAGCCCGGCCCAAGGGACCTTGGAAGGATGAAGACGGAGTAGATCTCGGCATGATCAGATGGCTCAAATACTTGAATCAGCAGGTCGGCCCCGAGCACCAGAAGTATAACGAGTGGCCAGTCTGGGTCGAAACACAGCTAGATGCGGATCTGACTTTCTTCGGGAAAACCAAACACTAGGGCCCGGATTAAAACATTCACATCCATAATGAATAGTTCTCGCTTGAGGGGAGATTTGTATTATACAGTCATGATATTCAAAGATTACTCGAGGGGTCGAGGCCTGTATTGTAAGGGGGGCAGCCCTTTTCCTAGCCCAGTTTACCTATGCGCCGAACCCAAAGCAATGTCTGAGGGGATAACCTTCACCATTACCTTTGCTTGAGAGAATGCATTGAATGAAAGTCAAACTACTTCCCACCGACTCGTTGAAGCCGCGGGATTTCGACCGCAGTTGCCGATGAAGGGGGGCGCCCCCGAGTTCAGCCCAATGGCGACACAGCCACGACGTCACGGGTAGGCTGACCACACCACTTGGTCCCACTTTTCCTGGAATGCGAAATACGAGCGAAGCGAACCAGTGCATCATTTAGTTCACTTATAGTTAGTCCCGTCTTCAGATCATGTAAGTCAATCATTTCTTGGCGTCTTTGTCCATTCAGAGGAAGCAGGACGATTCAACCTTGCGCCAGCGAACAAGAGTCCATGCCTATTGGCCAGACTGTCTGACCTACACAGCCTTACAGCGTTGCACGTATACTTTTTCAGATCGTTTAGATCGTATTTTAGATAAGACGCTTGATGAAATAGCCATGCTTGTGTTCGCATATAAGAAGTTGTCATGTCCCAGCTTGCACGGTCAAACATGGGGATAAGTCATCACCTGATAAAACCATTTCAAAGCTGTACCAGAGAACTGGCGACATACAAGTGGCATCAAGCACGTACAAGGCTTTCATACACAACTATTCAGCCATGCCCGCGACGAAGGTCTTCGCACCAGGTATAAACGCCTCTCAGTCCTCTCTGAATGCGCCGACCTTACCCCCCTATTCGGAAACTCCACAAGACTTCGAACTCACCAGCTTCGGATCGTCACAGTCGGAAGCCTCCCTGGAGTCATACCACAGCGGTGCCAGCCCTTCCACATCATCACAACAGGACGTGACGTTCAGACCAACCACGCAGCTGCAGATCCAGACCGAAGGCAAGTCATGGCTGTCCTTCCCAGTGCCCACGCGGCCGACGCCCATCTACATCTTCAGCCTGAGCCCCGACGGGAGCAACCTGCACCGCCCGCTGTACGCCTCAATCAGACCCAAACGCAGCTCGGGCTCCTGCTTCCTCGTCCACGCCGACGATGAGCACCAGGCCGAGCACTTAACTAGGACGACATATCGCTTCGGGCCCGGCAAGCCGCCCGTCGTAAGCCTGGCCCACCACGGTGCCGTGGCCGGCGACCCGGAAGCACAGGGCGAGGAGGAGGAGGAGGGAGACCCCAGCACCGAGACGTTCGAGGTCGCGAGCCGCAGCACGTTCTCGCGGACGCAGACCGTGACGACCAGCCTGGGGACCTTCGAGTGGCGGTACGCGAGCAAGCGGGAGCGGGCGGCGGCGGGCGAGGGCGGCGCGGACAACTTGCTGGTGTTTGAGCGCGTGGAGCAACCGCCGGCGAACACGACGGGCGGCAAAGGAGGCGAGCGGCGCACGCAGGTCGCGCAGCTGGTGCGCAGCGAGCGGTACCGCACGCCGGGGACGGGCCGCAGCACGGCGGGCAACGGCGGGCGGCTGATGCTGGACCTGCGCGGGCTCGGCGAGAAGCGCGAGGAGGCGGTGCGGCGGCTGGCCGTGACCACGGCCCTCGTCATGCTCAAGAAGGAGGTCGACCGCCGCCGCATGCACCAGATGGTCGCCATGGGGGCTGCGGGCTCAGGGGGCGGGTGAAGAGGCGTGGTTTGTCGGGGGAGATGATATCGTAATCGCGGGTCAGAGAGACTCTGCCGTGGACTGGGAAGGGAACACATCGAGACTTTGTGGTGGCGGACTTGTATTGCGAGTTTCTTGTCAGTTTCCGTGCTGAATCTAGTAGCTATGAAATGTAGAAAGAATGAGCTCAGCTTCATATTCGACACGCTCTCGAACTTAGGAATACCTTCCACCATACACTGCGTGTTCTTCTTCTATATGTGAACATATGTGATAGTATTAGGATATCCCCTTCAGCGAGATACTCCAATAGCCGCTTTAAGAGCCACATAGGGCAACATGCATAGGTATCCTTCTCGCTAAGCTGGGAAACGCGTAAGAAAAGCAAGACAGGTCCCTGTCTGCGTGAAGCAATCAAGCAACTACTGGGAGTACAGAAGATACTTAGCATTGGTGGAGTTGCTTAAAACTGGCGCTTTCTGAGGGAGCACTCAACAGTATTGTTATTACATTACTCCAAATTTGTTTCACTTGGGTTGGGAAACGCCTGTCAACTGGTGCTCAAGATTGAGATCATGATATGTCAATTAATCCATCCCGCAGAGTATACGTGGGCGGTCCATACGTCCTATGCATAGAACTACTTCTTTCCTAGGCCACAGTCTTTCGTATCTGGCTGAAGGTGCAGCGCATAGCAAATGTGCGGGCATTATCTTTCGTCACCCTACTCCAGAATTTCTGAGTTGTGATGTGTCATCCGCGAAACGCCAACCGGACACCTGTAAAATGCTTCCCTCCGTGTCGGGTGTTCCTGGTTGTTGAAATCATGCTGTAATGCAAACGCCGCCATGGGATATCTTCTCTATTTGTCCGTTTCGCCCCTTCTTTATCCCATATATTATACAGCAAAATCATATACACGAGAGCCGTCTCGATGCTCTCAGGCGTGGACGTCGACCGTCTTGGTGGGTTTGTAGTTGGGAATCTCGTCGAACCATCGGTTCGCCTCGTTGTACTTGTATGCGTGGAACTCGATACCATAGGGCTTGGGCTCGATGGCGTAGAGCATACCTAGCGGGACATCCAGGTCCGCAATGTCGTCTCGCGTGAGATCCATGAAATAAGCCATCAGAACGCGGCAGACAGAACGATGGCCAATGATGAGAACATGGTCCTTGATGCGCTCCATCTCACGCACCATATCTCGAAGTCGGCTGATAATCTGGAGGTAACCCTCACCACCAACTCCAGGGTAGACGTAGTGAAGCTTGTCCATCTGTCGCTTCGTGTACTCGTCCGTATGGTCACGGGCAATGTCGTGGTATGTCAGGCCTTCAAATTTGCCAGCGTTCAACTCATTGAGCATCTCGAACGCCTTTGTGTCGTAATCATCATCGGCCTCAAAATACTCGGCTGTCTCGATGCTTCGCCTTAACATTGACGTCCAGACGCATGTATTCTTCTCATCGAGTTCTCTGTTCATTTCAGGGTATGGGGGTGATCTGTCACCAGGTAAGGGCGGGAAGGAAGACTGAGCAACCTTGTTCTTCTGCTCGACTAACCACTCCTGTCGTTTTTGAGTGATAAACTGGTACAAGCAGGCAGCGTAGAGATGGCCGCGCTCAGTGAGGCCTGAGTTGCCGCCAATCTTGCCAAGCTGATTGTCAGCCGACTGGCCATGTCTGGTGATCCAGATCTGTCGAGGTGCAAGGTTGAATGATGAAAGGTAGTGAGCTATCCCGCCGGAAAGGAATCCCTCTAAACCGAAGTGTGTGAGCTTCTTGCCAACATCAATCATCTGTCAACCACGTTAGAGAAAGCACCATAATATTTGTGGCGTAGTTTGACACATACCTTGATGTACTGCATGGCATGCTCCTCCTCATAGTCACCCAGTGGAACATATGCACTCTCGTACTGCTTGACTCGGGCCTTGAAATCCACGAGGGACTTGACCGGGTCCTTGTCCCTGTAGTCAGGACCTGACAGCTTGAGCCGCATGTTTGCTTCGAGGATCTGCTTGCATCAGTCATGTGGTTATCAGAGTCGCAGGAAGTGAGTCTCACATTTGGGTCCTGGCAAACACTCTCGATGAACAGGATTCCAAGCTTGGGCTCCCTTTTCTTGATATGATCAAAGAGCCTCTGCCGGCGTTCGATTGTGCTGTTGGTGGCATCGAGAATTCCCACGGCGCCGCCGCCGGTGAGCAAGTAATCCAAGAGTTCGTCCAGTGTGTCAATGGCCAACTGCTCTCGAATTGCAGAAGCCGACACGTTCTTGGGGTCGAAGAAGTTGGCAGACTGGTCCATCGAGGATCCTGCGTTTGGGTCGTTGAGGTTCCAGTCGGATGGCTCCTTGGGCTGCTCCTGTGCTGGCGGCTGGGCCTTGGCTCCGCTGCCATTCAAGAGAACTTGAGCGACTTGCGCATGCGCATCCATCGGGTTCTCCTGGCGCCCCTGGACGGGAGACATGACTGCCACTCGCCTTCTGTTGCCAACATTGAAAATCCGGGCGTTGTGCTGTTGCCAAGACAGATAGCGCTTGATCTTCTTGGTGATGTAGGATTTGCCCCGGGCGGGCAACCCGACCATGATGATAACGAGCTTCGCGGCAACATCGCGGTCGGCAATCTTTCCATCTGGCGATATCGTGGACTTTGTCATGCCGGGAATGTTGAGGGTCGTTGCATGCGGGCGCACTCTTGGGGTCTGTGTGCCCGAGTTCTGTCTGACAGGAGGTATCCTCGGCGACGTAGGCGCGGTCGACGAGATGCTCTTGGTATATGGAGACTCGTTACTTGGGGTCGGCAATGGAATGTCCTTGAGGGATAGCTCATTCGTGCCGTCGTTCACGGCCCTCAGGGCATTGGCGAGAGAGGACGGGTTCGGCGCCGTTCGTTGAATGCCCGGGGGAGGCGCTGGCGGCGGCATGGAGGTCGGCCCCATGACATCAGAGGAAGTCCTCGACGCGGCCGAGTTTGCGCGCGAACGGTTGCCATCGTAGAGAACGGTGTTGGGATTCGACAGGAAGCCCGTGTCTGCGGGCGTGGGTGTCAAGGCATAGCGCCCCGAGTAGTCGGACTCGGGGAGTGCAGGGACGGAACGGGGAATAGCTGCAGCTGCGGGAGAAGCTTGTGAGGTCGCATCGGCCGGCTGATTGGCCATTGCCGCTCTAGCTAGCGACGACTGCTGGAGCTGGAGCTGTAGATGTCTGCGGGCTGCCTGGAGATCTGTGGCCGGCGATGTCAGCAGGGGCGTCATGCACACGTTGGTCGTTCCTTTGTGCGATCGCAGGAGGTACGGCAGGCAGAGACGGAGGATTGGGAACAGTGATGAAGCAGAGTTTTGGTGACAAGCGACCCCGGCGAAGGAGTCGTGCCATCCAAAAACAGGAGACGAACTAGCAAATCTGCTCTGGCTCTGGCTCGACTCTTTGAGCATGGCCACTGGTGGTCGGTGGTGCGCTAACTGCATCGACTGCATCCATGCATGGGGTGACTCGACTTACCCGCTATAAGTCGATGCGCCTGTGGCTGCGCCTGGGCAGGACTGACGCTCGTGTTCGGCGCGAGGAGGGGAGCAGACAGGACAGGTGATCTCTCGGGCGCGGTGAAGTGATGCTGATGAATCCTCCTGGTGGCTATGGGCTGTGTGCCAGACATTTTTTTTTTCCCTCGGGGTCCTCGCCGACCTGCGAGGAAGGTCTCTTATTGGAATTTTTTGCTGTGATGGGAGGCGCCGAAGCTCCGCGTGGAGGCCGGTAGCGGCAGGCGAGGGGAGAGCCCTGGGTTTGGGGGGGCCCAGCAGGTCTAGGGGCCAGGGTCCAGCGTGGACGCAGAACGCAGCAGGGGTGTGCTGCAGCGTTGAGGTCAGTGATGGGCCTTTACCACAGTAGCGGCATCGCTGGGGTCCGCCTCTGGCAGGGGGGTTGGATGGTTCGCAGGCTGTCAGGACACCACGGCGTCGATCAGCTCGGTGGGCGCGGCGTGGGCGCGGCGTGGGTAGGTTGCTTGGCTTGGGGGCGCCCTTGGAGGTTACGTCGTTGCGCACCAAGCTGACGGATACTCTGCCACTAGCTTGCGACCAGTCCAGCGCCTCTCTCTTGTCTCTGCCTCTCTCTGTGTGGCCTGCGCAGGACGCTGCACTGGATTTGGCACGGCGCCCACTTTCTGCAGCTGCTTGCTGGTGGGCCGCTATGATGTATGTATGACTCGGCGCTCACTACGCCGTCTCTACACAGTACAGAACCGGGTGTCTTAGTGTTGCTCTTGGTCTCTCACTTCCTCGACTTGTAGGAGGAAGGGGAGAGCGTCCAGGTGCACCCCTAATGTACTCCGTACCTACGTGCCTGTCCACAGTCGATGGAGACATGCACCGGGAGACCGAACAGCCTGAAGGATCTTGGCGATCTAGAGCTGTGCTCCCTGACAGGCTTATTGCGCTCAGGTCGTGGTCCTCAACTGTTGGTTAGCATGTCATCTTGGCGAATCTCTGAGAAACACAAACAGTAAGACCCCGTCTTGGCTGATCGGCAGGTATTATTAGCATTTATAGTCGGTCGTAGTCTTGACAGCTATCGAAACTTGGCGGTCTGAGACTCACAGGCGGATCTGCTGGTAAGAGGACGATCTTGGCTGGAGCAACCCGGCACGGCAGAGTGTTTCCTCGCCGCGCAGACTATCAGGCAACCTGTGCTCAAGGCGATATGTCCCACTGGTGTTGCAAGACCAGACGACGCTGAGACTGGACAACGCAACGTACCAGACCCGTCGGACGGTCGGGTCTCTAAAATTACGTGAGGCGGGCGTTTCGTAGAGACACAAGGGTGCTTGAAACTGCAGTTGTGGCCCTTGCTTACATAGGTGAAGGCCACAGTATGTAGGCCGGAGTATGCAGCGCAGAGGACTCGGGACGTTTTTGTAGCTTGCTTGTTGTGATTGCCAGGGACCTACCTCATTGACGTTGAGCGACTCGCCCCGGCCTGCTACTTGTATCAGTAGCATGGCCAACACACCATAGTCCGTGACATACTCCATCCAACGGACAAGTGTTGGCCATCCCGGCTCTGAACCAAGATTGGCGCACTCGATGCGGTTGCATGCCAACCCAATCTGGCACTGGAACATCCGTACTGTACAGCGCAGAGCAAGGCAGGCTGGCAGGCTTCAGCAATATCGAGAAGACCATCATGGTGGACTGCCTTTCTCAGACCTGTGAAGAGCCGCCACGGTCGACCGTCGATCACTCTGAGTCTCTGACATCCCGCTTGCAGCCTCTTGTCTTACATCTAACCTAGGTGGGTTCTTTATTTTAAGGTTACGGGGCTATCATATTGAGCTTCTAGTTGTCCAGTCTCAACATCAATATCGAAGTTCTGGGCAAATTCTGGGCACCTTACGGAACCACAGGAAGCAGCGGCAAGCCTTAGCCTCAGATCAGGAACTCAATTGCCTTACCGGGCGTCCGACTGATATCACCTCGCTTTATCTCTTCCCACCGCTGCCTGAGACGATAAGTATCCGCACATCCCAAGGTTTACTGCAACTCCGTCGGCTTTCTCCAAACGATGGTCGAGACGTCTCGGCCAATTCTGAGATAAGCCACCATGGCCAAGTTGACGGGGTCTCTCGCTTCCCGTATCAATTCGCCGAGTCTAGTGTCTACAGGGCCGAATAGTCCCTCAAATCGTACGTCGCTGGGCATTGGCCCCCTTGAAAGTGCCCGCAATGCACCTCATCGGGGCATAGGAAATCTTGTGGACAAATCAGAGTACTGTATGGAGCAATGTGTCGCGCTCCGCCAATGAGGGGACAGCTTTAGGTGTGAGCTGTACACATGCTTCAGCCAAGGAACCTGTTCCAGCTCGAATACTCACGACGCCCCCCAAAGAATCACTGCCGCCATTCCTGTACGCAAGCGACTCCCGCATGATGCAGAACGAGCCTGTCAGACTCTGGTAGATCGGCCTCGTTAGTAGGCAGTCGAGCTCCGGACTATGCCAAGTGGATCTGCAATCTTTGAGCCATGCTCCGACTTGCTGTTTTGAGAATACCCACAGCCGTAGACCCTAGCAATGCAGTTAGAAGCGCCGGAGAAGTCGCCGCAGTTCCCGTGTCACTGCAGTCACGTCCTCAGACAAGGATTCACTTCTCTTGGAAATGCTCCTGAGAATGCTCCAGCTGCTCTGGTGTATCAGTCATTGGAGGCAGAAGTTAGTTCCGTGGCCACTGTGGTTGGAGCGTTTATGGGGGTACTCGCGGATGTGGACGTACAACTTCCCCCCTGGATGCGGGCTTTAAGCTATGCCTAGATGCCTGACAACGCTCCCTAAAATCACTTCGTGCAGCTGAACGAGCATTATGGCGTGCACACTAGATATCCATACTCATGATAGGTATCATTGAAGCATGGCGTTACCAGCGCCACTTAACTCTGCCCCGGAGCGTGCCATAGTCCTTGTCGTGAATATTATCTTGGGATATTGGTATACCTCATACACCTCAACGCTACAGCGATGAAAGAGAGTTCCTCACCAAACCGAGATGCAAATAGCATGTTTACTACCTAGGTAATCCGTACGTGGTGAATGGGAGCCATACGATCACAAACGTGTTTAGCCAATCGAAATACACCTTGTCAACACCTCTGGCTGACCCCGAACATAGTAAACCGCCAGGAATTGATTGAGTGGGAAGTATTCCCCCGCTATCGTTATCAATGGTGCTGGAGATTGACCCCGCGACAAGATCTTTGGAGCTTGGACGCTTACGGCGTCCGTGACTTCTCTTTCGTCGCGCCTATCCACGCAGGCGCGTTTATGCAGGGACCAAATCCGCCTGTCCCCACTTTATTTTTCCCTGAGGCTGCCCCTCTGACGAGCCACGGAGCAGAGCTGCGAAACTCACTTCACCATCGCCTAGTCGACGCTTCCATCGGCAACAGCACCGTCGCCCTCGACTACCAATTGCGTACTTGCCTATATGGATCCGCGAGGGGTGTCGCTTCCGATTGAGGTTCCTTCCCTCTCCTTCAAAACAGAGCACTTCTTCTGAGCACGCGAAGGTGCAAACGCCCGAAAATTCACATCCCACCATCTCTTGGCCCCAGATCGATGAAGCTATTCCCACTTTCTCAAACCTGACGTCTTTTCCGGTAGCACCTTCGACCGTAATCTCCCTGTCTAGGAAGTCGATACTCGAACCCCGCCGACATACCCTCGCCTCCACATCTGCTTCCTCAGTACCGAACTGTCGGAGGAGCTTGCCACAGCTGTTGCATCACTGAGTCGCGGGGCCTGTCTTCGACAAATCTCACGGATTATTGGCTCTAGGGTGGTAGTAGTACATATGCATTTCCTTGGCATATTCCACCTAGGTTGAGCTCTCTTCTTCGAGAAACACCAGATCGGCGGTCTTTCCATGCGAAGATATTGTACCGTGCCGCAGCGACCAGGACGTCTCACCACGACGCTTGCCCCTCCATTCTTGGAAGCGACTTCTTCTACTTAACATTTGACGTCGATGCCCTTTCCTTGCAAGCGACGCTGAACTCTTGAAGACTTCAAGGACTTTGTCCAGACCTTCATCTGTTCCCCTGCGACGACGATATCGTGATTCATCCACGGCCATTTCCCAATCATCTCGCCCACCAACGTACGCTAGCCCTGCGACTCGACGGACCAGCAAAGCACGTCAGATCAAAGAGAATAGACAAGCGCCTTGTCTTCTTGCTTAGGTTTCCGCTATGGGCGATTCCATGAAGGAAGTTGTCGAGACGCTCGACCCTGTCACCCGGCATATTATTCCCGACAGCATCGATATCGGAACTTTGGTACCTCTCAAGACCACCCTCGAACTTCGCGACAACCTCAGTATTGGCTATGCATATGTCACAAGAGCACCTACTAAACTTACCAATGAAGTCGTCAAGTGAGTTGTTCCTTGCCACCTGCATGAGCAGAAGACTCTGGTCCTCACCTTTATCAACCTGACTGCTGACCAACCTCTTCTCCTCAGTGTCGTTCGAGGAATGGTCGGTGATGACCAGGCTAAGAACCTCCCTCACCTTCGACGATGCTCGAAGCCGGCGGATCTGCCTCCCCACCTGAAGAACCAATTCATGAATGAGGGCTCAAATGGCCGGACCATCCATACTGGGAAGTCCCAGTACCTCTACATTATGCTTGGTCCTCAGGATGAGATGGACTATGGGGAGCTATCGGCTGGACTGTCTGCAATTGATGGTATCGGGGAAGACCTCTTCATCGGTCTGATCCAGATTCCCTTGTTTGCTCCCACGTCCCAGGTGCAGGCCAATGCATGGTCGCAGCAGTTCTGGCAGACGGTTTACCGCAAGAACAACCCACTCGGGCCGCACCCCAGCAACATATGTCGCACAACAAGTGTCGTGTCCCGCGACGCCTCGATTTGGATGACACTAGCTCACCAGATCGCCAGGAAGAGCCACAAGGCTGGGTACGGAGAGCCCGTGGGCGCTGTTATCATCAAGCGCACGGTGCCTTCCAACAAGACGGACATGGTTAAGAATGAGGCTAACAAGGCTGATGACACCGGTGCAGAGTCGACCCAAGGAGATACGTCAGACACCGGAACTGCAAACCTTGAGGACGTCAAGGCAGAGCTGGCTACCGCCGATGACACCAAGGCTAAGGGCCAAACGGCGGACGAGAAGGAGACCACCCAGATCGTTGCCCTGGCCGGAGACGCTCGTTGGTGTCGCCAGGAACGTACAGGTCATACCGGAAACCCGATGGCGCATGCTGCTCTCCGTGCCATCAGCATGGTCGCGCAGAAGCTGGTCCGAGCCGAGAACCGCGAGCCGGCTGCCTCGAATCCGATCCTCGAGTTCGAGGCTTTCCAGGACCAACCTCTCCTGAGTGACGAGCAAGTTGTTTTCGACGCGGAGCATCCTTCACCTGACGGCTACCTCTGCCACGATCTCGAGCTGTACATGACGCACGAGCCCTGCACAATGTGCTCGATGGCAATCCTTCACTCCCGCATGGGCAGAATCGTCTTCCGCCATCGCATGCCCCTGACAGGTGGCATGAGCTCCGAGGATCGAGGGTACGATCTCTGTGGCGATGACAGCATCTGTGAAGACGGCCCATGTGGAGGCGGAAAGGGCCTTGGCCTTCACTGGCGCAAGGAACTCAACTGGAGCATGTTGGGTTGGGAGTGGGAGACAGACCAGGCAGAGCGTCTCTCGGTCAACCCACATCTCCACGCCTAATTCCTTTTCACTCGTCACCTTCCCTGCATACCTGCGTTTTTGGCATTTCGGCATTTCGGCATCTACACTAGAGGGTTTCGCAACCCTTTCATGGTACAAGTAATGGCGTTCATGATGTTGCGGCAAAGGAGTTAGGTAGTCCTCTGTCGGAATTGGTATTATGGGACAAGTGAACATGGCAGTCACAAGGCCTTTTTTTTTTTTTCCCAATGGTCTACACTGAACGAAGCATGATGAGTAGATTTGCCACGGAAGTAATGAAGAGCATGGAGATTTGCTGTTGCAATCACCAAGATAGTCCGTGGTTCGGCACATAGATAGACAAAGGGCAGATGGGCCCTGGAAAAGCAGCAAACAGAATAGACCATGGACGCTAAAAGTCAAGATTTCGATCCCATCCTTACATCAGGTGATTGTGGCTTGTTAGATGCTGGAGCGAACCATCTAAGGAGCAAGCAAAATGGTGGCGGCATACTATGGTACTCCCTCGTCGCCAACATTTTGGCAATTAGTGCAGATCCAATGGTGCTGGCACTAGTTTCTACCGTCTAACTTAGTGAGCTGCACCCCGTAGGCTACTTGGCATCAGCTTGAGTGACGTTGAAAGGGTCCGCTATCTTATCGGCCAGAAACAGGCGCGAACCCCTGCGCCGCGCAACGCATCGCCAGCTGCAAATACCTGAATTACGGGAGGACACCCCCCCTCCCCCCTTCGAAGAACAAGATCTGGGACACCACACCAGAACAGATGCAGGGCTTCTGACGTCTTCTCGTCCGGCGGGCTGTTTCGAGGGCCTTCTTCACCAGTGCGGCACATGAGAAATGCACGCTCTTTGATCTTCCGCCTTTGTCTTCGAAGCCCTTCAGCTCGACTCTCCACCCAAGCCACGATAGCAACCTCCAGAACCTCTAGACCCTGTCCGCGCAGGAACAAAGCTGCCAGTGTCGACCATCAGACCATACCCCACCCGGTTTTACGCCCCATCGCTTCCGTGTATTTCAGCACCGAAACGTACCGACTGGGATGGGCCAGCGATTTATCAGCAGCTTTCAAGCGCGCCGTTGATCCGATCTTTGACAGGATGCCGTCCACGGGCAAGAAGAGGAAGGCGGATGAGGACGTCGAAAAGTTCTACGCCGTCCGCGCCGGCAAGGTTCCAGGTGTCTACAAGACCTGGGCTGAATGCCAGGAGCAGATCTCGGGCTTCAAGGGCGCTCAGTGTAAGTATTGGTGCTGCTGCGTGTTCGCGGCCTGGGCTAACGTAGTGGCTGCTGAAAGTCAAGAAGTTCGAAACCCAGCAGGACGCGGAGGACTTTGCCGCGGGCAAGGAACCGAAGCCGAATCCCGCCGATCCCAAGAAACCCCAGAAGTTCTACGCCGTGGCGATAGGCACCAAACCCGGCATTTACACGGACTGGACCGAGGCGCAGAAAGCGTACCAGGGTACCAAGGGCCCGAAATATCAAAGCTTCAAGACCCGTGAGGATGCCATCGAGTTCATGAGAGCCCACGGTGGTGAGGCTGCCCGCAAGGCGATCGAGGCCGAGGTGCCTGTGCGCCCGACAAAGAAAAGTAAGACCATCGAGGACGGCGTGCTGCACATCTACACCGACGGAAGTAGTCTGAGCAACGGCCGGGCCGGTGCGGTTGCTGGAGTAGGAGTCTACTTTGGACCCCATGACCCGAGGTTTGTTCTCACCATCCCCGGCAATTCTTAGTACTGTAACTCACTGTCACAACTACAGGAACGTTTCGGAACGCCTCCAGGGGGAGCTACAGACGAACCAGCGGGCCGAGCTGACCGCCTTCCTACGCGCCATGAACCAGGTGTCGGTCGACCAACACATCCGCATCTTCACCGACAGCAAGTACTCGATAGACTGCGTCACCAACTGGTACAGAGGCTGGCAGAAGAATGACTGGATGACCAGCCAAGGCGAAAGCGTCAAGAACAAGGACCTCGTACAGGCCATCAGGTCCAAGATTGAGGACCGGGAACTCGCTGGCTCGAAAACCATGTTTGACTGGGTCAAGGGCCACTCCGTCACTGCTGGAAATGTTGAAGCCGATAAGCTCGCTGTTGCAGGAGCCAAGTCTGCAAAGGGCCGATGAGTTTTTGTCCCATGATTGTTCCCCAGGATGGCCTGGCAGCTGTAGTTGAGCATACGAAACATTGCCCATATTTGGCAAAGCGGCGGAGGTGCCTGCCAGCAGCCCACGACTCATGTTGGTAGGAGGTATGATATGGATTGCCATCATGGGAGCGGAATCGATCAAATGATACGCCCGACGAGTAACAGATAGATACCCCCTTTTTTTCCTTGTTCCAGATAGGCAAATGAATGTTTCCTCTTTTGACCAAATGCAGACATAACTGCGCAGCACGAGCAGCACAGGTTTGGTTGCTCATCAGCGCTTTGTGCCACAGACTTTGCCTTTCTCTTGAGCTTGCTTAGAAAACCGCCTGGCGCCCTACATGACAGTGGATATAAGTATCGCGAAGCGCGAACTGTTCTGCCTGACTATATAATTGGGATCACGTCAGGGTAGTGGCCATTGCTCAGCCAATCCGACCCTTGAATATATACCTAGAAAGCTTTTAAATCAATTGTCAAGAAAGCAAAATAGTGCAACATTCTAATGGCGCCGCTCCCCAACGTTCCTCCGGGCCGTTCGAAGGATATACTTTGCCGCCCATCGTATAGAAATAGCAGGTTTGCCAAATTTATTGTCCAGATTTATCGTCGGGCCTGCGCTGGTCTGTGTATACCAACCACCTCAATGGACGGTGGCGGTGCCGAGCGTTGAAGACGCTAACCGGCGGCGGGCGGCGACAGTACCCGCCGTGGCTCCGGGATGCAGCTTTCAATCCTCGGCACAACTCCGCGCACGCCTTATCTATCAAACAATCCCGCGAGGCCTCTTCCAACACGAACCTGCGTGAGTCAACGATTCACACTGGCGAAACTCCCCTCTGCGTGAATAGTGAACGCCCTTGGCATTGTCGCCCTTCCGAAAAGCAACAGCTCTGACGCCTCACTCCCAGACTGGATTTCAACTCACAACACACCGTTCTCGACGTCACACTTCCGGCGCAACTGGGCCTCTGAACCCCCCGGAGAGGCACATCTTCGCGTCCCCCCAACCCCATCACCGTGGCGTACGAGCAAAAGCTCGGGTATCGGAGAGGCCATCTACAGAATGCAATAACATTTGCTGAACTCCCACCGGCGTACCACTGCCTCCTCGCCCTGCGCACCTGCAAGGACGACTCAGGAGTCACATAACTCGGGGAAAGTGAAAACCCTCGCTCCATCGTGTGTTAGCGGACGGGCTGCTTGGTCAAGCAAGCAAACACCCTCGCCAAGATGCCGACACTCGTGTTAACCAACTTCAACATCATCGTCTCCTTCCTCGGGGGATTCATCAGCCTCTTTGGGTTGGTGTCCTACCTGTTGAAGGAGAAGTTCTACATGTCAGAAGCCTGTAAGTTGACTGACTCACTGTCTCTTTATCGGATAGACTGGCAGCGTTCCCCGTCGTGCTGTGATGCTGACCTCAAGCTCAGTGATCTCTCTCCTTGCGGGCGTCACCTTTTCGCCACATGCAGCAAATCTAATCAGGCCTCTCGAGTATGCACTAGGGAGCGAGGAGAACCTGAACTACATCACCCTCTACTTCTCGCGCCTAGTCCTGGGCGTGCAGCTGGTCTTGGCCGGAGTTCAACTGCCTAGCCGCTATCTCCAGAAGGAATGGAAATCACTCAGCCTGCTGCTAGGTCCGGTAATGACCTGCATGTGGCTGGTGACAAGTCTGCTGGTCTGGGGCCTCGTTCCGAATCTCCCCTTCCTCCATGCTCTTGCCATCGGGGCCTGCGTCACGCCCACCGACCCCATTCTTTCCAATGTTATTGTCAAGGGCAAGTTTGCGGATCACAATGTGCCAAAGCAGCTCCAACGGATCATCATCGCCGAGTCTGGGGCAAACGACGGTCTGGGATACCCCTTCCTGTTTTTTGCCCTATATCTCATCCAGTACATTGGAGATGGCGGCCAGACTTTTTCGGGAGGCGCCGGCAAGGCTATAGGCCTGTGGTTTGGCGAGACCTGGGGCTATACCATCATACTCAGCATTGTGTACGGTACCGTGGTAGGATGGATTGCCAAAGAGCTTCTACATTACGCCGAGAACCGGAAATGGGTGGACCGTGAGAGCTTCCTCGTCTTTGCCGTATCCCTTGCACTGTTTATAACAGGGACGTGTGGGATGGTTGGCAGCGATGACGTGCTGGCCTGCTTCATTGCCGGCAACGCGTTCACCTGGGACGACTGGTTTCGACTAGAAACACTCGATGAGGTGAGACTCCAGTCCCTTTGAAGTTCGTTCCATGCAAAATACCGCTGATGCTAACATGTTGATAGTATGCATTCCCTGTGTTGTTTATCGAGGCCCCCATGGCTCTGTGAAGCAATTTAACTGACTAAACCTATAGCTCACTTCAACCTACAATCGATATGCTCCTCAATGTCACCATATTCTTGTGGTATGGAGCAGTATGCCCATGGACTCTGTTTGCCCACAATCATGTCATATCGATCGGTAGATTGATTGCGTTGGGCATTCTGATCCTCCTTCTCCGACGTCTACCCATTGTACTTAGCTTGCATAAGTATGTGCACCAGCTCCAGGACATCAGACAAGCCCTTTTCATGGGCTACTTTGGACCGGTCGGCGTTTCAGGGATTTTCTACCTCTACATCACACTAGAGTTCCTCGAGATGCTTAAGCAGGGCGAGCATCAGAGAGAAGATGTTGCCAACATGGGAGAGGCTGTGACAGTGGTTGTTTGGTTCGTTGCCATATGCAGTGTAGTAAGTTTAAAGAGCCACCCTTTCAAGACTCGTCTGAGCAAGGCATGCCTGACCGATTTAGGTGGTTCACGGTCTAAGCATCCCTCTCGGCAAATTTGGCTTCTACCTGCCCAGGACACTTTCGCGAACCTTGACGACAGATGACCAAGGTGAATCCTTCAACATCCGCGATCGGGTGAGCAGTTTCCTGCCGCCTTTCAGCGCCTTGTCTCGTTCCATTTCTCGATCAAGGAACGACAGCGGAGCGAACACGCCACACGAATCCAGACCCGCGTCGTCCCGCCCAGTCTTCAGGATCGGCGGTAGCGTGATTAAGGATAACAGGCCTGCGAACGCCTCTCAGACATATGTCCCACCTTCAAGGCTGGAGACAGGCACGGGAGGCACCGGGACGCAAACGCCGCAGGAAACCCTGCCACAATCCCCCGTGCTCCCCAACCGGACGATCCGCTTCCCAGACGAGGAAACGGACGGTCCCTGAAGGGTTTCGCCGGAGCTGCGGCACGCGATCTCTCCACACATTGCCGGTGTCATACCGTAAAGCACCCAGCACACGTACCGCTGCCGGAGAATGTTAGGCCCCTGCAAGATCGTTCAACATGAGATTGCGGTCTGCATGAGAGGTTCAAGGACTCCATTGTCTCATCGCTGCTCAAAGCTGAGATGCCAACTTAGATCGAGTCTTGCTTCAATCTGACCTGTCTGAGCAACCGACATTACTCCAAGGGGAAGATTAGCTGCTGGATGGGAGATTTAGATGCATACGCATACGTCGTACTTCGGTACCTGCTTTTCTGTTACGGCCAATTCAACATCGGCTTGTTTTCATTGCTTCGTTTTGGTTTCGATCTCTGTTTCCTCTTCTTCGGTCGAGAGTCCATTTGGGACGCTTTGCGTTACGGCATATAGACTTTGCAACAATACCTGCCTCCGTGGAATTTTACTGATTACCATACTTATCCAAGTCCCTTATATTGAGCTGTAATTCATCCGCGGGATTATGTGCCGGAAAGGGCGAGAGTACTGTCAAACTCAAACATCACCAGATTACGGTTCCGGTCTCAGAGATCTGGTGCAGAGAAGCGGAGGCTTGACTTCTCCCCGGTGAACTCCGGGTATAGCCAATTTAACCGCCCGTCGTAGTCACGATGATTGACATTGCGAGTTTCCGCTAGCCGTCCGCCTCCTCCGCGCGCTCCGCAAGAAGTGATCTGCCGGCTGATCGTTAGTTCCTCCACTAGAAGCACAATCCTCCCGCTAGAACGCCTTGGCCGTCATTGCTCACGGAAGAGGTCCAAAACGGACTGGTTCTCCTGGGTGGATTGCCGAAAACGTGGGCCGGGTCGAACTGATCTTCTGGTGATTACTTACGCGGGCGTCCGTGACTGTGTGGGGGTGTGCTCTGAAGAATATCTCGACTGACCAACTAGTCAGTTGGTGGCGCAGAGGCGCACCTTTAACCTAGGCAATCGGGCCACGAATTTGCTTTGCGGAGCGACACACGGGTGTTGGGACGGCAGTGCTGATTTGTTGATTCCAGTGAGTCGAATAGGAGACAAAACCAATCCAGCGAGTAACGACTTGCTGGAATTGGGTTGTTGATACTCCTGATTATGCATGTCCTCGTGAAAGCGTAGGCCATGCTCGACCGCATATAATTCCAAATGTTGAAATCCCGGACTTTGCGATGCAACTTGCCGACTCCTAATTCCCTCGTATCATCAGTCCTGTACCTCCAGGTTGTCGAGGGCGATTGCTATTAAACGGAGAGCACTCGCCATCGAAATTTAGACGTTATCAATCAGATGAGAGATGATATTGGCGTTTGGCCTAAGATTTTCTTGCCGGCTTCTAGCCTCGAGTCCAACGCCGCCATGGTCGTTCAGCTTGGTCCAATTCCGGCTGTCGCTTAAGTTATGGGCTTGTATTGTTAGGTTGCGCATGAGTCTTGACCTTAGGCAGACCATCCCTCTAGAGCCCGCTGTCATCGCTCTCCTGTCGGCGTGAAGAAGATGGCTCGAGGTCCACGCCGCTGCTGAACAGCAAGACTAGCCGGAGTCATTCCTTCGCAAGCCTTGGCTGGCTACGAGTCGAGACATCAGACGAGATTTGGGTCTCCAGAGAGGAAAAGGACCGGCGTCTAAACAGTTGCTCAAGGAAACGTGGAACGGGACCCGCGGGACCAAGCCGCTAGGCAGCTAGGCTGTCTTGCATTGCCCGTAGGTGATGTTGAAGCCGCGGTATCCTGGTGGGAAGCCAGTTCGACAATCAATTCTGAAGCAGACTGCAGCAGACGCCAGCCCACTTCTTGCGAGATTCCGGGCGCGGGTCACCGTACTCAAGTACTCGCGACTAAGCCGGTCCCACTTAGATCGTGCCGGACTGATCGGCTATCGTACATCATGCCTGCCCTCTGTTTTCAAAAAGTCGGGCCACTTCAGAGACGGCCCCTCTGATGAGCTCCTAGGATTCCCATGCTTCGGGAAGTTGGGAGGATTTTCCCCTTCGGAGATGGGCCTGGAATAGTCTCTCAGGCTCGCCAGTAGAGTCCCAAATCCACCGTCAAACCACAATTGTGCCGAGAGTTCCTGAGACTGTCGACATCGAGGGTGGAAGTTGCTGACTTCTGCTTGAAATTGAGACGCTCGCTTTCAATTCGCTATCGAAGACCACTCTGTTATCATCGATGGTTGATGTACACTAGCCCGTGCCGCCCACACTACGGACCGTTGGTAAGATACGGCGCAATCTCTCCACACCGAGTTTTACATTGCCACAAGTTTGGCGCTTTGGAATTGAAACCGATACCAGAGGGTACCTGTCCGGTAAATGGTCTAGGCCACCAAGGGTGCCACGTTCAAGCCATGTCCATTTGCGGCTTTGTGTAGCATCAGTGGAGACAGCTGAACCCCCGACTTTGTCTGAAGTCAGTGGTGCCCATACCGAAAGCCTGGTCTAACTATAAAGAGCTCCTTTCCCGAGGAGTGAGTGCTTGCACACGTCAGACTAGGGCCATTTTTTATAGACTGAAGTGCGGTAGTCTATACTATACCGCAGCCCAGCTAGGATGCCCTGGCTTTGGATCTTCCTGCCTTACCCACAGCTGACGAGACACGGGTCACAAAGTTCGCAGTGCCGTAGATCACCAGGATCCCGCCCGTGGAACCGGGCCATTTAGTTTCTTGTATCCCGCAACAAGTCGTTTGTTTTCTTCTGGAGCCCTGCCCTTTGCTTTCTTGATATACATTTTCATTCCACGTGTGCTGCTGTCCCGACCCATGCCGTCGTATCGTTCCTTGCAGTCGATATGGGGGTTCAGCTACCCCAAGAAGCCCTAGGCACTGCCGTCGGCGTGCTCTTTTTCTCGATAATATGTTTGATTTGTAGTTTGGTCATGGTTTGGTTGCTTTGGGTACATCACGAAAGAAGCTCGTGTAAGCTTTCTCTTCTACCTTTGTGGTCTGTTACCTGTAAGCTAACGCACTTAATACACAGTCATTGGCTTCCAGTCATATTTCACACTGCTCAGTACTACAGCCAGCATTATCCAACAAATACATCAGATGGGCTGGTGGAGCGATATAAAAACTGCCGAGTACAACCAGCAAAAAGCCGCCGATGCTGCTTCAAGGTCTCCTATTGGTTTAGATCTTATTGGCTTAGATCTTGGGCTGTTCTGGATTCGTACGTCAACGATATCATTCTCATTCCGCCTGACTAACAGTTGTTCTAGAGTATTACTCGTACAATGTGGAGGCGCTGTTGACTCTTTTCTGGTATGTCAACATCATATTATATCAAGCCAAGTATTTCTACTGACGAATTAATCTAGGGCTGGCGCCCTCGCGCATTCTATCTACGGATTCGCGGACATTGCGAGCTTCAAGGCAATCCGACACAAGACAAACGCCGCTGCGAAAGTCGTAGCGATCGTGCTACCGGCTATACTGATAAGTCTGCTATCCGTTGATTCTGTAAAGAGTAATGTTGTCGCATTCCTAGTGCTTGCCAACATCAACAGTAAGACCACTTGCCTATCAGCCAGCAAAGAAAGTGATCTAACAAGTGAACAGTGTTACTGAGTCTTACTTTGGGAGCAATCTTGTTGCTGGCTATACTGGGAAGATACATTCACACTCGACGACAATTCCTCTCTTGGAATGTACCGTACGGCCATTCGACAGGAACCGGCACTGGCGTTGGCAGTCAATACCCAAGCCGTAGCGGCGCCACCACTCGTCGCCCTCGGAGCATCTACGATCGATGGCTCATGATTCGCTTCTCAATCACCTTCGTAATGCTAGGGATATTCGAGCTTTTCCTCATCCTATTTCAGGTTTCCTCTGTCAGAAACAATTTGACGGCTCAGGTTGCCGAGAGCCCAGATCTCAGTGCGCCAAAGGCGATCGCGGATACGTTGACCTTCATACCGGGCTGCTGCCCTAGCATCCTTCTCTTTATTGTTTTCGGGACCACGGGGCCGTTCCGCGCCTACATGAGGAAGACTTTTCTGCCAAAACGTTTTCATAAGGACACGACGCAGATCGACCAGTCTCGGCCAACTCCGTCATCCAGCCAGATTCCCAAGACTCTCAATCCAAGTGTGCATACGGAGGAGGGACCGCCGACTCCCTCGGAGGACGGCTACATCATTACGTTACGCGAAATCAACATCCGAAATTCTCACATAAAGCCCGATGACGAGTGGCCAATATTGACGACAACCACCCGGGTTAATGGAGCCTCGGTCTGAAAGTGCAATTGCACATGATCTGGATGTGTAACATTGTGCTTGGGCATCGGCTCAGCTTGTATTATGGAATCACAATTTCATGGGAATGGGACGGGAATGTTGTAGCGGCGTCACTGGATCTCATTATACTGCAGAATTGGAAAAGGCTTTGAGAAAACTCAAGAGTCTACATCGGGGGAGTAATCAGGGCTTGGAAGAGAAGCCCAAACAGGGGAAACCCATGCGCGACCATGTAGATACCCACATTAGATACCAGAGCTCATTATTTCATACCCGCGAATCTTACGATTGACGAAGCTCATTTTCAAGACTTCCCAAATTGTACTGCAATTGTGATCGCGTACTGGTCCCGCCACCCTGACGAGCCCGTTGCAAGTCATTCGAGGTATGGTACCACGAACATGGCTTTAGAACAGCGATGTGAGTTACTATGTGACAACCATCGAGAATATACGGTCGAGATGGCCCGGAGCCGATGTATTACTGCTTTACAGCCTCCACGGAGGATTATACGATGCTTATGCTGGGTCTTGGTTCAAGTGGGTATCGGCCGAGTCGGATCCGAAGATGCTGTGGCATCCTGCAATTACGCAGATGACTCGGCCGAGTCGCAGTCGGACCCGACGTGATATCTACCCAACCTGGAGAAGGAGTCGCACACGTTTACAAATCACGCTGATTACACATGGCTGGAAGAAGATCATTTTAGATGATCGAGGTTGTATCGCACGAGTCGGATCCGAGGATGTGTGTAGTAGGAGGTCTACTTAAGGGGGGTTCCTCACCGTGATGAACCACCTTATTCCATATCATACAACATCCGTCATCAAAACAAGAGATACAATCTACGCTTCACCAATCAATTCAATCGGCACTATATCACACCACAAATCTCCTCTTACATCCACTTCCAAATGCACTTTCTGATTCTCGGAGGCAGCGGCCGCACAGGCAAGCTCATCCTCGACGAAGCTCTGTCCAGAGGTCATCAAGTTACAGCTCTTGTTCGATCACGCTCTTCTCTGCAACCAACCGACAACCTCACCATTGTAGAGGGCTCTCCACTCAAAGTGTCTGATATAGAATCAGCTTTCAGAGCTGTCCCCAGCTCAACGCCTTCGGCAGTAGTGGTCGCCCTCAATGCTCGCCGGGCGACCGAATCGCCGTTCTCCCCGCCAGCGGCGGACACGCCAGTTCGCATGATGGCGGACTCAGTCGGCAATGCCATCAAGGTCATGAAGCAACATGGCGTCCGCAAGATCGTCATCATGAGCGCGTTCGGGACCGGCAACAGCTTCGACAGCATGAACTTGGCTTTCCGGTTCATCTTCAGGCATACAAACATGAAGTATCAGCAGATTGACCACGAGGCCGTGGATGCAGAGACCAGGGTTGCGGACGTGGATTTCGTTCTCGCTAGACCGGCCATGTTGGCCGAGGGCGAGGCTGGGGAGGCGAAAGTGTTGCCCGACGACGGAAAGGGGGCCGGCTTTATGCCCAAGGTCAATAGAGCTAGCGTTGCTAGATTTATGGTCAAGGCTTTGGAGACGAATGAGTATGACAGGCGAAGCCCAGTTCTCATGAATTAGTGCCGGAAGTTGGTTGGAAATCAAGCGGTCGGCACACGATACACGATATTGGAGATAGCGTAAGGAACACATAATGCATAGATTAGAATGGTATACAATGGTGTTACCCCTGCAGCTTATACTCAGGTGCATTCTTATCCCCATCATATACCCTTCCACTTCCATCATATGGCACTTTCTTGAATTCCTCTCTCTGCCATTGTGTCCGGATTGATTCGAGGATCGGTTTACCGCCTGCACCAGTCAACTTCAAGTTCGGGGATGGAATTTCGATCTGTGCTGAGGTCTCGTTGTTGAGATAACCGGCATACGAGATCGAGCTATCCACACTTGCAGCGTTCTCGGGGTCATTGTTCACATATCCGGTGACATCAGCCACGAATTTGAAAACGTTCGCGCCGACGTCATATCGCCCGAGGTTCGGCAACTCCCAGTTGTTCTCAACTGTGGCTAGGACGGAGTAGTGGGTGTAAAAGTCTGAATCCTCCTTGCCGTGCTGGTCTTTAGGGATTCCATTACCCACGAGTAGAGACACAATCTGGTTTGGCTTGCTGTAGTCATACGATTCGTCATACGTCAGTTGAATGACGGTAGGCTCTGCGAATGCACTGTCGGCAAGTAACGGCTTCAAAAACTCATGCGCCCACTTCGTGGCGTATTCCAATGTCGTGTTGTGCCCATCATTGTTCATATCAGGCGACATCATGATAAACTGAGGCAGCGTGCCTGCAGCAAAGTCTCGCTGGAAGTCTTTGAACGACAACAGTCGCGCCAACCTCGAGCCTTGCGTGTTGACACTGTCGAATGAGACAAAATGACTGCTCCCCTGTCAATAAGATGATCCAACGAGGCCGCGCGAGATGCTCACTTATGTTTCCTGACGTAATCCCAGGTTCCATCTTTATCGTAGCTACCCACCGCCATGTATCCGGGCCCCGGATTGCCCTCGAAATACCCTCCCCAGCTAATTTGCTTGTCTTCAAGAAGATCTACTACTGTCGACACATTGGATGGTACGCGCACGAAGTCGTCATGGTTCAGGCCAAAGTAGTCGCCAGCGACAGAGGCCAGGTAGTTTGGCTGACTGGGGTGGGTGTGGGCAAAGTATCTTGTTTGGAGGATGCCGGACTTCTTCAGGTCGGCAAAGGCATCGTCCTTAAGTACTTCGGCAAAATCCTTGTGAGAGCGAGGATGTCAGCAACTTCACTTGACTTGGCTGTGCGCTTGAGGAGACTTCTTGCCATACCTGATTCTCCAGCCAGATGCTGATAAACCTATCGAAAGCCCGCCCAGGCACTATAGCGTCTGCAGCTCGGGCTACCTGGAAGAGCAAGCAGCCCGATAAGAGAGCAGACAGCTGACACAGCATTGCTTCTGTATTCCGCTTTGCTCTATGCCATTATCTTCAACCGTTCCTTGCCAACGATGAAGACTACTAGCTACTGAGGCTGTCTATCCCTTGATCACTGGCACACACTTGTTGACACGCGACGTCACGCAAAGAATGGGGCCTTCGGACACCTAAGCGAAACTGTGTTGTCGCACTTGTCAGAGCCTCAGAGGGCACGGCGCACACGCATAAGCGCGCATACGAGACACCGCCTACCGAAAACGGTCTAGCCCCGGTCTTCAGCAATTGATTCCTCTCCGCGAATTGCGAGACAGAAGCTTCCGGTTTGAACTTCCATACCGTTCAGATTCGAATCAATTCTTGGCATCACATAGATGCCTCTAACAGAGCCTGTCGAGAACGTTTGACAGCTCTCATGCGCCGTGTGCATTGATGAAGATGAACTACGCCTTATGAGTCAAGGGCTGCGGAGATAAACCAACTACCCGCTCGGTCTACGAGCTTAGCTCCGCACGGGCACACGATCCCAGGTCAATTGCTGACAGACCCCAATCCTGCTCGACCGTGTAGAACCTGTAAGGCATTTTTCCCGCTGAATCTTATCAATCTGATCTGTGCCAATTCACACAAGTCTACCGAAGTCGGTGACCTTGCACTTGGTTGGTCGCATGTGCTGTGGCGTAATGCGGCACGACCGCTTCGCGTTGACACTTAAATTCATTTCACGGGACAGTTGCCTGGGTCTACAGTACCACTGGGATAAAAGCTTTCTGAGTGCTTCGACGCTCGTTGACAAACCCGGTTACGTGAGATCCACCCTGTGTAGTCCCCAAAACTTTCATACTTTCATCGGATTCCCAGACCCCAGTTACACAGTACAGCCGCGCGACAAGCCACTATGACAGGCTCGGCAGGCTCGGTCGGCTCGGCCGGCGATCAGGAGGACCGAACCCATTCTCTGGATGGAGACGATGGTCACGAGGAAGAAAGCCATCATGGCGACGGCAGCCACCCCAGGAAACGCCAGAGAGTACGACTGTCCTGCCTAGAATGCCGGCGACGGAAGCTATCGTGTTCTAGAGATCTCCCGTGTGACCGTTGTATCAAATCTGGGACCGCGGATCGCTGTACCTACGAATCCAGACCTGGTGGTGCAACGGTCGGTCCAGCCTCCATTGGAGCGACGGGTGGTAGTAGTGCAGTTCCCATTGGCAGCAGGCCTCTACCCACCGATCTTCAGCGCAGCAATGGGCGACGCGATGTGGACGCAACCATTCTCAAGGATGCCGCCAAAGACCATGACCGTATCCGTAAGCTGGAACTCGAGGTTGCCCAACTTAGGGGGGCATTGGCGAAGCAGACGTCTATAGATGGAACCACTATAGCCGCCACTCCATCTACGCTCAAGGAGGCACCGGCCAAAGAGAGCTCTCTGGACATACCCTTGCCCTCCTTTTTCCCAATCCCCAAGAGGGGAGATGGCCTAGAGTTCAAATTTGTTCGAGGCCATAATTTCAAGACAAGATTCTACGGACCACACAATGCCTGGTCGTCATTCAAGGAGTTGACAGGTTTGACACCGTTCATGAGGGAAACTGCCGAGGAGTGGCTCCGGCCCCTGAATATCACTCGGAAGGACCGAAACAAGCGGCGCGAGGATCGACAGAAGCAGTTTGAGGCTCCTGATATGGAACTTGAAGCATTGCTACCCCCGAAGGAAGAAACAGATTCTCTCGTTGCTGTTTACCTGGACCAGTTCGAGCAACTTCACCGCATCGTTCACATTCCGACCTTTAAGAAAGAATACGAAAAGTTCTGGGACCCGACTCAGACAAGATGCGCGGCTTTTACTGCACTTGTGCTAGCCATGCTCGCAGCGTCCAGTTGTATGGATATGCAACCCTCGTCAAAGTTTGTTGGTATCAAGTCCAATGCATATCAGACAGCCGAAAGGTGGACGAAAGCTTGTGATGCGTGGTTGGATCAACAGAGCCAGAAACATCGGAGCATGATACACTATCAGGTCAGTACTGGCCCCTTTCACATATTCTTATTCAATTTTTTGTCTATATCGGGGATTTCTTGGACGCTGTATTGGCGATTTATATCCCTGAGTCTCATGGGCTATACTCGCAACTGTATAGCTACTCCTTGTACCACCGTAGTGTAGCTACCTTACCGTAGCAAACACACCTGCATGGCTTCTGCGTATCATGCTATCTAGGCTCGATCACTAACTAACGTGAGCAGATCATGTGTATGATTTACCTTGCCAAAAGGATCAACATAATCAAGAAGAAAAGATTCTGGACTAATTCAGGCGCTCTGATTAGAGAAGGTATCATTGTTGGTCTTCATCTTGATGGAGACCAAGTGGCTTCAAGGATTACGCCATATTATCGGGAAATGCGCAGGCGCATATGGGCGACGATGATGGAATTCGATCTCCAAGCATCCTTTGACCAGGGAGTTCCAACACTCCTGAGTCAGATGACGGTTGACTCGAAAGCGCCGCGCAACATCGATGACGAGGAATTTGACGAGGACACTGAAGAACTCCCAACACCGAAAAGCTCGACAGAATACACGTTCTCGTCATATCAAAGCCTCAGCCGACAGAGTCTCCAGGCAAGACTTGAGCTCAACCGAGTCATGACTGGCCCCATTGTTGATTTGGACTGGGAGCGTGTCACCCGCTATACCGAGATGATTACCCAGGAAATCGATGCGTTGCCCCCCTGGGACAGTGAAGAGCAGAATGCGACGAACGATTCGCGAAAGCCTGTGCTCGCTCACGCGCTCCTGCACATCCAACTTCGACAATATCTAATCCCACTTCATCAGCCTTATTTGAAACTGAGGCAATACAATTCCAAATACCAAGTTGCGGAATTCATATACTACACCGCAGCTCGGGATATTGTGCTCATGCATGATCGACTGTTCCAGAAGGGCATAAGATCATTATACTTTCTTCGCGAAGATACGATGAGCGCGGCTGTCAGCCTCTGCAGTGTCTCGCTTTATCAGCCTCGAGGTAAGCATTCCATCCCCTTAAGACTCTGCTTTTATTATGCGAATCAAAATCGTGATCCGTCTTCATTGCACTTGGTTGGATCATGACCTAACTCTGGCTCTCCAGAATCCACTAGCTTGATCATGTCGAATGCGAGCGAGACACTCAAGCTCATCGAGAGATGTATCGCTATCAAGGAAGATCGCGTTCTCCGATGCGGCAATAATGACCCTTGGGGATATTCTTCCATGTGTGCAGCCCTTGGTTTACTGGAAACACACCTTGGCAACAAAACATTCGAGAATGCGAAAGCATCTGCAGCTGAGCGATTCATTGGCCTGCATTACAAGCTGCTTGCATATCAGATTCCACCTTTTGCCAGCCACGACACTGGCAACATTGGAACCACACCGCAGAATCAGGAGTCATTAGACAGAACTAAGCCCATGACGCCATTCAACACCGATTCTACACCTTCGACGCAGATTGGAGCAACACCGTTTCATCGGGATGCTACATCGATGCCGTGGCTGTTGCCACAGACAGATCCTTTACAAAGCCAGGTACCAAACCCGGATTTTGATCTAAATATGCTGGGTATGGACCTCAATGAGTTATGGGGAACCAACGGTTGGGAGGGGACGGATTTCATGTAAAGTATGATGAGGTGATTGGCAGAGAGAGAATTCCGCCAGCCTTGGTTACGATTGCTGCGGTTGTTGGATGTGTAGTATAAAACGATATAATCAGTCCACTCAGTCTAGCTAAGCCAGAATCCTTGCTCATGCCAACCTGCCTGGGACCTTCTTAACATGCAAAGGATTTATAAGCGGGTACGGCTTCACCGATAAAATGAATAAGGAATCTAGAAAGGCGGCGGCCAGTGGCCCATTTTTATATGCAGGGATTTCAATGTAAGCTAGATGGTAGCTACGGTTCCTGAGGCTGAAGTCAGCGGTGAGTGGTTCTTATAAGTTTGAGAGCACGTAAGCGCGGCTCAGCAGTGCACGCTTGGCGTTGCGTTGGCCATGATTGGTTATTTACCGTGGCTGACACCCATGACCGTTCGGCTGACTGCATGATTATCATGCTCCAGTCCAAGCCTTCACGATACTTGGCCATGCGCAAAGTACCATCATGAGGCGCGGCTTGCCTCACCCGCAAATCATTACTTCTTCACGCATCTTCGTCGCAAGTTGCACCAGCCCTCCATCATGCTCTAGAACTATAGACGCAGGAAAATGGACACAACAGAGCGACCTGATGCCCATCTTGCCTCCGGTCACCCGCAACTAGATCAGCCGATTGACCAAGATACAGCCAAGGTACTGGTTAGCTGGGATCCGCACCCTAAGGTTGCGAGACAGATTTTCCATACTCATCATGGGGCACTCGACAATACACCGCATGCGACTATACCGGTGTCCGCTCACAGTGATCAACGATCAGATCACTCCACTGCCCATTCCGAGGTTTCGTCCAACGATTTGCCCTTCGAATGCAGCAAAGGGATTGCACCAAGGCAGCACCAATATGGCTCTCCACCGAGGGAGAAACGTTGGTATTGGCGGAAGTCAACAGTGATGATTGCCTTGCTTGCCGTCGTCTTGGCCGTCTCTGTGTCTCTGGGAGTTGTGTTCGGCTTGAAGTCCAAGAACAGGAATTCATCGTAAGCATATCCTTCTCTCGATATTTCCGAGCAGCGGCTAATTCTATTGAACAGCTCTACTTTGCCGACTAACGCGTCTGATTCCACGACACCAGGTCTGTGCAATGGGACAATATGTCCTCAAATTCTTAGCTCTGTGAAAATGAAGGGCAACATGACCGAAGAAACATATTTGCATGCTAGAGGGGAGGATGGGAGCTTATGGCACATTCCGATTACGGACGGAGGGAATGCGACCTGGGTTGATCTTGGTGGACAGTTTTTGAGCCAACCCGCCAGCATCTCTTGGAATGCTTCGCAACGAGTAGACGTTTTTGGGGTCAACATGGATCGGGAAGTTGCACTTAAGACATACCAGGACGGAAAATGGAGTGGCTGGTCAGCGCTGGGTGAACAGGCTGCCAGTGGCATCTCAGCGTGTCGAGTTACTTACCAGGGGGACAGGGCTGATATTTGGACCATGAGTAACGACCGCAGCACCCAGGTCGCCATCCACAATTTCTGGGCGTTTGGCCGTACATGGGATCGCACTTCGACACAAGAACCGAGCAGGAGCACCAACTCGACACCTGCCGTTGTATGCCGCAACAACGAGTATCAACACGATCTAGTTCTCTATGACGTAGACACATCGAGCGTGCTTCATCGTCAGTACTCCACCGTGACCGGATCATGGTTGGACTGGAAGAGCCGGGGCGGCTCGTTTATAGGCGATCCAGTGTTGATAGCCCCTTCAGACGACAGGGTAGACTTCTTTGGCATAGGCGTCGATCACGCGATGTATCACTTCACTTGGACCAACACATCCGGCTATACGGAGCTCGAGAATCTGCATGGCAACTGGGCAAGCGTTCCGTCAGTGGTCGCGTCTGCGGATGATCGGCTCGAAGTTGTGGCACTCGGCAGTGACGGCAAATTGAAGCACAGAGCTCTGGTGGCCTTGGCTTGGGACGCCGATTGGACCGATTTGGGGGTTGCGGTACGGAGCGCGCCACACCTTGTCAACTTCAATTCAACACCTCCAACCGTAGGCGTGTTCGCTTTGGGAGATACAGGCCAGCTGCTGCAGGCCAACTACACTATTGGCGACAAAGATGGTTGGCAACAGCAGTCCGGGTTTGAGAGTATAGGCGGCCATCTCACTAGTGCGTGGATGGCTAGGCGAATATAGATAAAACCTGCCGCGGGTCGGACAGGTGTACACAGCCTTGTACATAAGCATCCTAGCATTTAATCTAGAGTTCCTGCATAAAGATAAAGATAATACCACATATTCTCTACGAGCTAACGAGCATTGCATCGGGTGATGGGCTTTCGAGGTCGTTGCTGTGAAGTAATCTACCAGTCTACTAGGCCTCCTTGGAAAGCTGAACTCCGCCCATAGGCTGGGACTCTCACCACACAAGGTAGGTTCCTCTTGTAACCTTAAGGATCACCAGAATATGTCGGCGTGTATTTCTTTTCCGCGCCGACGTATAGCACCCCGACTGACTGTGATTGGCTGTGAGTGCAGGCGCAGTTCCCTTTTGGGAATCCAGTTTATGCGTCGGCATCAAAGTCTGTGCGACACCTTCTATAGGGGCTTTGTCCTCTCCTTCTGAATTGCGCTTATTTTGTGAGCATTAGCAGTGACTGCCCTCGAGCCTTTCCAAGCCGTCGGCTAACCCAGTAGACGTTTGGTGATGCTGATCCTCTGAACCAAAACACTGTACGCATACTGTGACGCACCCCCCAAAATCGGCGCCGTTCACAGTGGCGCGGATCGCCGACGTCAGCCACGAAGCCCATCTCAACGAAAAGCTTCCAGAAACGCCCCAACGCAGCGAAACCCCCCAATCCAGCGTCCTGCAGGAGAGCAAAAAAATCCCTCTTTGATAGCACCACTCAATGTTCAAACCGAAGCTGAACTCCACTCTCTTCTCATCATCGAGAAGAGGCATCGCAAAGCTCTGCTACCAGCCCCGCCCATTCTCCCGGCTTTACAGCAGCTCTGATTCAAACCCCAACAGCTCTAGCTCCAGCTCCAGCTCCAGCTCCGGAAAAGTCGACTGGCGCGCCATGGCTCAAGAGGACATCAAGAACCACCTGAAGGAGACGCACGATCGCGTCTTCGAGCACAACCGCTCATGGGCCGCTGAGCAGGCCAAGAAGGACCCGGAGTTCTTCGTCAAGCTGTCGGCCGGCCAGACGCCCGAGTACCTCTGGATCGGGTGCTCCGACTCGCGGATCCCGGCCGAGGCCATCACGGGCCTGGAGCCCGGCGAGGCCTTCGTGCACCGCAACATTGCCAACCTGGTCTGCAACACGGACCTGAATGTCATGAGCGTCATCAACTACGCCGTCCGCCACCTGCAGGTCAAGCACATCGTTGTCTGCGGCCACTACGGCTGCGGTGGCGTCAAGGCCGCCATGACGCCCAAGGACCTGGGCCTGCTCAACCCCTGGCTGCGAAACATCCGTGACGTCTACCGGCTGCACCAGCAGGAGCTGGACGCCATCAAGGACGAGGCGGCGCGGTATGACCGCCTGGTCGAGCTGAACGTCGTCGAGCAGTGCCGGAACGTCATCAAGACGGCCGCCATCCAGCAGTCGTACGAGAAGAATGGCTTCCCCATTGTGCACGGCTGGGTCTTCGGCTTCCAGGACGGCCTACTGAAGGATCTGAAGGTGGACCATGAGTCGATGCTGCACGACATCCAGAAGATCTACAACCTTACGGACACCGCGTAAATGGCATCGGTTTCTGAGCGCGGGTTACGGGTCACCTTGATTGAGATGGGTTGCAGGCGAAGGAAATCAAGCTTTACTGGAGTGAAGGGAGTTGGGTAGTAGTTTTTAGGTGAATGTGAAAAATTCAGAATGCCACGTCGTGCGTTGATTCCTTATGTCTCCGCTGAGTCTCTCGCCAATCAGGTCAACCCACAGTAGACACCGAATAGGTTCATCATTGCCCTAAAGCTGTGAAGGGTCTGATGGCGAACATCATTTTGAGCTGATATGCAGGACTGCTGGCTCCAGTGATAGGCACCGGAATGGAAGTGTCCAGCTATGATATGGCGAAGAAAGGTTTGGCTACTTAACCAGAGGCACGTGCAAATGAAGGCGTTGCTCCCGGTGTCCTTTGCTTAAACTTGAGAGGAATTGAATGGCATATGCAGAGGACCAGAAGTCGTCATCCCTTCACACAGGACCCCAGCAACCTGATGCTCAACTAGTCTGCACTACTCATGGGGAAACTGCGTGTTCTTTGGATATAGTGGATTCGATCCGAGTTCAGTATTCTCTTGGCTAACATTCCATGCCTTTGCGTGCGAAGACCGTCATGACAATACGCGAACCCTTAAGATGGGCTTGGGCGGGCTTACAAGGACTAAGATTATTTCGACTACACCCAAGCGAGCACACCATGAACGGATAGCTTCTCGTTTAAGCGAGCTGCATGCTTCATATGCCATGCCTCATATACGATCTGATACCGGGAGGCGGCTCCCTCTGCTGCAAGCTATTGCTGCTATCCGTATTAGGCAACTCATTTATCACACACCCACCACGAACAGGAGGGGGCAAGGAAGCAAGGTCTGTAATCACGACCGATAACGTGGAGTACGCAAGGTCGTCTGTTGAAAGGCACCGGACCAACGCTGGGTGGGCTGATGCTGCGAACGTCCAGGCTCCCGTGGATACTTCGATACACCCATCAAGACTAAACCAATCCCTCACAATGCGCAGAGGATGTTGCCAGTCTAGATGGACTGGATTTTGCCCCTCGACATGTGCATTCCCGCCGCGTAATGCCAGCTTCCGTTCACTACACAGCGGAGCAATCCAGTGAGCGGTCGAAGAGATACGCAGAAAAGACGCAGTTACGCGAGAACCTAGCCTCTGCCTCAAGGACGATGGCCGATGTCGAAGGCAACTTGCCAATGACGAATGACAATCGTTCGGCTCGACAGAAGTGGGAAAACTTAGCTCCGTAACACTTGATCACGTACGACTGCAGAGAGTGCCACAAGCGATCTGGCTTCATGATCAATCTGTCATGGGGTAAATAGGTAGCACTTACACGAGCCGGGAGCTGGTGCAGCAGGGGTAGCAGGGAGAGGTATGCGCATGAATCGGCCAGTCAACACGCCGCGCACACTCCTGTGGGGATACACAACGGCCGGGCGTCAACACCGAGGCGTATAGTATACTGGCAAGGGCGAGTATATCATCTAACTTCTGATATGACGACTTCCTCGCATAGAAGCGGAGTGCATCCCAGCTTTCACAGCCATCTTCTCGAAACGAATACGGAAAACCTTAAATGGACTTTCCACGTGTCGGCCTCGACAACGACCCGGTATGTGTAGACCGGACGGCTAATGCCCTGCGTACAAACTTCACTTTTGGGAGGCGCATGTCTCAAATATAGGACACGACTTAATTTATGACTTTGACCTACCTACCCAATGCGGGGGCCGTTGTGTCATTGTCATGCCAAATGTGTATTTCTGCCTTGATAGGCTCAGCCTCAGGTGCCCCCTAATAATCGTCCATGCTATTATAGCAAAATAGAGGTAACGAGTGGGTCCCTATCAATAGCTACCGACGAAGCAGAGGAAGTGGGAATCCACAAGTTCCTCTCCATCGTGAGCGAACTCGGACAAGAGAAGCAAATACTTGAGCTTTTGGTGCTACATTTCATGATATGTGCTAGTAAACGTCGAATCTCGGTGTTATCCAGCACGTCTATCTCGAAACAGAGCGTCGGTCTGGATGAACGCTGTTGATGGGAACAGAAATTAGTCAGTTTCGGGCTGGCGCCCGGACGATCTGGTCGATCTCTACTTTGTGTGGCCATCCGGTGTTGGTCAGTCCGCGGCTCAGAGCTCGATTATAACCAGTAACGGGCCCGAAAAATTTCTGTTACAGTAGGATCAGCAACATGTGAGCGCGTTGTCAGCGGTCAACGCATGATTGACCAGCACCAACCCCCTTGGCCCCTTGCCGGGACCCATGGCCCTATCGCGCGGGTTGGCGATCTCTCGCACGCTACTGTTGGCCGGCTTGAGTGTTTCAGATATCTAGTTGGGATTGCTAGTCCCTCGACAGAGTGAAGCTGCGGGCATTTCGAGCTCGAAATTTCCATCAATAACCTAATTTGTGAACCCAATCCAAACTTCCAGCGGACATTCCCTGGGACCCGGCGCTTGTTTGCGATGAGGCTGCCGGGTTTATCGCGTGATCCAAGGCTTAATCTGATGCAGTTGATTGCAGTGCGACATTGTGGTCCTGCGACCCAACCTATCTCATTTATCATTAGCGCTGCTCAATGCCGATGCACGTGTGCGCCCGTCCCGCAAGCCTCGTCTGGTGCACGTTTGCCATTGCTCAATTGCCTTGTTGACATATTGTATGATGAGAGGCTTGGCAATTCGCGGGGAGTCTTCTCTGTTGAATCGGATGCCACTGGGTGAATTGGCTTCCGCGTTCAGCAGGTCCGAGATGCTACTCTGCTCATGCAGCAGTTCCTAGGCTCAAATAGGGGGGCCTACAGCACAGGCGTGAACCCTCGTCCTGGCTTTGAGAGGCCGTGGGGATGGCGGCTACCGATCCCATCTTGAGATCAACAGGGGTGCCGGCAGCCAATCACTGGCGCAGTTCGGCGATCAAAGCCTTCCATCCATGATGATGCGCGAAGGCTTTAGGCGATTGATGAGGTGCAGCTTGCCAAGACTAATTTCGGCAATCCAAAGATTGTCTGCGATGGCATCGAAACATCGTCTGAAGGGTTTCGACGCTTTGGTGAAGAGGATGCCATTGGATCTGGCCGACCGTTGGAGAGGAAACGGCAACCCTACGATGCGGCGCAGTCGTCATCGTCTGCCACTCTGAATCTTTTGCCGTTCACGCACGCAGAGGCGTGGCAAGCGTGGGCCCTTCCAGGATCTCCCGCAAGCCACCCGTTTTTGAAGTTCAGTGCGACGTGACGAGGTCACGGATGTACTGGACCGTGGGCACTGCTGGGCAGAAGGAGCCACGGAGAGTCCCATTGGCCCATGGCTGGCGTTTGGTCAGCGCTGTGGGCGGGCTGGGGTGTTCCCCACTGAGAGCCATCCAGCCATCCAGTCCCAATTTTTTTTTCCATGCTTTTTGCTCTTGACGAGGCGACGTCATCGCCTCGAGATGGCCTTTTCATTCTGAAACGAGGTGGAGCGACAGAAGAACGGTTTGCTGATGATCGTCCCCTGGAAGGACACGATACCCCAATTGCTGGAGTGCTGTTGCATATTCGCAATTCTAAGTGCTCGGCTGTCTCGAGATGCTATCCCCCGACCGCCGAGTTTGCATACATGCTGGAAGGAATTGATTGCTGCAGCCACCAAATGAGATAGCCAGATAGGTAGCCAGATACCTAGCCAAATGCCCACTGGGTGAGCATGGCTCCCGCGCTTCACTGGCCGTTTGGCTGGTTGGAAGGGTGCAGGCCCCCCGGTCAGGTTCTACTTCAGGTTAGAGTGCGCTACATTTAGCTGGCCTAGTCATGCCTAGCCCAGTAGGCCAGCACTACATAGTACGATCTGACCGAGACGCGTAACCCTTCAAGCTCTTGACGTTTCTAATTCAGTTACAATTCGCCTCTTGACTCGTCAGAAGGCGGCAGGGAGCGCTGCAAGCGACGAGTATTCAATCGCACCATGCATACATAGTACTGTGATGAGCTCTCGGGATGCAGTGGTCTACCGTGCTTCGGTCCGTTATTTGCAAGGCTTTACCATAGTACTGTGTAGACGCTGGTCACACCGTTAACTACCGAGATCTAGATTTTTAGGTTGGAGTGATCCCCTTGAACAAACATCCTGGCAGGCCTTCTGGGCCACGCACAACGATGGCATCTGGTTGCGAAAACAACTTCGCGATACAGCACGCACTTGTTTAGTCGATGACGATAGCAACAGGTGCCATCATCACAGGGTTGAGGAAGCCGTCGCGCCTGGAAACCTACCTTCGTTGCCCCGGGTTTGCTCATCCTTATGGTTGTTGACATGCCACCAACAAGCCCCTACATATGTAGGCTATGCACCTAACTGCTAGTTTTTGGTCCCACCCGGCGATGCATAGGGGAGGCGACATCAGCTCTTCCAGCTTGCAGGCGTGGAGTTGCCATGCAATACGGAGTAGTAGACACGAGATCTCGGTGGCTTCTGTGTTGGCATTCGTATTAGACAGCCCGAGGCGGTATTTCTGGAGCTATAGCATCGCAGATCCAGGTTTTTGGATTTCATTCCCGGCTCGTGCCGGACTGGAGTTGTGATCCTACTCCTACTGTCTGTATGTGGGACGTAGTTAATACCCTGGCGGTATAACTGAAAGCGACCGTGTTTCGGCTACACAGCTGCATCCGCAGACACAAAGGCACTCTAGATTGGCAATCCTTCCTTCTGCGCGGCTGATACCGACAAGACCGACCATGGTATGATCCGTAATGTTTATCTCGAGCACGCCGTTCGATGTACATAGTCAGTGGCTCCGCGAAGGCGCTCCGACCAATCGTTCCCCGCGTAACGTATGTATCGTCTGGTCGTCTGGACGGCTCCAAACCCGCAGAGCCCTCTCTCTCCAGTGTTTCTCCAGTGAGACGGCCCCAATGTGGAACAGGACTCAGAAGAAAGGCTCGTCATTGTTCAGGTCCTCCCAGGTGCCCGGACTCTCGCAGCCAGTGGTTGAGTGGCGGCCGCCCACTGACTTTCCAGGCCCAGTCATGACCTGGATGATCAAGCCCTGTTCAAGCCAGCGGACCCAATAATCGCGGCACCAATGCCAAGGACAACCTTGACTTTCATGTGGGCTGCGTCCCCTTTTCCAGAATCGACGGCGGGTCCACCCATCGCCTGCCACCCCCCCTGCAAGACCAATTTCAATCTCCTATCGAGCTCTGCCCTGCCCAGGGCCGTTGTGCTCTTCATCAGCGCGGTGCCTCTCCTGGTACCTTGCAAAGTATCTGCGGATCCCGGCTCTCTTGACCCTTCATCTATCCACGTCTTCCCACCTTCTACTCTCGCTCACCCCGTCCTTTTCCCTCCCTTCTTTTGCAAACCACATTCTGCTACACCTCACGTCAGAAGGCCTAGCTTTTCCATTCTTATCTTGTCTCGCCTCCCCTCTCCCGAGGTGTGCGGCCTTCGTTCGTTACTTTGGGGCAAGACGCAAGACACAGAAAGTCTAAGCCTCTTTTTTGTCTCTGACAACAACCTGGCAATTCAATCCCATGCCAAGCCCAGCAGAAACGCCTATTGCGCCAACTTTATAAGCCCCGGGCACCTTCGTTGTGCGCAGCACGACCTCTTTCTCTGTGGCCAGGTGGATTGTCACTCGTCGCTCAGATCGATCGTGCGAGTTGACTTTTGAGCACTCGACCGTCTCATTCCACTGAGTGACCCGGACCCAAGTACGATGGGCGCGAAAATGCCGGCACCTCATCAACGGTTTTTCACTCTGAGAAACCCCTTCTCCAGATGTGTGCTTTTTGCAGTAGCTTTGCTAGTCTTGCTAGCACTTAGCTGGAAGTCGGATCGGGTGGACGATGTAACGAGACAGATTATCAAGGCCGCAACGCCCAAGACAAAGGGGTCGACCTACCAGCAGCCCATCGGTGATGCACCGGTGGCCACCGAGGCGGATGTTGTCCCCGTGTCCGACCATGTCATGGACTGCAGCGTGAAGCCAAGCTACATGGAAGAGCTGAAGTCCGCCTATGAACTTCAGGATGGATTCCAATACCTCAAGCGCTACGTCAAGATCAACCGCGAGCCGATCGCCCGAAAGTCGATTACGAAGCTGAACCAGGAGTTCCTGCCCAATGGCTTTAAGACCATCAACTCCAACTTCCCCAACAACTACGGCCAGGAGACTTGCCTGGAACCCCTCCAAGTTCCTGTTTCGCAGTCACCCTTCCCAGCCACCGGCAACCTCTCTGACTTCATGTTTGGTGTCTCGACCACTTTCAAGAGGTTCAACTCTAGCAAGACGACTCCGGTCGACGAATGGACCTACTGGTTGACTGACGGCAAGGGCAACTCCAACGGCGGCAAGCTGGTTCTTCTGCTGCTTGATGCATCAGAGGAGCAGATCTTGGAAGCCAAGACTGTCCTGGACCAGCGCGGCGTTGACGTCGACGTTTATCACTCCGACTCTCGTATGGAGATGGCTGTTCGCTACCTGACCCTGGTGCCCACTTTGTACAACCACCCCGAGCGACCCAACAAGAAATGGCTCGTGACCTGCGACGACGACACTTTCTTCCCCAGCGTCCACGCCTTGACAAAGAAGTTCGAAGAGTACGATCCTAGCGAGATGCTCTACGTGGGCACACTGTCCGAGGATGTTAACAACGTCGACCGTCATGGTTCCCAGGCCTTCGGTGGAGCCGGTGTCTTCTTGTCCGTGCCCCTGGCCGAGCAGATCAACAACAACTATGATACCTGCAAGACCGACGAGAAGATCCGGGAGGCCAACTCTGGCTGGGGCCCTCAGGGCGATATCCTGTTGAGAAAGTGTATCTACGAGAACTCGGACGTGCGTTTGTCGGTCATGCGAGGTCTCTACCAGCTGGATCTTTACGGCGATCCATCTGGTTTCTACGAATCCGGCATCAAGCCCATCTCCCTGCACCACTTCAAGGGTGGCGGTTGGCACTCAGCTCTGCCCTGGTACTACACCAAGATTGCTCACATCTGTGGCGAGGACTGCACTCTCCAACGGTTCCAGACGGCCGACGATTTCATCATCTCGACCAGCTTCAGTGTGGCTCACTACCCCCACGGCGTTGATTTCAATCTGAAGCAGATGGAGCGGACGTTCGCTGCTGCTCCCCAAGACAAGGGCTGGAATTTGGATTACGTTTTCGACCCTCAACGCCCCAGTCTGCTTAAGACGGGTCGCAAGATCAGCTGGGACCTCCAGGACGCCATCGTTAACGATGACAACACTGTGAGCCAGATCTACGTGCGCAAGGCTGACGACTGGAGATGGGTCGACCGAAATGGCGAGCCGATGGCCAAGAATGACGGTATCATCGAGTTGGTGTGGATTCCGTAAAGCCCGTCACACCAAGGTACGATGTTTACGACAAACTATTTATGACGGCGAGAGGCGGCGGGATTTCACTCCGCATTCTGAACACTGAGGACTGGAAAACGGCCATTTCCAGATTGTTCAACCAGTGGCACGAGAATCGGGTCAGCATCCCAGGCATTTCGTCTGCGGATCTCCCGCTATATTTCACAGATGATGCCTCCACCTTGGCTACAAAGCCACCACCGCTCGCCTTTTCGCAACGACTCGTCACTCAACGAACCATAATGCATAATTGCCTCAACCCGACCGCTCTTTATACTTGCCGTCACCTCTCATTCGCACATCCTACACCAGGACAACTCTTTCTCAACTACTATTGCTTATCTCAATTGATCATCGGTGAGCCCGGAGTTCAGCGGTGTCGGCTCAAAACGCGAAGCATTTTCACCACGACTTTTGCATGGAGGCGTCGACGGCGAACATCGACGGTCCAGCCACGCTGTCGTACTTGTTCATATGTGCAAGATGTACAATTTAGACTCATTCGGAAGGGAATTTGGTGCATAGACGATATCTTTCATTTTTCTTTTATATTTCTTACATTTCTTGCGGGTCATTCAGGCTAGGTGATTTCCACAGACTCGGAGGCTTCCGACAACAGCAGTCATGTTTTGGATAGCATTGTGGGCGAGGTATTGGGCATGATGGAAATGCGCTACAACCGGTTCTGGACCGATCGACCCCGGCATCGAAGTGCTCGAGACGGGGAAGCGGCAGGCAACGGACATGTACATAAGCCAAATACAAAACAACAAAAAAACAATGAACTGAATCTGAAACTCAATGGCTGCATGTGATTTTGCCTTTTCTTGCCATGCTGCGAGTACCCCAGACAGCGCCGTCAGTGCATGGGACCAGGCCGCGTGGCGTGAAGTCGTAGGCGGCTTGCCACCGTCCTTGCGGGTTCAGTTTTTGCAGATTCGGCGCAGTCTAAACCCACCTCTTAGAAGCAACCTACGCCATCCCACACGGGTATTGACCGGGTCATTCGTAACGGCCACAAAAAAAGCTCGGTCGATCGATGCACAGAAGCTGGGCCGCCGGTTCGTATTCAAGCTACATTTCCATCCCATGGGCGGGTGAGGCGTCAAGGTCACGATTCGCGAACGGGTAGCGCCCGTCCTAACGTGCCGCTGGGACCCGCGCCGTTTCGTCCGTCGTTGCATGTGCTGTAATGTATCTGACGTATGCAACCCCCCCTCTCTGGCACACCAGATTGACACTGGCGGGATCGCAATCAACACTGCTCTCTTGTCGGGCTTGAAGGAGCTCGCCGCGGGACATTATTCAAGTCTGGCTGCGAGAGAGCCCTGATGCCCGAAAACTCAATTCCTCTAGAAAACGAAAACTCTGAAAAGACGTTACATGGACAGCCCGGTGTTCGGTAGGTACCGTGCCTTAGCAAGTAGGTTGCTAGGCTGTCCAGCCTCGCGGCGGCCGAACCCTAGCCAAAACTCAACTTATTCATGTCTTGAGCCACATGGGAAACCGGGAGAACCTTGCGTAAGACTACGATTCATGCCGCACGGCTGTGACGTAAGGGAGTTTGGGATATCGTGCTCAGGAAGACGAAGTAGAACACGCGTACCAGCTAGTGTTTCTCTTATCTCGGGCGACTGAGGGACCGTGTTCATGGCCGGGAAGAGACGGGCTTGTATGACAATTAGGCTGTGTCATCTCGCGGCTCTGCATAGGAAAGAAATGTCTAACAAGAAAATGATCGCTTGCACTAATCAAAGAGTAGTAATTGACGTTAATGGCAAGTATCACCAGGCAAACTGTTCAGATAAACATTTTGATCCCCGTATCCTAACCTGAATGACACCGAAATGCTCAGAAATGACCCTGATAATTCATACAAAATAGACAAAAGCAGGTGAACTGGTGAATACCAGCAAAAGCCCTCGTTCCTCTCCTTCCTACAAAGGCATCCGGACCTCCTTTTTCGTTGTGAACGATTCGCCCTCGAGCTCCGCTGGGGGCATCGAACCCGGCAGCTCTGGCAGCTCTGGGTCCAGGTAGTCGCGCAGGGACAGCTTGCCGAAGAACGAAGGCGAGTCGAGGCTGGCTGGAACGACGCCGGCGCTGCTGACCAGCGACACGGCGACGGATTCGGGCGTCGACACAGCCGGGAACGTCATGGTCGTTGCTGTCGTCGGCCGCGACGACGAGCTCCCCGTGTACTGCCTCTCGAGAGTGGACGTCCTCGCGGACGGGATGATGCCTGTGTGTCGACAGACACGCGTTAGTTTCTGATAGGTATCTTGCCCGAGAAATTGGTGGCCACCCCGAAACCCCCCATGCCCATGTCCATCGGCCCCCTTCCCCCTCTTGATGACGGTGGTGGAGATGAAGACTTGTAGGAACTGCGCAAGCTGGTCTTGCTTGCGGCTCGGTGCATCATACCTATCTGCGCGCTCCCGGGGGAGGCGGCGGCAGGGGCGCCGCCGGGCTCGGCCATGACCCGGCGCGGGAACCCGCTGATGGGCAGCACGGTGCTGCCCGAGGGGTAGGCCGCCGCCTGCAGGCCGAGCGAGAGGCGGACCTCGGACGTCTCGTCCAGGACGTCCAGGCGCAGCGGCTCGAGCACAAAGTGGCCGTGGAAGTGCATGCCCTGGAGCATAGGCTGCGTGAGCGGGATTCGCTGCGCGGGCGACCGCCCGCTGTCGTCCTCGACTAGGAAGTACGGCTCGAAGGCGCCCTCGAGGCTCGAGCTGGAGATGAGGAACCAGCCGAGTGCCCTGATCTCCGTCGAGGCCTGTCGGAATCTGCAGTATATCGACCCTGCGAGCGTTCTAGTCAGTATTTGGGGAGGGGAGATGCCACTCTGGAAAAAGGGGTAAGCTACCTGTGCATGTGTATCCCGAATGGGTTTGCTTGACAGAACCGGCATCACGCTCGAAGAAGAAAGTGCTTGCCACCAACCGATGGGCCGCTTCACGAATAACACCTGGATTCTGTCTCAAAACGTCCTCAGTCTCGCGCTCAAGTTCATCTATCCTTGAGACGTCTGCAAACTTGGGGAGTTGAGAGAACAACTCAGGGTTGATGCGCAAATACTTCTTGCGGGCCGACTCCTCCATCGACCCCCTCTGGTGCATGAACTTGTCCCACACGGTGTCACCTTGTCTGTGATCATTGGATCTCTCTGCACCAGCGCTGGGGTTGTTGAATGATAACAGCATTGGCGTCCTAGGGTCGCGATGGAAGTAGCCAGTGCCGGGATTTCTGGTGGATGTGGTGTAGGACGGGTTAGAATTGTTGTTGCGGACCTTGTAGTTTCCAGCACCACCGCGGCCCTGCCTGAGCACCGCACTCTTGCCAGGCGTTATCGATGCGGACGTATTTGTAGCGGACATAGACACAGATACAGACGACGGACGAATGCTGGAGCCGTTCCTGTCGCCAACGTTTCGGCCAGTGCCGATCGACAGCAACATATCTGGGCTCGAGTCACCGTTCCATATAGCATCCGCTTCGTGATGGCATACCCAGACGGGACAAGTGAACTGTGCGCTACCATCCACGTACTCGTTGCTCGTCTCTTCCTTGAGGAAGGGTTTGAAGAACGGCTGTGTAGCTGCTGTTGCTCGCGCAGCTTCCCATGTGCGGGCCTCCTTAGACGGTACGTCCGAACGTGTGAACCGATATGGCAGCTTCTTATTCGGAGGGTCTGGCCGGTTGTAGTTTGCGAACAGTACAGGCTGTTGCTCGATCGAAGTCGTGGCAGTGACGGCAACCTTCAGCGAGATGTTGTGTCGTGATCGATGCACACTGCCGCCGAAGAACGGCTGATCTGAAAAGTACCTCTTCAGCGCTTTCTCAAAGGGCTGCGTCTTGTACAGGCTTCCGTGATAGAGGCTCGACAGCATCCCAAAGACGGGCACGCTCTTCATCTCGCGAGGCGTGAAGGCCTCTCTGCAGAGATCCTTGAATTTCGCTGTAGCGGCCTGTAGCGACCACTTTTTGACACCCAAGCCAATAGCTATAAGACCACCCGTGTTTGTGCCTACTATGAGGTCGAAAAACAGCTGGATGGGTAAGTCGGGCCCAAGAACCTTTTCAATCTCCCGGAGCACCTGCAATTGCACGATACCACGGATGCCGCCACCGTCCAGACAGAGCGTTCGGGTGCCCGCGTGGGTTGGTTTTACGTTGATGACCCATGGGGGGCTGGCAATGATATCTCGGACATGCAGAGGACACCGGCTGATTTCGATGGTGGTCTTTGAGGTCTTTGTTCCGTATATCTGCACGCATGGGAGGCAGAGTACGTGGCCGCACGGAAGAGCACACTCGGGCAGCTCTCGCAAGCAGCAGAGACACGCTGAATAACTGACGAAATCAGTTGCTGCGCCTAGGATGTTGGAGTACTGCTCGTTCAGCCTTTCTCTGTGAAGAAGCGCGGCGACCTGGAGCTCAGGCATGTCTGGGAACTCCTGGCTTAGTCTAAAAGCAGACGACTGTAGCTGGATAAGGCTCCCTCTGATCAGCTGGTTCCAAGCAGACGCAAACTCTGTGGGATCAAAGTCGGACTCGTAGTCACCATGGCCAATAATTTTGCCGTGGATGTTTTGGTGGCCTTTGGGATTGTGCCCAGATCTCACATTGCAGCATCGGCCAAGCTCACCGGGGAAGGCTGGATTGATATAGGTGCAGGGCCAATGCAAATCTGCAAAAGTCTGGATTGCTGCTGCACAAGGCTTGGCGTACCTGTCGTCCAGAAGACGAGATGCAGTACCTGTTGCAATGAGTTTGACGGCGAGACACGAGGGGGAATGTAGAACATTGGACTCACCTAGGAGATTTTGTCTGACTGTGTCAAACATGACACATGATGCTATTATTGGCACCATTGCTCGGAAGATCTGTTTTGCGTTGCTCTTGATCCTCTCATTGCTTGCCCGGTCCCGAACAGCTAGTGCAAGGTTCAATATATTGCCTTCGAAATTTCTCGACGCGGGGCTGTGACGTAGGGTCTCTTTGATGAAATCGAATGGTGTATCAAGATCCCTCGTGAAATGGTCAAATGCTGCTTGCAGGTAGAATTGGAGTTTCTCAGGGGTCGCCAGCATTCGCACCCGTCTCTTCCGAATTTGCGAAAGCGTGGCTCGCTCCCGAATCAATTCTGCCAACTTGCCGGCTTGCTCGTTCATAAGCATATAGGAGCCCTTGTACGGGATCCTGACCACGCTCACAGAGGCGTAATAACACTCCAGCAGCTCCTTGGTGCTGGAGACTGTCTTGCCGCGCTTCCTCCACTGTTGCACATACTCCTGGAGCGCAGGCTCCCTTGAAATCGCTCCGTGGATATCAGACATCAGCATCTGGGTTGCTACCTCGACATCCCACTCCTTTTCGTCGATGTTGGGCTCTGATGCATTGAGTACGATAATGGCATGAGGGAGCACCGGTTGGTTGAGTGACTTGTCGATGGATGCTGCACCCCAACGCAGCAGCTTCGGCAGCACTACTGACTCAAATGCTCGGGGGTTGCGGAGCACGAATACTACGACGTCTGAGAATGTGTACAAGATTCGAGGATAAAGCTGAGAAACAGCGTATTCTCTCTTCTTGGTGTTGGGGGTCTTGGCCCAGGATATTGGTCTGGACGTGCTTGTCCTGTAGCCATTCGCGAGATCATCTGCGCGATTCCTCAACTGCTTAGGCAATGTCTCACCTCCGCTAAGTCCCTCGCAGTCGCAAAGCAGGAGCGGGTTGCTGGTATACAGTGTTGAGGGATCTGCATATAGATGAACGTCTCCTGTTGTAGGAATACGGTCATAACTAGACGAGGTCACTGGGGAGTAGTATCTGGACGCTTCCAAAGATGTCATATCTTGGCGGTCTATGAGCAGCTTTATGATAGTGCTCTTTCCAGCTCCTACGCCAGTACGTCAGGAGGTTTACAACTTGTCTTCCAGATATTAGCACTCACCTGTTTCACCGATGAATGAGGCTAGTTGAGGGTGCCTTTCGGAGACTTCCTCCACCATGGAGTCTGCCATGATAGCTGCAAACCTTCCATAGTCATGGAAGACGGGATGCCCCGTAGGATCGCGACCGAAGCCGAACCAAGACGTATCCTCATCTTCGTGCAGCTCAGCTTCATGCTCAGACTCTGAGCGAGCCGGCTCTAGAATCTGGCGGAGACGATGTAACACTAGAGGATCAGATTTCTCATGTGGTTTCCCGTTCCTTCAGACAATTAGCTATGGAATGCCACCCGAGATTGAGGTATACACACCAACCGACCTGGCCCGGCAGGTGCAACACCCATTTTGGCCAGCATGCGTTGCAGAATGCAAGGTTGTTGCACTGGGTGCAAGTGTATACGTTGACGCTAGTCGTGCCACAGGTTTGGCAAGGCTGTGTTGGTATTGCTGGAGTACTATCCGCCATTGTGGTTGAGCTTAGGACATCACTGTGGCAGTCTACCAATTGAACCTATTTCTTGTACGTATTCTGTACGTAAAATTTGAGCGCGCGGAGGAGAGGTGAGATCTAGGCCTCTTATTTCAGCCGCAGGAGGGGTCCTCGATCTGAGACCTGTCAGGCTGGGATGGCTGGCTGAGAGCGACCTTTTTCTTCTCCTGCAGGCTGACCCTCCCCACAAACCGATCCATGCTAACTTGTATGCAGCTTGCTTGGCTCTGTGCAACACGCCGCGTTATCATCCACCTCGTCTATTTGACGGGGATAATCGCCACGGATGAAGGCAAGATCAGCAAGGTGACTTGAATAAGATGAGCATGTGGGTCTGGGTTCCTTCCACGAACTTGAAAGGTCTGCCACTTGACAGCAGAGCAGCTGTTCGGGACAGATGAACTATCGAAAAAATGCTCAGGATTATTGACTTAGTAAAGAGCTTGATGAAGCTTGTAATTGCGGCTCTCCAACTTGTGGGTATTTCTACGATCCTTCGTTATGCTTAATTACTTCGTACATAGTTGAATTTGCTGCCAGTTGGAGAACTGTTGCAGGGGTTACATGGAACTTGGTCACCGCTGCTGATGGCGACTCGTCATGAAGGGAAGCCGAAACTCATGGCCCAGCTTGGAAAAAGCTTTACCCCTCCCAAAGATGTGCCCGTTGCTGTCGCACAGAATGATGTCCCCAGTCCACCGGTGAAGACCTCTTGACTTCGAGGCTTGAGTCCGTAGCCCGTGCTTCGTTCTTCAGTCTTTAGGGGTCATTAGTTACGGCGACAATCTTGATAAGTCGCTCCATACCCCACAACTCCACAGCTTGCAACTAAGGCAGATAGCTGCAGATCCAGAACGGGTGCAACAACTACGAATCAGCCAATCATGAGCTGACTTCGTTACCAGGTTGATTCGTAAGTTCTCTGCATCTGAAATTCTGAAACCAAGTCTGAGCGGAGGATCGTGCCATCAGGGCCGGGAGTTGTGATAGCATCAATAACATTACGAATTAGTCTTTGGTAACAACAGCGGCAGATTCTAGTCTGATCGACTCGCCCATACCCTAGTAAGGCCGGTCTTGGGCCCATTGGACGGAGGCTGCAATATAGCAACAATAACCGGGTTTAGTCGTAGAGTTTCTGGGAGCAGAACACCCAGATTGGTCCATGCTGCGATTGCCAAGGGCCCCTTGAGCCTCTACTATGTAGACAGCAGTAATGACAACCTGTTTACTGGGCCAAAGTGGTTTCCCCTGATTGGCAACTACCAGCGCCCGTAATTTGGAGGCCGGCGGTCTAGTATGTGATAGTTTGGCAGCTAGGAGAACCGGGGAATTGTGCCGACAAGATCTCATGATTTACCCCCTGTGGCTGGCGGACAATATCCATGGCGTCTGGGTTTGGCATCTCGGCCATTTCACGATTCGTCGTGGTCTGAAGGCCCCTCCCCATGGCCACGCATCGGCACGAGAAGCTTGCGGCGCACGACTCCACATGCAGGGCAGTCGCTATGATGGCAGACGGGCAGACGGGCAGACGGGAGACGGGGAGACTGACCGGCGACCCACGTCTGTGTTATCGCGCACAGAGCCTCAAAAATGCCACGAGTCTTGACAAGATGTATTCTGTCTGCATTAGTTCTCGCAAAAATGTCCTCTTCCATCTACGCAAAGAAGTGTGAAAGTTTGCAGCCACGTGCGAATGCCGGGGTTACGCGTCAGGTCGCATGTAGCAGCAAGAACACCCATTGGAGCAGCCAGCCATGTCCGCGCACGGGCTGGGCGTTGGTGACAGGTGCTAACTTCCAGCTTAGTACTGGAATACATGCCCCTGGAATCCAGACCAGACACTTTGGGGTGCACCGCCACACCATCGTTCAACTTGACTATAGCTGAGCTGCTGACGCCACAAATGCCACGCTGCCGGCGTTGCGGGATGAAGTCATTGCACCTCAGGCGCCGATCAGCAAGATTTCCATACGCATGCCGAGCCGGAGGTCTTCGATGCGACAAATCTTGCACAAATACACATTTGCGTGCGCTTCTTTACCCAGATGCGACGATAATCCTGTCTTATTCCGGAACCATCTGGCCTAGATCTCATTCTCGTGCCACCACCGATCGAACCCCTCCGACCCCTCCGACCCGTGCAAGATAGTAAACAAATCACCCCGCCCATGCAGAACAACATCCTCTCGGTCCCCTTCCGCAAGGGCGCCCATCTGTCGCTGTCGACGGCCGTGCGGCAGTACATCTCGACCAAGTATGATCAGCACCCAGACATGTTCCGGCAGGATCTCGAGGTCATCGAGTCCCTGCGCCGCGATGCCGTCAACGTGCGCGAGTCGCACTCGAGCGGCGTCAAGAAGCTGCAGGCCTACGCCGCCCAGCTGGTCTGGATGGCCGGCAAGTTCCCCATAGACATTGGCGCCGACTTCACTTGGTACCCTTCGCTGGGCTATAACACAGAACGGCCGATAGTACACAACAACCTCCAGTACGAACTTGCCAATATCCTCTACAACCTTGGCGCCTTGTACTCGCAGCTCGCCGTCACCTGCAATCGATCCGATACCGAGGGTTTGAAAACGGCTGCAAGCTACTTCAACCAGTCAGCAGGCGTGTTGAAGCATGTCAAAGAACAGATCATACCGGAACTCCGTACCACGCCGCCCGAAGACATGGATGAGCACACCCTCGAATCGCTGCTGCAGCTCCAGCTCGCCCAGAGCCAGGAGTGTTACTGGCAGAAGGCCGTTATGGACGGCTACAAGGACGCATCGATAGCCAAGCTTGCTGCGCGGGTCAGTGACCTGTACAATACAGCTGGCGAAGCTGCCATGCGATCCGAGGCCATAAGCAGCAGCTGGATACACCACATGAGCGCCAAACACCACCACTTCGCCGCCGCCGCGCAGTACCGGGCTGCGTGCGACTGTCTAGAAAAGCGCAAGTATGGCGAAGAAGTTGCCAGACTACAAGATGCCGTTGCCTGCGTGAACGAGGGCTTAAAGGAGAGTAGAGGAGGCTACCTGAACAAAATTGTGGTTGACGATCTCAACGGATTAAAGAGGCGTGTGGAAGAAGATCTGAAGAGGGCCGAGAAAGACAACGACCTGATTTACCTGAGTAAGCATGCTCAGATACCCCAGCCTACAAATCTACATGAGGCTGACAATTTTCAGACGTTGTTCCCCCTAAATCTGAACTGAAGATACTTGACCGGGCGAACATGGCAATAGCCAAGGTTCCTCCTCCGGTATCAGCCCCCCTCGACCACTTGGGTGACAAGGAGGAGTTTGGTCCAGCTCTATTCACGAAGCTTGTGCCCTACTCGGTACACATTGCTGTGTCTATCTACGAGGAGCGTCGCGATCGTCTTATCAACCAAAATATCATCGCAGAGCTTGAGGTTTTGAATGAAAGAATCCATGAGATCATGTCGTCACTCAACCTCCCGGGTTCTATTCAGTCATTTGAGAAGCCCTTGGGGCTACCTGGTACTCTTGTTCAGCATGCTGAAGAGATTCGGCAAGCGGACGCAATCAACAGACTCCAGCGCAGCTTCTCTGATATCGAAAAGCTCAGAGCTGCCGACATTGCCGTTTTTGAGGAGGGCAAGGGTCTTTTACAGGCCGAGGAAGAAGAAGACACGCGACTGCGTCAAAGATTTGGTACTGAGCGATGGGCTCGGCCCGATAGCCGTTCTGATCCCGTACAAGGTGCCAAATTGTGGAACCAGGTCGGCGAAGCGGCAGGCTGGTTCAGCAACAGTGGAAGTAGCGATGCTCTTGTTCGTGAAAAGTTCTATGCTGTTGAGCCTCTTCTAGCCGTGCTCGCTGGCCCGGACAGGGGCATGATGGACTTTGTACCATCGTCGCGACGCACGGAGATCCCAGAAACTCTGAAACCCGCCATTGGCCGCCTGAGAAGCGTCTACAACGACGTCACACGCCTTGAGAGCCGGCGACGTCGAAAAGCCGAAGCGCTGCGGGAGAAAGCCAAGAGCGATGACATCAAGTCGGATATCTTGGGTGAGGCTGCGCGACTTGAGCGTAGTCAGGCAGTCGCTACTGCCATCGTCCCCGCACATTTTGAGGATTTCTTCGAGAAGCGACTAGACTCACTCTACGAGCCGGACATGGAGTTAGTTCAAAAAGAAGGTGCAGAGCAGGAGAAGCTGATAAACGACTTGATCCGGGTGAATCGCGAATTTGAGAGTCAAAAGAAGGTGGTCGGCGACAGAGGCAACCGCGAGCGCGAGCAGGCATTGCAGAAGCTGGAGAATGCATACTACAAGTACAAGGAGCTCATCAGCAACGTCGAGGTTGGTAGAAAATTTTACAACGACCTCAGTCGCATCGTTGGGGGCTTCAGAGACGGAGCCAGGAGCTGGGTCACGGAACGTAGGCGTGAAGCCCGGATGTTGGAGGACGAGCTGTCTATGCCGCCGCTGCATAACCTGAGCCTGGACCAAGGTGCCCAGAACTACGGCCAGATACCAGGCCAAGCTCCGCAACAGCCGCCACAGGGTTATTTTAGCCCTCGGCAACAACCACAACAGCCGGCCAGACAGCCCGTCCAAAGCCCGGCGGAGGCACATATCCAGAGCTGGGCACCGCCCGCCGAGACGGTCGCCCCTCAGCCACAGCAACCCAGGGCGAACCCCATGCAAGCAATGTGGAACCCAGACGCGGGCATCAAGTTCGCCGGCTCACCGACGCCAGCCTCGTCCACTGCCAATAATCCCGCAGCCGGGGGAACATGGGACCCTACGAAGGGTATTCGGTTTGGTTAGCGTGTTCGCTGGGTCTGCAAGATAGAGAAGATGAGGCGCGGCATATGGACTTAGACTTGCAAATATCATAAATGAGATGTTTCAGCCAAACATTTGCAGTTTTCCCTTCGATCTGAACACGTTCTACACTGATGAGCATCTTGTGCCAACGAGACTCGTGGAGCTGCAATTCAAACATCGTTGAAAAACTCTGAAAATCTACCCGCCAGCCTCTGGCACAACCGCAATAGTAAGCCAACTGTAGGATCAGCGACGGAGCAATATTTGCTACCTCATTAGCTAACGTTATGCCATCCATAAGGCTGCCTACATATCTCTGGGCTTTGATGACTGAAATAAATGGTGCTCAGGGGCCCGGCTTCCGGCCGGAGCACTAATGTATTTTGTGACGCAGGCGCATGAAATGTCCAACCAAAGGACGGGGCATGATCTAGAGTTGGTATACCAGCTGTGCTTGCCTCTCACCGCAGAAGTAGCGCTGATGATTGACGGAAATAAGTTGTCACATTCTCACCGCGCCATTGCTAAATTCCCAATGGTACCAAACAGGTCCTCGAAAGGTAGTATCAAATTTGGGCGCCATGATCCGAGGACGATGAAACGTGGGAGGTGGCTACCGCCAGCAGCACATGAAAAAGGGGCAGAAAAAAATGCAGTTATTTTGGGGTACTTGTTCATGAATGCTGATGGTGGAAATAAGAAATCTTTGATCATCACCATCATAACGACGAATGAAGGGCTGGACAAATGAAACGAGGAAAACAGGAAGGTTGTGCACTTGAGTAAAGTGAGCTGTCAAAGATGAGGAGACCATGCTACGAGCCACGTTGATTCATCGTGTGTGAAAGGAGGCGCTTGAACATCTTCCCATGCGTAGATTGATAATACATGAGGATTATTGCAATGAAAAACAGCGTGGTGTGTTGCGCGCCTGTCCGCCGAACGAACGAGGACCCCTAGGTGGCTTCCCGGAATGCCAGTCCGCAAGGTGTGGGTACGTGGGAAGATACTATGTACGACAATCTCAGGACCTAAGGCACTCATTGGCCGTTGCCTGGCACGCTTCTTCTGATTGGCACACAGGCAAAGTAGAAGTAGATAGTTCTAAATAGGTGACCAGTTTTCCGTACTCCACGGGGACGCCCGTGGATGCGCACGTCCAGGTAGCGGTTAGGGGCCATGACGAATAAACTGGTAGCGCTCTGGCCAAGCGGTAAAGGGGCTTCTTTTTTTTTCTTCCATTCCTCATTGCTTTCCAGGCTTCCTGTTCAATCCCGCGTTTGCTCCGGACTTTCCTTTCTTTCTTTTCCCTTCTGTCCTTTTGCCTCCCACTCTACGTGTGTCCCCTGTCCCCTACCTACCTTGCCCTTTTGGAACGCGCTGATGGCTGCTAAAAGCTCTTTGGACTCCTATCTTTAAAGCCAGGCAGTCGTCAAGCTGCCACATCATTTTGCCGGTTACTTCAAGGGCAGTGTCCCTTAGCAACGGGTCAATTTACATTGTAGCAATGGATATTCACTTCATAGTGGCCTACGAATACCTCACTTCAGATCAACCAACTTCAGTGGTTTGAGCAGTCAAGATGGCAAAAACTCTTGATAATACATACTAGCTAGGTATCCAAATCACAACAGGTAATTTCTACCTTCGCCGAAGCCAGAAATGGATGATATGATAGATAAGCTGACACAATTCCTCACCTAGGTCTCGGTCAACAACTCACATTCGATCAAGCTCTCCCACGCTTTGCTACCCTGCCAGATCCCGACTATCTCCAACCCATTCGCTTTCAACAAGATCTTCCAGTCGTCCTCGGTGCGCTCTCTCGAGGAGAAAAGAGTCAGCATCACCATATCTAGGGAAGTCATTTCCCAATGGGCATTGGTCCTCGGGATGACGTTCTCGTTGATCAGCAGCTTGCTGTAGCCGGGTTTCATGGCCTTGGTGATATTGCCCAGGATCGAGTTGCAGACCTTGTCAGGCCAGTCGTGCAGTACCGAGTGTAGGAAGTAGGCTCGAGCGCCCTCGACAGGCTGGGGTGTGTGGAAGTCATATTCCATTCGCTCAATGGTAGAGTCAAGATGCTCGATTTGCCCAATCACCTTAGGGAGGTCTTGAAGGATCAGCTTCCCAGGGTGGTCGGGATGGTATTTCAGGAATGTGGCAAGGTCGTGGCCTACACTTCCAGCGATATCAACAATGAAAGGCGCCTCGGAACTCCTGTCTGCGCCATTGATGAGCCTGTCCTGGACAGGGTACAATGAAGGATCCATCCATGGGATACGACCCTGGCCGTAGGCCTGCATGTGATGGTTGAAATGTTCGCCGTAACCAATGGTCTGAAGCCATTGGAACATGTCCTTCTCCGTTCTGTAGGCTCGCTGCATGGAGGTATCAAAGGAGTCTATGGGATTCTGGAATTTGTTCTCCTCGGCGAACTCGTGGAATTGGTAGGCACCGGCACTTGTACCTGAGCACCTGCAGGGTATTTTCTCAGCGACTTGTTCCGGTCACATGTTGTCATTTGTCTGCACTTACATGGCGAGATGACTGTCCGCGATGAATGGATGGGCCATTGCCTTGGTAAAGTTGGTCGTCTTGTACTCGTCATTACCAGTCTCCACGATGTATTGCATAGCAGCAAGGTGGCGCATGAGCCGGCCTGGCCTCGGTCAGAACAGTTGCGTGGGCTACAGGCTTCAACATACTGAGCAGCACTTCGTCAACCCTGGTCGCTGCGGCGAGCTCGTCAATCTTTTGAGGCCGGTCGCCATTCTTGGCCATCGTAGTCCACAGACCTGACACAGTCCCAGTATTAAGGGCAGCAATAGTCCCCGACTAAGACCACATTATCAATTGAGAAAAATCATTTTTGGTGTACGTTGTGACTTACTTGAGCCCAGCAGTGCCTGATCATGGTTTCACGTGGTGTCTCAAGGGATTGGACGAGCTTCCAAGCTTCTCTCAGAACCTGGGACCGGGCGTCGTCATTCTGAGAAGTCAGCGATGCCAAACCTGCATTCAATTTCACGAGGGCCGGCAAGACAGCTCCAAGATCGGTCGGTGTCTTTAGTATGGATGCGTCCACAGCGAAATCGGTTTCCTTGTTAGCAATAAGGACATCGAGGACGTGACCATCAATGACAGGATCAGTGACATGATCGTCGAACCCGTGTACAACAGGTGGGTCGTTAGGGTAAAGATCAACGATACGATTATCGAAGCCGTTCGTAACAGTGACCATTGTAGCAGAAAGGACAATATATAATGGTGATAGGAAGTAGCGTGATGAAACCCAGAACAAAGACTTTGCTATGTGCAGCAGCACTTTTAAGAGATGGAGAGCTGATGAATTCATGGTTGAGCAGAAAAGAAACGGTCTGATATCGAGACATTTATAACTAAACAGCTAGTCAACGGCTACGTGCAGCTTCAGCTATGCCTCAGGAGAAAAGCAACCTACGCCGAGCCCTCCCCCATTTACGCACACGCGCGTATGGCGCCAGGTTTCAAGCAAGCTGGATCATCGCTTATTTTACTAGGATACCGCTTGTTGCCTCGAGATGCGGACCTTTCAAACTTGCGATTTGAAGCCTCCACGGCGCCAGGAAGTCGCCCGCAACTGTTCATTGGTTACGCCCAGAAAATGGCAAAGAAGTGCAGTAGTTCTGCAAGTCGCCCAGTTCATACCAAGGCAGATTTTCCCGCTTGTAGGTCATTTATAGGCAAGCAAACATTAAGAAAGAGGACTGACCATCTGGAAATCATACCACTTTGGTGGGCTAGAACGTAGTAGCGCGCTTGGCCTCGAAGATCTTGCATTAAAAGCGACCATAGAAATAAAGGTCAACAAGGCCGCCGGTGTGATCCGCTGAGCGCACGCAGATATTGAACCTCCCCGTCCTGTCGACGGGCTGTAATTTGTTTGTGCTATTCCCTGGCAAATGGTTCAAAGCAACTGTGGCGTTCGAAGCAAACCTGTGCCAGGTTAGCCTTGTCATAATTTCAAGGGTTCTGCAAGATGCGACCTGCAACACACAAGCATGGGCCCTGTTCCTGAATTGCCACATGGTGCCATGCAGAATCCTATTTGGCGCTCACACTGACAAACAAGGGGCCGAGACTCGGGATCTTCTGAAGTCGCCGGTCGAGGGCACACGAGATCTGGGGAAAGGCCTGGATGGGTGCATTAAGTGGGGCTATACAGTCGCTTTGACAACCCTGCGTTGTGAAACTTTCACCCGGGTCCTCGGGCCTGGGAGTGCAAGGGATGGGCACGCTAATTGGGTTATTGGATGTTTGAATATTCCAAACCCATTCAGACGATACAAATGGCGTTGTTGAGCGCTTATGCAAGGTCATGATTTTCACCACATCGATCCAAGTCTCTGTATAAAAAGGACAAATTGGATATTCAAAGCTTTAGAATTCCTCGAAATCACTAGAAATCTTTCAATTACTTAGAGACGCATCAAAGGTTGACCAAGGTGACACAGAACCCTTTTGGCGAGCCTGATGTGTCCACGTAAAAATTTCAATGTGGAGTGATGACCCCTGGTTACGCCTAGATAGCTGACTTCGAAGCCAGCCCGAGTGGCAACCTTATTCCTAGTCGAAATACCCTGTGGATTCAGCGGTATCCGTGGTGGATCTTCTATCTAAAACCACCAGCTACCAATGTACGACGCAAGGGCTGGCAGAATGTAGCCTTAGTTAGACGGCGCGGAGAGGTGCTCCTGCTCCGAAGGTATGGAATGAGCTGCCAAACGCATGAAGACCCTGCATCTAAATCACCACAGTCACATATGCATGCGTGCAAACAAACACCTGGAGGACTGAATTCAGCATTTATATTCGTACCTCAGCCTGGAAAGTCGAATGAGGGTTAGACTGTCTGAGACTCAGTTCACAAAGCGGAAGATAAAATGCAGGTCAACCTTTTCAGGGCCATGTGGAGCACCATATTGAATAATGGACCATATCCGCTAATCAAGGTGGTGGCTCGTCGAGGTGAGGGTGGCAATTGTCTGGTGATTGTTTGAGGAATGACATGGGCTGGCAATATGAATAGCAATAAGGCAACAGAAATCCAACAAACAGACAGTCCGTCGTTGCTGTGTTGGTGTGGTGGTAGAGTTAGCGGTTAGCGAGCTCCGTCACCTTCGGGTGTCGTGCAGGCCCTTCTCAGCCAGTAATGCCTCCTCATTAATGCTGCTACAACTTCGCAAACGCGGTAAGGGTTCGAATCCCAGAAGGACTGGTTCTCTATGCGTTTCTCCTTTTTGTCTTTTTCCCTCTCCCGGCTAAATTTGTGTCAAGGACTTGGGGCGACCTAAACGTCAATGTACTCGGAGCAAATGACGGCGCCGTTCAGATCCATGAGGTCGCCAATGGTGACGTTGGGGTAGATCTCGGCCATGTAGATCCTGTGATTCAGAGTCGTTACCGTACCATTGTCACCAAAGTAGTCAACAAACTCGGATCCTGTGCCACCAATGACCCCAGATGGATTTTCGGGGACGCCCGTGCCACTCCTTACGGCAGTTCCGTTCGGTCCATCCGGTCCCCCTGGCTGCGTTCCACGCGAAGCTGGAATGTTCGGGCCACCAATGTCCGCGAGGCGTGCAGGGAGGTCAAGCTTCTGCCAGTCCCAGAAGAGCTTGTCGAGCCATGAGTGGTGGAGGTAGAAAACAGGGTCGCCAGGGCTCAGGGTGCCGTCGAGCATGATCCCGCCAACCGCAGCATGACCACCGCCGTGTGGACCGCCATTGAAACACTCCCAAGCCGATGTATAGTTTGTGATAGCGTTGCATGCGTCGATCTCTTCTTGGCTGGTCCTACTTAGCGAGTTGTCGTTCATGATACGGGTCAAGCAGTGATCCTCGATGGAGCCGTCAGCCAACCAGCGAAGGGTCAGATTCGCAAAGGGCCCATCTACGACGCAGTAGTTCTCTGCTGTTCCGTTGCCACCGAAGTATTCCGTACTCCACATCTCCGAGGAGGACATGTTTTCTTGATCGGCAAGTTCGTCCCAATACCTCAGAAGATACTGTTAGCCACTTCACTACCAATGCAGCACTTTCTCCACGTCTTTGTGCTCTGGTGCTGTCAACATACGGCATACGTCCTGTATAGCCACACTCATCCTTGATGAGGCGCTCGTGTGCCGTCATGTAGTATCGATGGAATGGAAGGAATGCGCCGACATTGTGGACGGTCGCCGACTGAACAACATGTGGCCACTGGAGATCATCCCACCGCGTCACGGCACCTGGGAAACCTGACTTGGATGGCGCATTGATCAGACAAAGATCAGCCTGAATGTAAGCCGACTTCTCTCCGCTCGTGAGGTTTGTCCTGGAGGTGTCAGTCATTGAAGGGATATTTACCGTCTCTAGACGCCTAAGTAGGCTTACCATGGAACCCGAGGTCGAATCTCTGTGCAAACAGACGCATCTCGTTTTCCTGGCAGTATTGAAGCTGCTGCCGCGGAAGCGGTGAAGATCATTGCAAATCTCATATTTGCAACCGGGACAGTCTCCTAGATGTGTCTCTATGTCGAATGTTGCTACTGATCAAGAGAGAAGATACCCATATTTGTAGGAGGGTCGTATCATATTTATATCCGTCCATTTCAACTCAGATTCAACAATGGCTGGCGGCCATACCATCTTCATCACATCGGAGAGGAGCTCCAAGGAGAAGGTCTATAAGTCACTGCGTACCAGCATGTGCGTGCGTGCGAATGAGCAAGCATTGAGGCTCAACCTGCATCTTGGCGGCAGGCATATTGGTGGGAGCGATAATGAAGAACCTCAAGACATCCGGCAGAATGCTACGGCAGCCCGAAAGATCTGCCGGAGATTAATAACCGCCCATTCGGCATGACGCGTCAGTCCGGGGAATCGACAAGGGCCGCCGCTCCAACCCCGGAAGCCAAGACATCCTATCTGGAGCCGCGATGCTCCGTCAGCCGTTTAGTCAGACTGCATCTGTGGGTTTCATCTGTAGCTCACCACAAAAATGACGGAATGAACACCGTGCCTGCCAAGTCTTGCAAACGCTCGGTGCATATGCGCTCCCAAACGCCCACCCTATGATCGTCAGGAACACTGACGGACCGCGTTTCTTGCCCCACGTAAGGTGGTGATCCGTAGTTGCCAAGCGATACGACCTTACATATCGTGACAACTTGAAAGGAGTCTGTGGGATATAATGCAGACTTTCATTGGATCAGCAGTCAATGGCCGCGCGTACTGCAGCCTCTCATCCTGTCAAGGTCTGCATCCAGCACGAACTGCATCAATGAGTAAGATTAAATGGAGGCAAGAGCACTGTTTCGATTTAACAAAAGCTTGGGCGGATTTATACGCTGGGTTATCGGAATTGTAAAGGGCGAGCAATCATGGCATCCCTTCTTTACGGCCCCTCTCCATTTCTAACTTCGCTGCTATCTTGTTCTTGCTTTTGCTTCGTGCATCTCTCTATCCTGTAAGCTTCAAAGTCCGCCATTGAAACCCTGCTCTACTCAAATCCTTGAGCATGTAAGGGTTGTCAATAGTCGTTATCAATCTGAAATGAGGATATGCGTTGTCACACTTTGCTACCAAGCTCGCTCTGCATATGAGATGGCACTTTGCTCGGGACTATTGGCACATGCTCGTTCTTTTTATATTCCGTATTGTATGAGAACACTTGCTATCCTGAACTAGGTATACTTACAGAGGCGCGCTCAGGACTTGCAAGCGTTTCTAGTTGATCAATAAAGCTATCTCACTGTGAAGCCACCTTGATACGTACCAGGCGCGGCACCACATTCCTACCCCTAGGCTCATAGAATTTATTCCTCCAGTGACTCCTCGACCCGATTCCGATCGAACCAATGCGGGCCCATCGAGCGCAGCGCCCGCGCCCGCTGTGCCTGCGAGCTGCGGTGCCGGTCGACGATGTTGCGAGTGGCACGGAACTCCACGGGGTTGCGCACCGCGCATGAAGACCACACGTGGGCCTCGAACTCGTCGCACAGGCGGTCGCACGTGAAGTTGAAGCGCCCGACGTCGAACTGCCCAGTCACTCTGGCGCGCGTCTGCGCCTCCCGGGCCACGCACTCCGGGAAGACGAACGTGGCCGCCTCGCGGACCTGCTCCGGGAACGCCGTGTCGAGGTACAGCCGCCAGAAGTAGGTGTGGTTGGAGGTGAGGGCTTCGGCCACGTTGTCGTGGATGATGTCGATTTCGGTTCCATGCAGGCACACGAAGCAGCGCCGCCCCCAGACCGAGAGCTCGTAGCCTTCGAGATACCCATCCCCGCACTGCTTGCACAGGCGAGGCAACTGGGCTCCTTCCGTGAGGGTTAGAGGAACGTTCTCGTTGAAACCCTTCATGAGATCGTAAGAGTTCTTCTCTAGTGGGTAGGTCAGCGCTAGGACGCCCTTCACGTCAATGGGACACTTACAATCCGTAAAACGAAGCACCTGGCGACAGATTGGACAGGCTGCCGGATCCGGGCATTCGGCCCCCGGGTCGTCCTCCAGCATCTGTCTACGGATGGTGTATAACTGCTTGTAACATTCGTAGCCTATGAGGTGTCCACAGATAAGCACGGCGGCCTGCTCGATGTCGTTATCCTTGTAGAACGTCGAGTGCGAGTTGGCTTGCCCGCCTGCGGCCAGGAAATCCGCGACCAGATGCTTGACGCTCTCCGAGATGTCGAGTATTCGGTGGCAGATGGTGCAGGCCACATTGACAGGCTGCTGTGCAGGGTTATCGAGAGCTGAAAGGACGGCAGGAACGAATGGGGAGACTTGGCACTCATCTGAACTCTCGAAAATCTCTGATGCGGCCATTGTGATAGCAAGGCGGCGAAGATTCAGTCAGCCGAACCCCGAGCTTGTCAAGGCACGGGTGCAGCTTATGTTATGTATTCGACTGGAAGCTTGCATCAAAGAGCAGAACAAAGCCTTTGTCAATTAGCTGAGGATGTCTTGTGCGGCGTAAGCCCAAACAAACACATTGTCCTACTTCGGACTACAGGGATCATCGCGAGTAAACGAAAACAGCATCCAGAGGGAAGATTTATACAAAGGGGTAATTGATGCTGAGGTGGACGGCCCAACACTTCCGCTGCTCGCTATGCCGAGATATTTACTACTACCGGATTTTGGGGATGCTCTAGCATCACATCGTCTGTCTTGTTTAAATCAGGCACATTGCATTGGTCTAAGCATCGGTTCATTTGTGTCCGTCCAGGCGACGTGAGTCTCGTCGCTGACAGATGCTCTAAAGCTACATACACGTGGTTAATTCCGTCCATATTTCCCTAATTCTCCCTTAATCACCTCCATACGTGCCATAGCCATGGATGCAATGAGCCAAACGCCTTGTCCTGAATGCAGGTGGGTATAAGTGCGGCTCTCTCTCGGCCAAATATAAGTGTGATATCAAATGATGTGTCCTGGACGCCCGCAAAATCAAATATCGTTGTCTTCTTCCTTGTCGAATAGAGCCGCGTGGAAATGCTGGTTTATCCGGTCCATTCGGCTCGTTTGCCTAGTCAAACTCCATATCATTGCCATCCCACTCTGCATCGTCGTCAGAGGGAGGGTCATCTAGAAAGTCATCGGCATCAAACTGATACTCGCCAATCTTCTGGTCATCTATGCTGACGGCCACAACATCGCAAAGACGCTGCTTAAAGATGGGGAGGTTTTCGGGGGTGTCGACGGCTGCTGACAGTTCGTCTTCACTATCTTCGTCATCGGCACGATAACCTCGTCCTGGTATGGCGAGTTTGAGCGTCTCCTTGCGCACCCGCCTGACATTGGCCCGTTCTCTCTCGCTCTGGGTTGGCACTTCATCAGTGGGCGTGGGAGGCGTAGGCGGCTGCTCAGCAATTCGAGTACTCCGACGAACTGGAGTTGTGGAGATATTCAACCGCTCCTTTGCATCGGAATCACGGCGAAGAGGCTTTGCAGGGGGCACATATCGCCGCTGGGGCGTCGCTCTTGGCTCATCCCACGATCTCTTGAAGATATCTGCCAGTTTGTGTTCCCACTTGTTGCGGAACTTGGAGCGCTCTTTCCACGAAGCCTGGAGCTTCGCATTCAATGTTAGTCGACGCAAGTCTGGTAAGTTCGAGGCACTATCGACCAAACTCTTGAAGAACGTGGTTGCAACCGGAACAGGTGATTCTCCACGAAACCTCATATGCTGTATATCGAGGTGTTGCAAAGACGATGGCCATGTTGGAACCTGACCCTCTTCAAGCAGAGACTCATAGTACGGATCAGCTGAGCCACTGCTCTCCAAGGCTCGAAAATACTTCATGTTCATGCTCAAATGAGTCAACCTGGGGCAAGCCACACCAAGAACTGGCAAGAATGCGAGATTCAGAGCCTGGCAGTGATCAAATGTCAGTTTTCGCATGCTGCTGCCATGAGTGAGCAAGTAATCCTGCAGGGCCTCCGCTGTGACGTCCCAACAGTTGATCAGTTGCAAATGTTTCAGATTGTCGGGCAGCATGTTCAACAGATGGCCATTAACCATGGTCGAAGACTCAAAAACCAAGTGCTCAAGACGAGGCAATGCGGCAATAGCGGCTGCCAAGTTTCGGATCTCGGGCAGATCCATCTCCAAAACTGCGGCCTCGTCTGACAGCTTAGTGTTAAGGGAGGGCACCTGATAGTTGACGAAAGACACCTTTCGCAGCGTGCAGAAGCTCAGACTCTGGTGGATGAGTGGCAGCTTATCCAGGCAGCATTGGTCACCAGCAAAGCGCGCGTTCCACACCCAACTTCTCAACTCCGTGGGCTTGCGCTTATCGGTAGGGCCTAGTTCTCCTTGGGGAACGAACGAATATGCGTCGAAGAGTTCTTGGGGATATCTCCAGCGAATATGAGCATCCAAGTCGCGATACGGTTCCTTGTCGAGAGAATGATGCAGGAGGACAGCCTTCAACCGAGGAAGGGACTGGACCAGCGCAGGCAGGCTGACATAATTGCCTTGCACTTTCTTGACAAGCGTGTCGCCGACCTCGATGCGTAGGGTCTCAATCTTGGGCCAGTAGTTAAACGCGACGGAGTCCTTGGGGACAGCCAGCAACTTGCTCAACACGAGAGCACCGGCGGGTGTAAGATCCGCAAATCTGTATAGGGAAGTCAAAGCAGGCTCTGAGAGCGTCTTGGCACTGCGTGATGCATTGAGAAGTGTTCTCGAAGCGACTGTGATGTCCTCGGCGCGGGCAGACGGGTCTCGGATCGGGGCAGCAACATGCTCGAATATGTTAAGCCTGTGGGAAATATCGTTAGTCTCTAACGCTCGGCCATCCTCCACAACAGGGGCGACTTACCAGACCATATACGGCAGCATGACCCAATTGCCCGCCAACACAACCTGGGCCTCTATGGTCACAGGGGCAGCCTTCTTTGCCGATGACCTGGCGGATGCCTTGTGCGCTGAGCGACGGGGTGTGGTGGGGGCCTGCGTGTGTCGGCGAGGATTCCGGCGAGGGCGTTTGGACGCAAGGGTCTCGTTGTCAACAGGTCCACGCTTCCGGCCGCCATGGTGGGCGACAAAGTTCCTAGATTCGTCGCCATCCCCCTCACTGTCGCTGTCACTATCCTCCTCAGCGTCACTCAGGCCAGCAAAAGACGGCGCGCCGTCGCGGTCCGAAGCTGAAGGGTGTGCGGCAGAGGAGCGAGTCACCCTGGCCGGTTCTTTGAGCTTAGCAGCACGTCTAGGCATGTGCCGAGTCGGCTGCGAGGGGCTTGCCGAACTGGCGCTGTCCGAATCCCAGTCCATGATGTCGTCAGACGGGGACAAATGACTGAGCGCTGTGAAGGGGAAAGGGTAGGATGTGGAAGGTGGGAGTGGAAGGCGGAAGGCGAGAAGTGAATGCGTGCAGGAGCGGACGACAGCAACTACACACCAAAACTACCGGCGTGTGTAGGCACCGAGTCTGGATAGCCCATACGATATCGAGGCTGTCGCGAGACAAGTTCTGTTCTGTCGACGCCGGCGGGCACAGGGCAGGAAGGAACAGGAATGGAGACCGCAGCCGTTCCTCCCGCAGGTGTCGTGTCGCCGAGAAAGAGCAAGCCAACGACTTGCGCCGACAACACCGGCGTTCACAATCGGAGCGGCAAGCCGTGAACAATCGTGGTTACCCGGCTCGCATGGCTCCAAGTGGTGCTGGCGCAGGCGATTTTAGTGCACGGGAGAACAATGGCGAGTCAAAGAAGAGTGGCGTGTCAAGTGCTGGCTTGTTGGTTCTGCGTATGGAGTGCAGCTTGTCGCTTGTCGCTTGTCGCAATGGTGAACTCGCCCGGGCAATGACGATGTGGATCGTGAGTAGCTCGCAGCTGCGCTCCCGACCTTGCAGACCTGCGCTAAAATGTCCTTATCGATTCGGCCGAGATCTGATAAGCGGGGCGGGCAGTGGCAGGTTGGCTGAGTAAGGCGAGTCCGGCCGGCAGCCCCTGGACAGGGACCCACCTTTCTTCCACTCCCCGGCCGCGTGAGGCCGGCCAGCCAAACCATAAGACGTCCATGTCGCCGGACTGCTTGCCAGCGTATGCGCAAGTGGTATCAATGGAGCAACAGAGTCCTTGGAGTGAACTTGAGGACATCACCTCTGCATTGGAAGACCCAACCGCATCGGACTAGGGACCCTCGACTCTTCGAGGCTCGTCCAGAATATCCCATGGGCCTTAACTCAGGTTTGCGAGGTCCCAAATCGGTTCAACTGCTGCGCTATTACCGTGGAACGCTGGCAGAAGCATATCAAAGGCGTCTTTGCGAAAGTTGTTCCTTTCTTCAAGCAAGGCAGCCCCTCCCCGCTATGCCTTTGTTGTAGTAGAAGGTGAGGTCTGTTCCGATACCATCAGGGCTACCCCGCCGTTCTTCTCGGGCAGCGCTGGCCATTGCATCGAGCATGAATTCAACGGCGCAGGGCCTCACTGGTGCTCTGGATACTTCTGCCACTTTGTTGCCTTTCGCCAGTCGGTCAAAAGTTCCGTTTGGGAGGCGAGTTGCTGTGAAGCCCCCAGAAATGGACAGCTCAACCTGTCCACCTGGGTTTCAATGAGTCTGACCGCAGTTCCGTTTGCTGCAATCATCGAGCCACGTCCAATTCGACGGGTCGTGAAACTGATAAAAGGTCAGCATAAGTCGTTGCACCTTGAAAGAAAGGGACAATCGCCCTCACCTATATGAAGGTAGGAGCTCAGTAGGTCAAGGTGTGTGTTTATGTGGCGTGCTGCGTTCTCATGTGCGAGTTGAGAAAGCTCTGGATAAATCAGCTGGAGGGTACGGGGAAGTGAGTGAAGCAGAGCACCTTGGCGCCCAAGGCACGGACGCCCAATCTGTACTGGTAGAGACAACGGGAAACATAGGCCAGTCGTGTGTGCCACTAGCGCGGGTAGTTATGCCCAGCACGAGCCAATAACGGGACAAGTCGTTGGAAAGTGGTGCAACAACATCCTGAAATATCCGAGTGGAACATGGCTGGTCAGTGGAACGAAGAGGGCTCGTGTAAGGGCCGGAATGGTAGAATCAACTTTCCAACACGGGTGTTCAAATCAACTGCGATCGGAAAGACCTTGGGGGGGTTAGGGGTTAGGGGGTGGGAATGCAGTCCCATACAGCAGGCACCCGGCACTTCTGCATCAGGAAAAACCATCACAAGCTATCAATTGCAAAGCACGGTGTTGTCATGTTTGCAATACGCAAATTTGAGTATACGCGACAGTTGGCTATATATGAGTTCGAGCAGTCGCGTCCGAACTTTCGTCTTGACCACATAGGTACTGTTCAGATTGAGCCTTACTTCTGCAGGATGTGAAACTTTTATGGACCAATCCCAAGGACTTGTTTTGTTCAACACTCTTTGAATTTCCGATGCCTCATACAAGAGAACTCAAGAGGGCAAGCACTACCCCCCGGACGCCTCGGACCCAACGTGGTTATGGTGAAGCTTGAGTCGTGTTATTAATATTTAGCCCAAGGGCAACTCAAAGCGAGAAAAATAGTCCAGCGCCAGCTGCCACGTGACTCGGACGTCGAGCAGTTCTGATTGGCGCATGGTTGGCGCTCTCGAACGGGCACTGGGCAGCACGGGGCACCGCCAATGCACTCCCCCGACCCTGGTCCGCTCTGTCTGCTGGATGGGCCCTTTGGCACGGTACGCGTCTCTTTCTTTCCTCGCTGCACACACGCACACGACAAGACACCACGCATCACATGTGTCCACCCACATCCTGACACTCCTATACCTCACCCGCCCTCTGGTCGCATTCACCACTGCGCTCTCTGGGCTCAATCGCGCGGGCCCAGGCTGTGTTCCGCGCTTGCTCGCCTCTCATCCGCTGCCATTGGACTTTCCAAAGCTCACTCACCCTGGAAATCACATCTCATCCACCCGGTCTCATCTCACTATTCGCCTGACTTGCCTATTACTGCGCCTTGTTGATCCACCGCAAGCCGCCTTGTTTTCCGCTGCCTGCGCACTTCTCTGCATCTCCGTCATCGCGCCTGTATACTAGGACCATGTATCATTGTTGAGACTCTCTTGCTTGCGTTCATTGGGTCGGCGCTCTCTCTTGGCTGGCCTGTTTACTCACGCTCATCACCTCCGAGCAGGGAGCCGCAGTGGTGTGGCGATCTGCACTCATGTATTCCCTCAGATATGTCGGCATCAACCCCGTACAAACGCGAATCACCGTTTCTCCATCGAATGTGGAAAAGTGCGACGGAAAGTGCGCACTCCGTGGCCAAGAGCGTACACTCCGTGGTCGAGGGCCTGTCAGCAACCAACGGCGACAGGCCCGTTTCAGCTGACCACACCCACAGAGCTACCAAACGTCGCCGCATCACTGAGGACTCACTGGACCCCGGCGCTGTGGCTGCAGTTGGTCCTCTTTTTCGTGACCCGTCCGAGGGCTTCGATCGCGCTCTCAGGGTTGAGGTGCTCAGGATTGGCCGGGAGGAACACTTGAGCCGAGATGCAAACGGCTTGTTGAATGGAAATGGCTCTCCCGTCAAGAAAGACAACCTTGATGTCGTCGTCAGGGCGCGATGCAGACTCACCATCTTTCGCTTCAGGCCCAAGGTGGAAATGAAGGTCCTCTATTGCGACAGCCAGACGTGCGACCTCAAGGTTTTTCGCGACCCCGACGGCGTTTGCCGGACGGCCAGGGTCTATCTACAACAACCGTTCCACATAGCCGCGGACAAAGTTTGCATTGAGCACGACGACGGACAAGGCTTCAGACTGGCCGATGACTATCTGATTCAGACAGAACTAGAGTCTGCTGGAGATCCCCGCTGGCCACCGTTGGACCTGCTGCAGGGTGAGGACTACAACAGGCCCTCCTCCAGTTCGCCACGACAATGGGTGCTTTCATCGCGATTCGTCTACAAATATGTCAAACCCCGAATGTCAACGTCTGTCAGGCTCAGGAAAACCACAGGCGACGATGTCCCCACGGATTTGATGATGGATACGGATTTGCGGTGGTCAAGCATCACCACGGCAATCAGTGCGGGGCAGCTTTCGGCGGAAAGCACGCCCTCGGAGTTGAAAGTGCCGCGCGTCAATGGTGTTCTGGAGCCCCTTACAAACGGGCATGTTAATGGCCGGACCGAAACCTTGGTCAATGGACACGGGAATCACGATGATCCTAGTGTTATGGACGATGACGAGGATCCCAATGGCGAAGCTGTAACTCCGAGCAGGTCTCTCCGGATGAGGGACAAGCCTCAGAGCTACAATCTGAAGCTGTTGAGCGATAAAGCACGCGGCAAAGAGCTGAAAGAAAGAAAGAAGCGGAAGGATGCAGGAAAAGCGGCGGAGCTCGGTCAAGTTACATGGATTCTCCCTGTTAGCGGCCGATCAACAACTGATAACTGGTCTTGTCTGCGCTGTTTCGCAGCGCATTCGTCCTTTGATCAGCTGAAGGCACACATCAGCGACCATGATGAGTTCAAATTCACTATAGACTTTACACCTAGAGGTGGATGGCGAATTGCCATATCTCGGCATGGGCAAGAGACGCCTCGAGTCGACAGAACACAGGACTTCTTGGAACCACCTAGCCCGGATGATCATGAAGAAGACTCTCCGGCTGAGGTAACCCCAGAAAAGCCGGCCCCGCGACAGCGTCCGAAATTGGCGACCGTGAGTAAATTCCCTCCTATATCGTGAAGCTATTGTTGACGCAACTCAGAAACGTACCTTGTCCGCCAAGCCGAAAGAAAATAAACAAATCATTCCCAACAACAAGCAACCCATGTTTGATCGTATCAGCAAGGCCCTGCTTGAGCCGAATTCCCGCGTTGATGAGCCTCAAGTAGATAACTCATGGCTGTTGCAAAAACACCGGGACATCATCAAGGATTACACCGACGTTCATCCAGATGAAAAGGAGTATGTATCGGAATGGGATGCATTTTCTCTGACGCACAAGGCAACTCTTGCACCACAATTGCAGGGCATCTACCTCGATTTCATAGAGGAGAAGGCGCTATGGTTGGCATCGTCGCAAAATCGTATGAACGAGGTCATGAAACATTTGGCGTATTTGAAAGCACGCGATACACTCAAGGAGAGCACCATCACGAAAGCATTGGCCATCCTGAGGAATGCCAGGATCCAGGCCCGGCACGAGCCCGAAGCGATTGCAGCTTTATCAAAACCAGATACGCGGACTTCGAGATCGGGATGTACGGTTTGTGGTCAGCCGGTCCCGGGCCCGAACCAGCTGATCTGCTCAAACTTAGTAAGTCCCCGAGTTTTCTTGTCAAGTGCGCATTTTTTGGCTAACCCATGGCAGGAATGCGATGCCTATCTATATCACAAGGATTGTATCCGGGAGGACGCGAAGATGCCGGTAGAGAGCCGGCATTGGCGCTGCAACGATTGCTGCCGACAAGCGGCGGCAATGTAGGACAGGCGCTCTTGAACGGCAGGCAGCACGGGATGCCCAACCAAGCAAAGCGAATGACGATACTCCGCCTACGCCCTAATGAGGATGACGAGGACGAATGGGAGTCCCCGCGGCCGGGAACTCTCGGCGACAGAGGTTCGAAAGGGAGCTTCACTCAAAGACGGGGAGGCCCGGCGATTGGCGCCTCGGTTTTTAGCACCATCGAAGATTTACATATTGAAGACACATGCAAATAATTGTACTTAATGTCGAAAGCCCCAGAGTGCCCATTCTCTTGTGAGGTGAAGGATCTATACATGTCTTACCGGGCGTGCAGTATTGTGGGCAGTATCTAAAATTTTCCCTCAATTCCCGCTCGTGTAATAACGTAATATAAGTAGCAGCCTTAAGGGGCTATAATGCGTTGCTATCCATTTAGCTACACGTCCAGGGCTGATGGCACACGCATGCGAAATGTGCTGTTGGGTCGTTTTGTAGCAAGTCACTGGGTAAAGAGTGAAGTCGCCTCCACCCCAAGGTTCTGCCCGTGAAGCCGCATGCGCACCAGAAGTAGAAAGCTAACTGATCCATAACGACGGGACTGTGAATGGGATGATTGATGTCTACCTGGATTTCAGATCAGGACAAGTCGAAGTCAGCTTTTCCACCATGAAATTGCGTGATGGGGCGTTGTTGCAATGCAGCACTGAAGCTGTATAATGATTGTGACTAAATGCACCCAAGCGCCGCAAGCTTTGTACCGCGCACGCTGTCTGTTGTGGAACCAAGATCTAAGCCTTGCAACATTGTAATGGCTTTGGGAAGCCATACGGACATATTGAGAAAGAATACACAATGACGTACGTGTCATGTCATCTCGTCGATTACGCACCATGGTGGTGCCGCGGAATCATCATAAGTCACTGTGGCTCCAATATTGGTAATCTGGAAATAGGCATAGACTTCTTGTGGGGTTTTCGATGGATTAGGGATTTATGATCAGAAATAAAATCTTCCACGTCAACAGCACCAGAGCTTCAGACCACATAGGCTGTTCACTTATTTGAGAGTTAGTGCTTTCCTATAACTTATTCAGATATGGAAATTTTCGTGGCTGTGTCATTGGGCTTTGACTTGGTAATGAAGACTGTTTGATAGAATTTCTGCATTTGACTGGAGGCTATCACGGTGCCCATACTCGCTGAGGTATGTATATCAGATCATGGTTAGCCATGGACATGGTATTATGGCAGAATTTACGAATAGACCCAGACTCGGATCAGAAAGGTGCAACTCTAACCAGCATAGCGAAAGATGAACTTTTGTCAAGTTGAAATATTTGGAGGACTTCTCGAGGTTTGGGGCATAGAAAATTGTGCACACATCCTTCTGTGCTTCTTTGCAACATGTGCCAAAAACTCACTTTTTAAGCAAGTTGAAAACGCGGGCATTCAATATCGTATAAACGTGATAGAGCTGATTGTGGGATAACACTTCGCTTGAAACACTTGCACTCTAACAATTCACGGAAGCATATATAATACTAGATAATGTAACAAAGCTGAGATGTCACTACTGGCAGGTATCGCGATGTAATGAAAACATCATGCATATAAATTTAACAATGCCGGATAAGCCCACGATGTCCTTGTGTATTCCTTATATGTGAACTATAGTAAGACAAGTAAAAGTCTACCCAAATTACATCATTGCAACTTTAAATTCCGCTTGAACCATATAAGTTTGTTTTCAAGGCGAGAAAGGTGCCACTTTATATCCAGCAAAGGCTTATGATGTTGTGCAGTAGGGCATGAGTTTGATATAGAAGTTGCAAATATAATAAAAGTGAATTGTTTCCACCTTTTAACAACTTTCTGTCAGACGAACGGATCAATCTCCTTTCTGTACCCGTAGTGAACCCAGGATCTGTGACTTCCAAGCGACTGCGAGGACTTGAATGTCTTTCCACAACCGGGAATATTGCACTTAATTCGTGAGATTCGTGCCGCAGGGACATACGGGCCGGCATCCGGATGTTTGGCGACTCGGTGCTTCATGCAGTCTTTTTCTCGAACATAGCCCTTGGCACCGATCTTGTCGCATCCGGGAACGTCACACGGGAATGGGGTTTCACCATGATCATCCTTCAAATGTTTCGTCAACTCCGAGCGCTTGCCAAATGGCCTCTGTTGAATTTGCTCCTGTTGAGATAGTTCATAAAACGATTCGCCTCGATGGTGCTCGCATCCGCTGTGTGGGCAAACTGGGTGCACCCAATTTGTGGTAGGGCTCCTGGCAGCAGGAACTGCTTGATTGATCTCCTCTGAGTCAAATTGGTGGTAGCCACGAAGGTGTTGAACCAGGTGATCCCGGCGGCGAAAACCGTGCCTTCCACGATGGAGCTTGCAGAAAGAACAAGGGAACTTCGGCATGGCATTGGCGTATGAATCGATATGACGGTGAAGCACATCTAGCCTGGAGAATTTAACACCGCAGGCACACTGGAAAGGCCTGTGTTGCATTTCGATGGAATGTACCTGCAATTGAAAACGAGTGGGATAGATTTTGCCGCATTCGGCACACTCATTTGGATGGTTTGCTTCGACTTGATAGTGGTCAGGGACGTGAGCATGGCTTGCATGGCCCTGCAGGTGACTTTCCCGGATGAACGCTTGACGACAGCCGAGAACATTGCAAGGAAAGGCTCTATGGCCCGTTTCGACCGCATGCCACTCGAGTTGACTGGAGAAATAAAACCCCTCAGAGCACTCAGGACAAAATTTGTGATAGTGCCCAGATTCTTTTGCATGAGAATAGATCTCATGGTAATTATGAAACTCCTTCTCACACTTCTGGCACTGCTCAATCGCAATCATCCTGCCACGCTGTATGTTTTCGGTTACAGTCGCTTCATTGTCCACCAGCTCATTGGCAGGTTGAGAAATAGCGACTTCAGCTTCGGCTGGCCTAGTGTATGTCAGCACATCCTTACACTACTTGCGTGTTTCAAAACTTACTGGGCTCCCTGGATTGCATGCGGCGATCCCACGCAGTCCCTTAACACCCTTTTTGTTAGCAACTGCTAAAAAAAAAAATCCTCACGATTGGCCGAGATCCAAGTCACCTGCAGGCAACAGGGTGGGAAAGTCGGTTGCCTCGCCCCAGGGAAGCATGGGCTGGAGAGGCAGGCTGGGGTCAAGGGTTCCATCGCCAAGGGCAAGTAAAGCCGAGAAGTCGAAGTCGTCACCAATCGGAGGCTGCCAGTTGACGTCGAAGGTGGTTTCATCGGCGGCCAAGAAGGCAGAGAAGTCAAAGTCGGAGACAAAATCGGACATGGTTGGAAGTAGATCCTGTTAAGGGGTTGTAACTGTTGGTGATTGGGTAGAGGGGGCTGTGAGTGGTGATTGGTTGAAGTGCTGTGTTCCGATGCGTGTGTCGAGCGTAACGGCTGCGAAGCTGTCGGGTCCTCTGACAGTGGGGGACAGGGAGACTTTGTCTTTGCGCGAGAGATGAGCAGAACGGGCCTGAAGTCCCATAACAAAAGGTACATCACACATAGGGTGGAAGAAGTCGATGATGGGTATCGGTAGAACAGCTTGTCATTGGACGCCACCTTCCGCCCTGTTTCTATGGCAAGGCTGCAATGGCACCTTAACACCCTATTTCTATGCAAACCAACGCTTCCCTCCTCCTGTGCCCTGAAACCGGGCGTGCCCGGGCATGCCTTTTGAAGTGCGCTTTGCACAACAGCGCGCCATGCATAATGTACAGATGTAAACCAGTCTAGTGTACAGAAGCAAATTGGTGATACAGCAGCTATGTACACGTCATCTACCTGTCCCCTCTGACCCTCGCCTCGTGAGAGTCGGTGGCCTCTGGTACGACCTCGAAACCCATGCCACGACGCTTGCGTCTTGCCTTCTTCTCTCCGTACCGCTCATCGAACTTCTTGATGGCACTGAGGGTAGCCATGTCCTCGTTAACGCTGGCAGGGATCTCAGCCAGGGCCTTTTCGAAATGGCGGTGGTTCAGGATCCGCTTCTCCGGCCAGACGTAAGGCTTTGGCCCGGTGTGCTTCTCGGACGCCTCCAGCTCCTCCTTGACGGCGGCCATTGCGGCAGCTACACACACGTTCTTCAGATCGGAACCAGAGTAGAGGGGCGTGTCCTTCGCCATCTTCTCAATGGATACGGTATCATCGAGTGCCTCGCCTTTCAGGTGAATCTTGAGAATCGCAGCGCGATCCTCTTCAAGCGGGAGGTCAACCAGAAGCTTTCTCGGAAGCCGGCGCAAGACAGCCTCGTCGAGGTCGAAAGGGCGATTTGTGGCTACCATGATGAAGGCTTTGGAAGTGTCCATGCCATCCCATTCGCGGAGGAACTGGTTGATGACATCCCGTCGACCGCCGCCGTCATTGCGCCGGCCTCTGGCGCCGAGCAGCGCATCTGCCTCGTCAATGAAGATGACGAGAGGCTCCTTTTTCTTGGCCAAACTGAATAGACCACGAATGTTCTTCTCACTCTCGCCCACGTACATTTGGTTGATGCTGGCGCCTGAGACCTCTACCATGTTGGCACCACTCTCCTTGGCAACCGCCTTGGCAAGTAATGTCTTGCCCGTTCCAGGTGGCCCATAGAGCAGGCAACCAGGAATTCTGTCCGTAGCTAATACACCGTATGCAAAGGCTTCAGGTCGCAGAAGTGACAATTGAGTGAGCATTTTGATCGAGTCAATAGTCTCGCGAGGCACATGAACGTCGCCAAACGTAGTCCTAATATTCTCAGGGTTGACCAGCGCTGACTTGAAGCGCTCCTCATAGTCTGCAAGATTGCCGCCTGGAGGGCCATTCCCGCCCATGACGTTCCGCTTGACCTCATTTGATGGCGTGTCTTTGGTCTTGGCGATACGATCCTTGGCAGCATCCACGTGCTTTATGAGGTGAAGAGCTTCCTGCAGAACGCCTTGGTCGAAATGATCAGATTGCTGCCTTGGAAACCCTATCATGGTCTTGACTATGCGATATACTTCAGTCACTGGTAGAATGGACTCAGATAATGACTCAAATTGGTATTTTTCGTCCATCGCATGGAATTTCAAGTCAACCCGAGGGTCTCGAGAGTCATGGCTGATTCCCAACAATGTTTTCAGCATACTCTTAATGTTTCTCGCGTTCTCATCAAGGTACTCATCCTTTTGAACTCCTGCGATGCGCTTTTGGAAGTGTTTGGCCAGGTTAGCGCTATTCTTGTCCCTTTTCGCGATCGTGGGATATGGCTCATTCGATGGGTCGTACTCGTGAAATGTTATGACTCGTTCATTACTCTCGAGCTCTTTGAGAGCGGACGAATAATGTGCAGGTGCATTAAGACTCGCGCAAGTCCCCACGAGGACGATTTTTCGCCCCTCGACCCATAGATTGTCTATTGCTTTACGCAATCTACCCAAAAGGGCAGAGCCACATTCGTCGTCCATGTTGATTGCGTTGATATCGTGGATGTGGATGATCAGAGGCCGCTGTTCACTACAGTTGGAGTCCGCTGCATGGATGATCTCCTCCAACACAGCGTTCATCTTCAGGTCGACCCACATCTCGTCCGACTTGCCTCGGTTTGGCTGTGGCAGAATGTAATCCATGATCGTCATTTTCTTCTTGGCCTCTTTCCTCGGCTTCTCGTTGGGCAAAACGATCGAGAAGGGCATTTGTGCGCCAAATGGAGACTCAGAAGCGTCTGCAGTCGCACCGTGCAGCCGGCCAGTATTTTCAGCTGCCTTGTACCCTAGCAAAGAGATGGGCCCGGGAGCGTGGGTGGTATCCTGGCCAAGATATGATCCAACGATTTCAGCAATGTCCTGGGCCGTAATATGGATAACGTTGGCTCCAAGCTCGCTCCCCAGGTTTTTGACAACTAACTTTGGCCACCAGGATCCAGAATAGTAGTCAAAGTTGAGGATCGTTATGGGACGTTTCAGATCGCCGGGTTTGATGTGTTGAGGCGGGTTTATTGCGAAGTCGGCCCTTATCGAAGCTGCAGCCTCGACTGCCAGATCGTGATGTAGTATTCCTAGGGGTTGCCGGAAGGGCAGTTTCGAGCGGAAAATGTTCCGCAGGGCCGATGCAACGGATTTCTTAGAGTCCAAGGATATCGAAATCTTCATTAATAGGTAATGTTCCATCTCCTTATACTTCGCTAAATCATAAGAACGAGATTGACATCGAACCTCGTCCCGGTGCTTAAATAGCTTCGCCATTACCTCCTTTGCATCGGAGTTACCGAAAATCGCACGCGGTGCTAGGTGCAATACGCTATCCGCGGCGGCGTTGACTGTGACAGCCGATTGGAAGCAGAAATGATCGAGATCATCCGACCGCAAGTCCACCAACAGCCTGTCAATGTCGGATTTGTCGTAAGCAAGCGCGTTGTATATGCTCAGGTATGTGGCCCCTCGTCCGGACAGGTGTCTGATACGGACCACATCTAGCATCCTCTCGATCTGATCGGTGTATAAGGCCGATAGAGCCGGCACAGAACGAGGGAACAGTATTTGCCGCAACACGGCATCAGCCACTGCCAGATCATCATGCTGGTAAACGTTGGTTTTCTGAAAGTCTTCTGGTAGCTGAACAGGCGGTAGCTCCTCCGGAGCGCGGCTCTTCACGTTGCGAGTTCTTGACGAAGCGCCGTTGGAGCGTCGCTGGCGTCCTCGCGACTGTTCGGCCTCGCTCAAGGCCTTCTCGCCGAACAGATTCTCGTCTTTGGCATCCTCGCGGTCGCCAGGCTCGCGACCGTCGCCGCCAGGCTTGTCGTTGCCATCCTTGGGCGGGTCGTCGGGGCTGTTGTCGGCAACTGCTGCTCTGGCCGCGGTCGAGACGTGGAAGTGTCGGCCCGGACGCGTCGCTACACGGGTTCTCGGTGCGTGAGGTACCGCCGCGCGAAAGGCACGTGTCCAGGGAGCATACATTCGAAGAATTGGCGCTCGAAAAGAGCGGGCGAATGCTTGCCTTTACTGAGGCCGCTTACTCGCAAAATATTTCGAAGTCCCGGTTTTCGAGCTTTCCCGAGCTCGCCTCAGCCTGGTCCGAGCGTCTCACCACGATTACCATCCATACACCGAGACTACACCACATTGCTATAGAGACCCCCGAGATGCGAAGGAACCGATTTACCAATGTGGAAACGATGATTAAATGAGTCACTTGAGATGTATTTATTACAAAGAGCCCCTAATGGCTAATGAATATTGTGTTTCATGCTTCCCAGTTATTGTACTTTCTAAAAGAAGAAGAGAGGAGATTCTTATTGAAACCGGCGACCTGACGACGTCTTAAATTTCGGTAGCAGAAAGAAGCGCCGCCCGGTAAGCAGCCTCAGACCTGTTTCTCTGTTTCGAGGAATTTCTAGGTCTGTTTGCCATCATGAGAAGCCATCGTACAATATCTTGACTCTCAATACCCCCAGGTGATTGAAGTGTAATCTCGTTACAGTAATAAACGTCTAGGCTCCCAATTTTCAGTTGCACATATCAACAACTCCCAGTGGTAGATGACGCGCAGCAAAAATGATGAGTATGAGCCCGTGACTGCTTTAGGGGATCCAACTACATCGGTGGTCCCGGCGGCCGTAGAAACAGTCAGTCTTCGCCAGTCATTTCATGATTACAAAGGTAGTGAATGTCACTATACCCACATGTTCACTTGAATGTCGCGTACATTGTGATTCCTATCTTCGGTTTTCCGGCATACGCCTAACAGTGGTTGGATAACTGAGATCATCGAAGTCAATCACTTGTACAGTCAAGTTCTGACGACCGCAGTGTATTCTAGGCCCGGTGGAATCGATTTATCACCAAGCCAACCGCGGATTATTTGTTGTGATTTTATCACACAGAAGACCAAGCCAGGGACTATCAATTTCTCCCGTGGAAGTAGTAACTACCATAGAATGTGGGAGCTGATTGTCTGATGCGCCAATACTTAATCTACGGGAAAGAACATTGCGTATGTGACAATCAGCAACTTTGTAACTCAAACAGGCCAACTCAAAACTATTGCAGAGCTTCCGGCTAGTAGGTTACTTCTAAAGATCCTCAATGCAGCCTATTTCAACACCGGAACAACATCCTACAAACATCCGAACCGCGAAACCCCGTCCCACGAAGCACATCGACCAAGCAAGATGTGGGTTCACCTAGGTTTGGCGTCCATTTGTATGCTTCTTGCAGTAGCTGCGGTCGCTCAGCGCGTCATTGAAGCACGACGATGCTCCCAGCAGGCGGCACGACAGAGGGTGCTACAGCTGCCTCAGGAACTCTGGATCCAGATACTCAGCCAGAGCCTGTCCGACAATTCATTTTGCAGCAGTGAGACAGTGGCCATGTGGAGAGACTACCGCAGAGTCTCTCGCACATTCAAAACCATCATCGAGCAGGCGTTCGCGGCCCGCTTCTTGAGGAATATGTACATCAACTGGTATCTGGGGGAGAACGAATCCCCAGGCAGGCTCTACCAGTGTCTAGAATCCCCAGCGAATTACTGTCAGGGGGGCTGTAGACCATGGTTCATCCGCAAAGTCTTGGCCTTCGACCGGATATCGACAGACCGACAGCGTGTGATCTTCAGCGAGAATGCCACCAGGGCAAAGCATGCTTCACGCCGGCCGGCCAGTGTCAACGATTCCATATGCAACAGGCCAATATGGCCTATCAGGTTTGAGTTCTGCCGCGATATCGCGGACCACCCCTACTACGACCTGATCCTCATGGAGGAACCTTGGGATTGGAACCCTGGAGACCCTCTATCCATTGCCGGCGCAACAATTGATAGGGAGAACCTCGAGGTCTCGTACGACTTGGGAAAGCTTGTGGCCATCATGATTGATCCACGCAAATATGGTGGGGGTTGACACTGGTTTTGCGCGGCTTGGTTTCTAAAAGACGACGTGAGTAAGGATTTGGTGGATTGAGAATGGGCTCTTCGGACCATAGATTGAAGAGATTATATTTCGTTAAAGCAAGGAAAGAGCATCCGTGGCCCTCAATAAATAACGCTGAAAACCAGAATGCTCCGTTTGCAACTCATGACACTCCTGCCATGTCTTTTGTCCCTACAACTTTTTTCTTGTCCTTGACGTTGGCCACGTTTTCTTCTCTACTTCTCGACATCATCGCAAAGCGCCATGCGATGAGTAAACAAGATAAAATAATATCTAACTCTCTACATCAGGAAAATAAACCCCACGCGCTTCTCGCCTCCATCTCTCTCTCGCCGTCATTGCTCGTCTCCCGTGATTTTCACTAACCGATCCCCAGCGTGCAGCAAGTAGCCCAAGCACATGGCGACACAAACACGCGCCTACCAATCGAGATATGGACCAAGATCCTCAGCGACGTCCTCACCTCGGGGCCCACATACGAGCTGCTTTCAAACCGGCAGACTTACCGAAACCTCTCTCGCGTCATCGGGTCGGCTACTGAACAGGCGTTCGTGAACTCTTTCATCAAGGATGCGCACATCTCGTGGCAGTGCGCACGCAATGACCAGCACAGCCTGGTCTGGAAGGAGATGTCCTTCTCGCACCTGTCGCCAAGCGGAAGCCATGCCTTTTTCTCCGAGACGGCCACGAGGATAAAGTGCCCTGCCTCCAGGCCCAAGGCTCCCCCGAGGACATCGTCAAGTGTTCCAAATAAGGAGACATGAAATAATACTTGACAAACCGATATGCAAGCCGGAGAACCGACTCCTCTAGGGAACTAAGCGGTAGCCGAGCAGAGGTTTGCGGCGCAACGTAGGCAGCCATACAGGTCTCAGGCACTGGGAACGCAGGGTACCGAACTACAAGAACATATGCTCCCATCAAAATGATTGCGTTGTCCAGCCATCGGAGCCTACCACGGCACTCTTCACTCAGGCAATACTTCCGAGCCGAAAGCCTACAACATAGGCCTGGCGTGCTCGGCTCTCGAAGGAAACAAGCTTACTTGCCTTCAGTCGTTTCCTTTATTTGTAACGCAGATAGTACATAGAACGAGTGTCGAGCTTCGGATACTTCCGGGCCATGCTCACTTGTACCTCTCATGAAATCATCAAGTACGTCGGTGGACATCGTGCCCTGGCGAGGCCGATCTACAGCTGGGGTTAATATTCCGGACGTGAATGACATCAACGGCAGCTTCGCTTTTCGGTTGCGTAGGGTTAGTAGCATAATAATACAGATCGAATCATCAAGTCAAGGGTAAATTATGGTGGATTCGTGGTATACAGCAAACAAAAGGAATCGATTGAGCTAGGGAACAACTCCTCAACCGCACTGTTCTCCTTTTCTAGATATACACAGGCCACCAACCTTGCATCCCCAGCAGCCACGCTCTCTATTTAACAGCCGGAACCCTTCTAATGCTTTACGAAGACTTCTCGAGCTCGGCCATGATCTTCTCACCCTTCTCCTTGGCGGAAGCAAAGTCACCAACCATGTAGAAAGCACCCTCGGGAAGGCTGTCACCCTCACCGCTCAGGATGGCCTTGAAGGAGGCAATGGTCTCCTTCAGGTCAACCAGCTTACCCTCGATACCAGTGAAGACCTGGGCGACAGTGAAAGGCTGGCTCAGGAAACGCTGGATCTTACGGGCACGCTCGACGGTAAGCTTGTCGGCTTCCGACAGCTCGTCCATACCCAGAATGGCAATGATATCCTGGAGGGACTTGTACTCCTGGAGGATCTGCTGGACGCGGGAAGCGGTGTCGTAGTGCTCCTGACCGACGATACGGGGGTCGAGCATACGGGACTTGGAGTCGAGAGGGTCGACAGCGGGGTAGATACCCAACTCGGAGATACCACGGGACAAGACAGTGGTGGCGTCCAAGTGAGCGAAGGTGGTGGCAGGGGCAGGATCAGTCAAATCGTCAGCAGGGACGTAGACGGCCTGGACGGAGGTAATGGAACCCTTCTGGGTGGTGGTAATACGCTCCTGCATACCACCCATATCAATGGCGAGGGTGGGCTGGTAACCGACGGCAGAGGGGATACGACCCAGCAGGGCAGACACCTCGGAACCGGCCTGAGTGAAACGGAAGATGTTGTCGATGAAGAGAAGCACTGGAAGATGTTAGGTTCCTTTTTCTGGTGCTCGAGAGGGATCAACATTGGAATCAAGGGGAGAGTAGACATACCATCCTGACCCTCAGCATCACGGAAGTACTCGGCAATGGTCAGACCAGTAAGAGCGACACGGGCACGGGCTCCCGGGGGCTCGTTCATCTGACCGAAGACCAGGGCGACCTTGGACTCGCCATCAAGCTGAATGACGGAAGTCTCCTGCATCTCGTGGTACAGATCGTTACCCTCACGGGTACGCTCACCGACACCAGTGAAGACGGAGTAACCACCGTGGGCCTTGGCGATGTTGTTGATAAGCTCCTGAATGAAGACGGTCTTTCCGACACCGGCACCACCGAACAGACCAATCTTACCACCACGGGCGTAGGGGGCGAGCAGGTCGACGACCTTGATACCAGTAACCAGAATCTCGGCAGTGGTGGACTGCTCGACGAACTCCGGGGGGTCGGCGTGGATGGGCAGGTACTTGTCGGTCTTGACGGGTCCACGCTCATCGATCGGGTCACCGGTGACGTTCAGGATACGGCCGAGGGTGGCGGGACCGACGGGGATGGTGATGGGGGCACCAGTGTCGGCAGCCTTCTGGCCACGGGTAAGACCCTCAGTACCTGTTGATGTCATGTTTAGCGTCGCGCCCCAAAAATTTCGCAGGGTCGGGGGATTATTTACCGTCCATGGCAATGCAACGGACGACATTTTCACCCAGATGTTGCTGTGTGGCGGTTAGCAGAGCGTCGCGTGCGCGTTTGGAGGCCGAGCTGTCAACTTACTGAGACCTCAAGGACGAGCTTCTGGCCGTTGTTCTCGACGTTCAGGGCGTTCAGGATAGGGGGCAGCTTGGCAGTATCGAACTTGACTGGAACGGGGTGTCAGTAGCGGTTTCTTGCTTCTCGACGTGCCTCTCTCCGCGGCGTTGAGCGTTGGAGGGGGCGAGGCTGATGCCAACTGACCATCTACGACGGCACCGATAACCTGGAGAGTTCAAGACGTGTCAGCTCGGGTCGGGTGCGAGGCGCGGGGAGGCGGGCAGCAGGCGTCGGGATGGGATGCGGACTCACCTGGTAAACCTTGCCATCGCCGACACCCTGTGTGCTGGCAAACCGGCTGCTGACGGGGTATCTGAAGGCCGAGGGCCTGGCGACGCGGCGCGAGCCCGCGACGAAGGGCGAGCGAGCGGCGGCTCGGGAGAAGGAGGAAATGCCGCTGTCGGTTGGGAGGGCTCGGGTCAGCTCAATTGGCAGCAAGGGGGCGGGAGGCCATCGAAAAAAGTCGATCGGGGGGCTTCTACGTACCTCTTGAACATCTTGAGAGATGACAAGCAGCGATTGAGGATGGGGTGGAAGGTGGTGATGGATTATGGGGAGTGAAAACTTGAAGAGGTGAGGTCCACGACAAAAACCTCAATCAAGCTGGGCAAGTCTCTTTCCTCCTTGCCGAGAAGCTCCGGGTTGGCCCAAGCTCAGCTCACGTGACGGGAGCCAATCGAAATTGTCTTCGGGTAAACATGGCCAGAGCGGGTCCCATCATCTCTGGGTCTGGGTTGCTGCATGGGAAATGGTTGAGTGGGTCTGCGATGGTTTTTTCTCCCTCTCTCCCTCTTCCCTCTTCCCACCCTCGCTCGGTCCCCTACCGCGTACCGGCAACTTCTGACCTCCCCAGCTGTCACCGAGTGCGGATGACGACGGAGCAGCAGGGGGGCGCCAGAGAATAATCACCTAGTACTGTAGTTAGAAGATGGGGTCTCCATGGGGCAAAAATGCAGACAGGTCAATGGAATGGATACCGTATAGGCAGGCCCGTGAGAAAAAGCTCATGTCGTCTGCATGTAAGTAACGAGGTGTCTACGGACCTGGGCTGGGCAACCAACGAGCCAGCCAAGCTTGTGAGATCCGACCATGTAACGGACATTCCGGGTACTCCCCCTCCCACCGTTGGCATGCGCAACCTATTCCGATGTGACCCATTTTCACTCACATGGACTGGCTCTCTCTCACATAACTCGTACACATACCATCAACTGGCTACAAGTTTTCAAGCTTGATACTCCATGGTTCTCAGCTTCCATGCAAGGTATTCAAACACCCCCTGTATATGCAAAATATCCCAATTACAACAGGACATGGTATCCATCGGGCAGATGCAAGATACTACTCCTACAGTACATGATACCAGATCAAAAAAAAACCCCCCACCGAGATCAAGCCCAAGACCAAGACCAAGGCCAAAAACCCTAGAACTCCAATTCGCTTTATACCGTCTTGGTGGTGCGGTCCTCGACTGGGGGCGTCCCCCCCAGAAATATTCTATGTGTCACGTCACAAAACAGAGGACGCTTGGTCAAAAAAAGTACATCGCTTCGTCATCGAAGCATCGTGTTCCCGTCTCTCTATAAATTGCATCGTTCATGTGTTCATAACCAGTCCGCGTGCTCCAAACATCTAGTTGACACGTTGGGGCCGTTGTATCCTATCCTGAAACCGCCAGGTGTCTTCCTGCCTCGTGCCCGGCGGCAGCCAGGACGCGTTGCTGCTGCCCCTTTGCCGCCCCGGCCCGCTGTCGTCGTTCTTCTTAGAATCGTCGCCGCCGCCGTTGGCAAGTGCTGCATGGCCATTCGTATACGCGTGCGCGTTCGGCCCTGCGGACACAGCCGCAGGACTCTCAAAGACCGGTGCATTCTGGCTTGCCGTAAATGCCCCCTGCGTGTTGAGAGGCAACAGCGGTTGATTGGTGACATGGCTCTGGCTGAGCATGCGGGCACGCCGGTCCGCCTTGTTGCTCTCGCTCGAGCGATCATACAGGTACAGGCCGACAAAGGTCAGCGCAATGCCCACGGCCTGGACCTTGGTCGTTGTATTGCGGAACCAGATAATGGCAACCACGATCACGAACACACGCTTGATCAGCGAGGCAACCGAGTACGTGACTGGCGAGACCATCGACAGGAGGACAAATGCCAGGATGTTCTGGCCAAAATGGAACGTTCCGTTGAAGAGGAACTCCACAAATAGCCGTCCGTGGTCCATGCTGTTCGCCTTGCCCGTCAGATCCAGCGCGCCATCGCTGAGGAAATCCCTGAGCAGGCCGATGCCCTCGCTCCAGAACCAGATGGGCGTTGTAAGTATGAAAGCCATGCCCGATGAGTAGCACAGCAGGTTCAGCTTGTCAAGCTTCCGGGACTTGGCTGCATGGCCATCAGCCTCCGCCCTGGCTGCTTCGTTGAACAGCCTCTTGGAGATGATGTTCTGGGTCACGAACAACATGGTGGCCAGAAAGGCGTATAGCAGACCCAGCATCTCACCCCCGAACGAATGCTTCCCCGAACAAGCTAGCATCACTCCCATTGTCAACGGGATGAGCGAGTAGTACGTCGCCATGGGATATCGTATGTCGAAAATGAGTCGGTAGGCGAGGACTGTGAATAGTGGGGACAGCCCCTTGACCGTGTGTACTAGTGACACGGGAATCTTGGAGGTGGCCGAAGCGCTCAACAGATGGCCGCCAATCTGGAAAGCCGCCAGCGGAAGCGTGGTTCTTATGACGTCGCGCGAAGGCTGGCGGATCGGATTCTTCAAGGCGGGTATCGACGTTCGCAGCTTGGGGAAGATCGAGGCGAGCCATGAGGACGTTATGCAGTAGAACGCCACCAGGAAGAATTGTATCAGCGTCAGCGTGGCGGGCTTGTCAAACGCGTTCAGGATCGACTTGGACGAGGTGTTGGTCAAGGCAGACGAGGTATACCACATGACACACAGGGTCTGGGAAGCGCGGATCGGTCAGCATGTACAGTCCGACGAGCAAGGTGATATAGGACCACATACAACAAGCTGCCAAGACAGCGGGGCCTTGAGAGCGTCCGCGATCTCGTGCGCGTTCTGGCTGACGCTGCCGTTTCGTCCTCTTATGGTTCGAAATGCCTCGGTGATGCTCTTCTGCCGCGAATGCGAGTGTGCGTGTCCCTGTGCGCGGGAGGGGTTGACCGAAGATCCCATCTGTCCCCATCTTACACCCCTCGCCTGGAGACTGTCTCTCCTGGGCTGCCAGCGGTCCGTCGACGGCAGGGCTCCTGCGTTGGTGCCATTGGCGTAGCCACGGGCCGGGCTCGACTCGCGCCAGCCATTGTTGGCGAACATGGGCGCATCGATGTGGTCGGGGAACTTCTCGAGCCCCGAGTCGCTTTCTCTGTCCCGGTCCCTGTCGGCGCCGGACTTGTTGGTGCCGCGCGACACGGACGGCTCCCGCGAGTAGGAGCCGGAGTTTGTCGAGTGCGGCATGGCGACTCGGACTTTGGGGTGGGATGTAGCGAGCGACGGACTTCAGAGAAGCAATGCAAGGGGGCAGGCCAGGGAGAAGGAGACCAAGCTGACTTTTGGCTTTCACTGGATCATTGCTGTAGGTCTCTTGCGGACTGATGACGGTTCGGGTGAGATAGTGTGTCGTGGTGCGATGGTGGGTATCGTGCGACCGACGGGGTTTGGATCTCAAGGGAGCAAGCGATGATGTCGCAAAGTAGCGCAGTCAGTCGACGTCGTCGGTAGATTGCATGTGCGTTAGTTGATACGAGTTAGAGCCGACAAATTCTGGAGATGCTAACTACGGAGTACATCCAAGCAACCAAGCTGCAGCGGTGGTCTCGCACTGCCGCGTGTCCAACCCCTGCTACGCAACTCAAGCAACATCTTAACCGCTGGCGCGCGATTCAATGCGAACCCCCCCAGCGTCTTGCATTAATTGGTCAGCGGCCAGGACTCCGGGACACAGCTTTGCGCCCCATGCAGGTGGCTGCCGGGCACGCGGCGCCGTCACAAGGTCGACCAGACGATGCTTGCATAGGACACATGGAAATATTGCCATCAGTTATCTAGAAGAGCCTTTCACGGGTTTGTCATTTGATCGAGCATCTCTGTTCATGGCAGATCCAGGCAATGTCCCGAGGTGGGTTGCAATTGATAGAATGGAGTTTCTTATTACCTCAGTAAAACCACTACTACGTCCTGGAAAGACGTTCTAGAAGGATTGGCGTCAAGTTCTAAACCTGCAGCTGGGTGTGCAACTGGGTGTCCTATTTCCAGCGCTGGAAGTAGCCTAGCCAGCACCCACTGTGGTACTGTGGTAGGCCGCCCAGCCACGCCCGCCCAGCCAACCCGCGCAAAGCTTCAGCCACACCCAAAAGTTCCAAGGCTGCCAGACCTCAACTTTTCTGCCAGTCGCGACTCGACCAGCATCCTGTGTGTCCGTCAGCCTTGCCACATCGAAGACCTGTGAGCATCGCAACCATCGGGTTTGCCTCTACCTGCGACATGGCGGCACCACAGATGAGCAAGAATCAGAGGCGGCGGGCGAAGAAGAAGGCAGAAAAGGCAGAGCAGAAGGCGAAGCCAGAGGTACGTTGTCGCCAACCTCGCATCCACCACAAGGTCGCTAACAGCCCACAGGAGCCGGCGCAGAACGGCGACAACTCAGAAGCCGACACGGGCGCCGACGCGTCTGAGAAGCTCGCCGATGAGGGCGCGACCGATGGCCTCGAGGTCAAGAAGGATGCTTCCCTACCCGCAAAGGCCGAACCCGACGGCCCCGTCGAGATCGACTTCGACAATGACGACCCTGCCTTTGCTATGTACAAGCACATCTTCGCCAAGTTCGGCGCATCAACCGAAGAGGATGATATCGCAAAGGAGGCCAACGCCGGCAACCAGGGCGAGGTCTTCTTCGACGATGACGATGACATTCCCGACGAGTCGGAGGAGACGGGCCCCCCAAAGCTCTCCAAGAAAAAGAAGAAGATGCTGAACAAGCTCTCGGTCGCCGAGCTGAAGGCGCTGGTCAGAAAGCCCGAAGTCGTCGAATGGCACGATACCTCGTCTTCAGACCCGCGGTTACTGGTCCAGATCAAGGCTCAGCGGAACGTGGTGCCCGTGCCGGCGCATTGGAACCTGAAGCGCGAATACCTTTCGTCGAAGCGAGGTATCGAAAAGTCGGCCTTCAAGCTCCCTAAGTTCATTGCGGACACGGGTATCACCGAGATGAGGGATGCCGTCCTGGAGAAGCAAGCAGAACAAAGTCTCAAGCAGAAGCAGCGCGAGAGGGTCCAGGGCAAGCTGGGAAAGCTTGACATCGACTACCAGAAGCTCTATGATGCTTTCTTCAGATTCCAGGAGAAGCCTACACTTACACGGTTCGGTGAGGTTTACTACGAAGGCAAGGAGTACGAGACAGACCTGAGACATTTGAGGCCTGGCGAGATGAGTGATACTCTCAAGGACTCGCTGAGTATCCCCCCGGGAGCTCCTCCGCCATGGCTCATCCACCAACAACGATTCGGACCTCCTCCCTCATACCCTTCCCTCCGTATACCCGGCCTTAACGCCCCTATCCCACCGGGCGCGCAATGGGGATTCAACCCAGGTTGTTGGGGCAAGCCTCCCGTTGATGAGTACAATCGTCCTCTCTTCGGCGGTGATATCTTCGGAATCATGCAGCCTTCGCAGGCTGCGCCTGCTCCCGGAGAGCCTGTCGAACGCACACTGTGGGGCGAGCTTCAGCCACCAGAAGAGGAATCAGAAGAAGAGGAGGACGAGGATGAGGACGAAGATGAAGACGAAGAAGAGGATGGTGCAGGCTTGCAGACGCCGTCCGGCATGGAGACACCCGGCGGTATGGCGAGCAGTGTACCAACAGAATATGGCACGCAAACCGAGTCCATCGCCGGCGAGATGGATCTTCGAAAGAGCCGCCGCGGCTACGAGACAGAGGAAAGCACACACCCTCGCTCGGCCTACACAGTTATTCCAGAGCGCCAAGCACGGGCGGAAGGTTTCTTCGGCAGTGACCGGACTTATGACCTCAGCAAGGCAGGCGGCCACGGCGACATGCGCGTGCTGGGCCAGGATGATGACCGCGGCCAGAAGCGAAAGAAGCCGGGCGACGTTGATGTTGCCCTGGACCCGGACGCCCTGATGAGCGGCGACGGCATCGATAAGGATGAGGTCCGGAGGAGGTACGAAGAGGGAAGACGCGAAGAAGGTCCCGGAGCTCAGTGGAGGCGGGAAGAAGGCCTCGACGAGATGATCGCGAATGAGAGCCGGAAGAGGCTCAAGCGCGATGAGGAGAAGCGAGACGAGCGGAAGAAGTACAAGTTCTAGTGTAAGACTGCATAGGCTGCCTGGCGCTCTGGCGTCGGCTTGGGTTTGATTGTGTTATACTAGGCTTAGGGAATGTACAAAATGACTTCATCCAAACTACACCATTCCCGGAGTGCGACACAATTGTTTGGCCTCTGGGTTTCTTAGATCTTTCTTTCATGTGAGAGTCTTGTCCGATTTTCCTTGCTGTACCGTTTTATACCCTCCCTTGCTGTCTTGGAGTGTCAACACGCGTGGGGTGGAAATCCAAACACTTGGTTCCTCGCAACAATCAACGTGTCTCTGACGTGCTTTCTATACTGTAGCTTCAAGGTGGCTCGCTGAATCCAGTGTCAACTGTCCATTGGGCGAGCAGCTTACAATGTACAATGCCGGGCCGGGGGCATTTGATGGCAACCCCCGACAAGCCCGACCCTCACTCCACGACAACATGCTCACTCGTGTCCTGTCCCAAACCATACCGCCCATCCACCTGCCTTGTTCGGGAAGGGCTCAACGCCTTTGCCTTCGAGGGCTCGCGGGAGTGGCTGATGGCGTCCGGTACATGCTCATACCCCGCATTGTCAAGGGGGGCCCAGCATCGAAGGTGTGTCTGCATATTAGCCTGCCAATCACTGCCCCTTGCGGAGCTCTATCACGCAGCGTTTCGGGGTCACAGCATGCTATGTGCTGTGTAAGTGGCAGTAGCCAGCAACTGCGGGCAGCAAACACGTTGGCTTATCGGTCATATGACAGTCATCTCCAGGCGGCCGACTCTCATGGGTCAGTCATTGATACTCTCTCACATACAATTTCATGAGGGAGAAAACAGTAGCCCCTTGAATTAGGGTTTGGAGCGGGCTTCTTTGTTGAGCACCACCCTCGTCTTCAATAGAATTGATTACTGTTGTGCCACCGAGTTCAAGTCGACCCGACCCAAGAAGCGGCAGGCTAGCCAGTCAGTTATGGCCAGTAGCGAGGATGCGGCGGCGAGCCGCACTGGTGAGAAGGACATTGAGCCCCAAGGTCTGGCCCGCCAGACAACTACAGCGAGTGAGAAGGCCGACCTGGGGAAACACGATGACAGGGCGAACAGGCAGGGCCAGTATACCCATGTCGACGCCGCGATTGCGAGCAAGATCGCGGCCAACGTCGACGACTTCATGGTAAGCTGGATTTTCTCACACTGCTTCCCAGACCCAACTGCCATTATAAGAATGAAATGGCTGATTGTTGAGATAGACGCTCGTGAGCGAGGCCAATGAGGCCAATGAGAGAGAGAAGGGTATGAAGCTCTCGACGGCGTTCAAGACGTACCCAAAGGCCATTGCGTGGAGTATGATCTTGTCTGCTTGCCTGATTATGGAGGGCTACGACACCTCAATCATAGGCTCGTGTAAGTGGCCAAACTGAGTACGATATGATAGACAAGGTGCATCTGATTGATTCGAATATCCCCATCACAGATACCGCATACCCTGCTTTCAGAGACAAGTTTGGCACCCTCGGTCCCTCGGGGAAAATTACGATCCCCTCAGATTGGCAAAACGGGATATCAGGGGCGATAAACGTTGGCGAGATCATTGGGCTTCAAGTAAGTTAAATATTGAGCCAAGAACTAACCACGGCAATGGAGTCATGGGCTATTACTGAACCAATTATCTGCAGATAGCGGGCTGGGTATCGGAACGCTATGGCTACCGCTATACTATCCTGTCTGCACTGGTGGCTATCACGGGCTTCATCTTCTTCCCCTTCTTTGCATCATCCCTGACAGTGTTTCTCGTCGGCGAGTTCTTCCAGGGTATCGCGTGGGGTGTGTTCCAGACGATGACGGTGGCCTATGCGGCCGAGGTGTGCCCCTTAGCGCTGAGGCACTATCTGACGATCTTCGTCAACCTCTGCTGGATCATCGGAGGATTTATTTCCAGTGGTGTCCTGGTCGGTTTAGAACACAGAACTGACGATTGGGGGTACGCATGGTTTCCTCCCCTATCGAAACCTTCAAGAATACAGGACTCACATGCCGCATAGTTACAAGATCCCCTTCGCGCTACAATGGGCATGGCCCATTCCCCTGGGCATCGGGTGCCTCCTGGCGCCGGAGTCGCCCTGGTGGTGCATCCGCAAAGGGCGCAAGAAGCAGGCCGAACGATCTCTGAAGCGGCTGGCGCGGACCTCGGGCTTCAGCCAGCGGGACCTCGACGCCACAATGGCGCTGATGATTTACACGGACGAGATGGAGAAGCAGGTGTCCAAGGGGACCACATACCGGGACTGCTTCCGGGGCATCGAGCTCCGCCGCACCGAGATCGTCTGCATGACCTGGATTTCGCAGACCATGTCCGGCAGCGCGGTCGGCGGCCTTAGCGCCTTCTTCTTCCAGCAGGCCGGTATCAGCGATCTCGACTCCTTCAAGCTTGGCTGGGGCCAGAATGCCCTGGGTGCTGTGGGCACCATCAGCAGTTGGTTCATCCTCGAGAAAGTCGGCAGGAAGTCTCTAATGTTAGGCGGTATGTGCGTAATGTTTATGCTGCTCATGTGAGTTTCAATCCCCCTGCCCTTTTAATACTGCTCAGAACGAAACACCAATGGCGGCGCAGGATCACTGGCTTCCTGGGTATCCCAAGCTCGCCATCTACAGCAGAAATATGGGCCGCTGGGAGCATGGTAGTTCTCCTGTCCGCCGTCTCCAATTTCTCTGTTGGCCCTGTCGTTTACACGATCGTCTCCGAGCTCCCATCCAGCCGACTGCGAGCCAAGTCCATCATCCTGGGGCGCAACGCATACAACGCCATCAACATCGCGTTCGTCAACGTGGTTTCCTACAGACAGCTGAACCCAAACGAATGGAACCTAGGTCCCAAGGCTGCTTTTCTTTGGGCTGGGATCAACGCTGTGTTCACAACCTATATTTTTTTCCGACTTCGTGAGTGATCACAAATTCTTGCATTCACGCTATGGTCAGGCTAACGGCAATACGAAGCTGAAACCAAGGGGCGGACGTTCGCTGAGATAGATATTCTGTTCGAGAACAAGATTCCTGCTCGCAAGTTTGCATCTACAAAGATCGAGGATCTGGTCGAGGGTACCGAAGAAGCACAGAGGGAACAGGCAGACCGCATCACCCAGCAACAAAAGCGAGCCGAGGATGAGACAAAGGCTTGAGTAAGATTATCTCCCTTGGAACGCTTTTGAGAAAATGATGAGAGGAGAATCGTTGGATAACCGGCTCGTGACTCATGATCACCCGGTGTCTATATGTTGGTAGTAAAACGAAGTTCAGTGACGAAGAAGCTCTTGCCTGGTCTACTCGTGGCGGCTCTGGGACACACATCCCTTTCAAAATTCATACCTCAGTACCTGGTCACCGTGGACTGCAATGGAACAATTTCGATCTCCCAACGGGATGTAGAGTAACTCGGTAGCGACTGAACATAGGGCTTATTACTGGAGTCCTATTTAATGGGAGACAAACCAAAACCAAAAGAATGGTCGGCTGCGAGGGGAAATCGAGGTCTGCAGCCGAGGAATTTCCTCATGAACAACGCCAAGCATAATGCCATCCTCCAAGTCCAACTCCAAAATCTGCCAACCTGAGTATCTCTTGTCTGAACCGAGCAGGAACAACCATGAATGTATGGTCTGTTGTTGTGATTGTTGCTATGTGTAGTTTGTTCGTCGTCCTAATTGCCATTGGGCGTATCCGGTGGAGTAGAGTCGAAGTCAACAATCCAATAGTTGACACCCTCAAAGTTGTACTTCGTTTTAACTGCTAGCGGTGCGAGTTCACGAAGAAGAGTGGGGCCAACATCTTTGAAGTGGATTTTCACATGATCATCCGTAGCCTGTGTGTGCTCCACGAAAAAAATGCAAGTTCCGTCGCTGCATTCGTAGATCGCTTTATTTTTTTTGCTACGTGGCACGTCGAAAGATGATCCCTTTTCGGTGAGTTTGCGTAGTAATGTCTTCCGATCTTGCAGAGTACACGGCATAGTGGCACAATAGTCTTCAAAACGATGGAAGATCTGATGATATGAAAGTGAGGAAACAAGTGCTACCTTCCTCTACCCAAGCTTCATTTTTAAATGGCAGTGAACAAAGAAAAATGAAGGTTGGTTTCTGTAATTGCGCAATGGTTTCCACTCAAGCCGGGCGTTGGAAAATTGCAGACGACAGGTCCAACATTGCGAACATCGGACTGGGCATTGATACCATCCTTTCAGATGAGTGGGTAGCTAACATTCAGGTTGGTAGTGAATGTCACAGGTATTAACTGTCAGCTTAATGATCAAGTTCCTGGAACAACGCTGCTAAAGGAGTCTCGTAGGAAAGAACGTCGACACGAATACGAACCACGGAATCACATGAGAAGAGAATTAGTGCCACCAGGGTCCAAATAACCTTCAATTTGACGTTTGCATCCAAAGCATGGGCCTCATTTGCGTCAAACTCTTATGTGAAGGAGCAATGTGCGCCTCGATGTTGGCTCGCGTATTCCCATAGTGGGGACTCTCCAGGGTCTTTGATGTTTACGTGACAACAAGTACCTCTACAATGATGTGCTAGGGTACTCCAGTTAAAACAAGACAAAATATCAAGCTAAAATCTCTAAGACGTTGATCCATACCGCACAGCATGGTCTCAGTCTAGGAACTGAGCGCTTGTGCGACCAAGCTATACTCCAAAACCGGGTTAGTATTCGGAACCGACTGATGAACCGAACTCTGTCCTATATTTTGCTCAACCATGGTGCTGGTTACAATTGGATACCTACAGCCTCCGGAAAGAGCTTGGGCTTGTTGCTTTTATTCTTTACACCTCCAACATGTTTGCTCATAATGTTTGCTTTGCTTTGAGCAGGGGTTCCAATTGTTGACATTCCAGCTTTCTTAATTCACCAAGGCCATTTGCCAACATAAAGTTTGAGCAATGATGGGATATGGAAGGAATTGGGAGTTCAGCGCGACTCCATTCGTTGCAAACGGGAACTGACATTCTGGCTGGTCACCTCTCGTAAGGCCCGATCAGACCGTGGAGTGAAACCCCCGAGGGTTATACAAGCTCCTGGCCGACGCCCAATGAGGTACCTTGTTCGTGCCTTTATCATTTCAAATTTAGCCGGGGTTAACTTAATATCTTGCCTCAACGCTGATCTCATAAGCTTGGGACTCTTCCGAAAAGCGAAGAGTGGGGAAATAGGATTGCCGTGATTGCCCATGTATTGCCCCGAAGAACTTACCGCCGCGGTCACAACACTATAAAGTCTTGGCTAATTTCCATCCTGCAGTGCATGAAATACTCCGTCATGCTCTGGAACTGTTCTGTACCGTCTACCAAAAAGTGTGAGGTTCGATCACTTCGTGATGCGGTTTTCAATCTTTGTACATGGCCTTATAGCGTCGCTTACTTCGGCAGCTTCACTTACACAAGTCTCAAACTACAATAACAATGCAACTTCAAAGGCCCAGATGTAAGTACGCCAGCTTATAGCACCCAAGACTCCCTTGAGACTTTTACTTACTGGTCCTAGGTGGGTCTACGTTCCGGACAAGGTGGTGACCAACCCGCCCCTGGTCGTAGTCATCCACTCCTGCCAATCAACCGCCCAGTCGTATTTTCAGAACAGCAAGATACCGTGGAAGCAAGGATCGGACAAGAAAGGATACATCACAGTTTGGCCATCGTCCCCGAACTCGGGGACTTGCTGGGATGTCTCTTCGAAGAAGTCGCTTTCCCATTTGGGTGGCGGCGACTCCCAGGCTATCGCCAACATGATACTATATGCCATTGACAAATACAAGGCCGATCCAACACGGGTCTATGTCACCGGTGGGAGCTCCGGGGCGATGATGTCCAATGTTCTTGCAGCGACGTACCCCGAACTCATCAAGGCCGTCTCGCTGTACTCTGGAGTGCCCGCTGGATGTTTCGTCAGCTCCTCCGGCGGCGTTGACCAATGGAACAACTCGTGCTCAGGCGGCCAGGTAAAGGCGTCGTCGGACCAATGGAAGAAAGTCGTGCTCGACATGTACCCCTCCTACAGTGGACCGCGGCCGAAGATGCAGATCTGGCACGGGAGTGCTGATAGCACGCTCGCGCCGCAGAACTACCAGGAGACGATCAAGCAGTGGACGGGCGTCTTTGAGGTCAGCCAGACGCCGACGAGCGAGCGGAAGAATTACCCGCAGAATCAGTACACAACTGATGATTATGGGCCGAGTGTTCAGGGCATTTATGCCCAGGGGGTAGGGCATAGTGTTCCCGCCAACTTGACCGCCAGTGAAGAGTGGTTTGGACTGTGAGGGATGCCGCCTTGAGGTCACCTGCAGATATTCGATACTGTATGCATACACTTTGTTCACAAAAGGAAGCAAGGATATGAAAATGATGAAGTTGCAACGACGGCGGCTGGTTCTGTATACAATTTTGGATACACAGCGTGCATGTAACATGCGACCAACTTCCTCGAGAACTCAAGATGTGGTCCGCTCTTCCATAAATAAACTAGGTGACCATTCCACACCCTGGCAGAACAGACCGGTTTATTGTTTTGTTCTTGAAACTAAATATAATAGTTTTCTCTGATCCCAAACAAGAAAGTCTGCAGGTCGTTATGTGTCTCTTTCGCTGAACCTCGCTTCCCATTTGGTTGGATTCCAATTCCTCATTTGAGTGATTGAAAAGACTTTCAAAGCTGATGCGCCACAATGATGCAAACCTTGGGCAACATCAGGATCTTTCGTTCGTATTCACCGACCTCAAAACAACCGGGTGGAAGGCGTCTCTCTTACTCCTCTTTTCTGACTGGTTCTTACTGCTGAGAAGCATGACTAACCGTGCTCTTACTAATTAGTCATTAAGTATATTTTTGATAACACATCATTGATTAATATTTGAGATTTTATAGGACATGAAAACCGTTAAATTGATGCTACTGTTCATGTGAGTCTGAGTCCCCAGCCAGTCAGGAATTCTCCGCGCAGTCTGGACCAAACCCGTGAACTATATAGTGTGAGAAACAAAACAAAGCTAGTTGGTTGCTATTCCATGACTGGCTTTGATCATATCCGCAGCCCGCTCTGCAACTGCATAGACCGTTGTTTGCGTGTTTCCACGCGTTGCTGATAGAATGACACTGGAATCCACAATCCGCAGTCCCGTGGTTCCATAAACGAGTAAATCGCTGTTGACCACACCACCGCGCTCTCGTGGGAGCATAGCACACGAGCTAGTTGCATGCCAGCAACTCAGACAGGACCTTTTCGTATACGTTTTGGCTACTTCAAGATCGCTTAGGTCCAGCGGCGCGCCATTGCGCGATCCGTTTCGTTTGATCAGCTTACTCAGCGGTTCAGTGCTGATAATCTTCTCGAAGTATTGCAGGAACCGCGCCAGTATTTCTAGATCAACCGGGTGCTCGAGATAGCGCGGATCGATGGCAGGCTTGGCCTTAGGGTCTGCTGATGTGATATGGACGCTGCCGCGACTGAGTGGGTAGAGAATGGTTGCAACCAGGGTGCAAAAGTTTTCCTGGGTACTCCTGTCGCCGTGGTGGAGGATATTGACACCTGCACCCTCTGGGTTGACGTTATTGCACGAAGGGTATGTGAAGACCTGACCGACGCCTTCACAAGGATTGGCAAGAGCTCGCTTTACGAATGAGGCATGATAAGGTGAAAAGAGGCCTGACATGGCATCGTCTTCGACAAGGGACTGCACCTGCCTCAACGTGTCCTCGCCGTCGGGCCCTACGAAGTCGGGCAAAGGAATCAGGGAACCAACAAAGGTCCCGCTAGTTGCGAATGGGCCAGCCTTTTCGGTTGTATACGCCGTCATGGCTGCCTCAAGCGCCTCAGGCTCCTGACGACTCAACGGGTCCAACGTCTTCACGCCATCCGCCACCTCGAAACTAATGCTGGTATTAGGGTGGTCTTGTGGGTTTTCACCCACGTTAGGGTTATCCACAGCAACATTTATCCCAAGAGACTCAAGGTGCCTGCGTGGCCCAACAACTGAGAGCTCTAGAACCTTGGGAGTACCAAACGCGCCGGCTGCTAGAATCACCTCCTTAGTTACCGTGATGGTAGTTGTGCTTCCGTCTACCTCAACCTGGACACCAACAGCCTTCGGGATAGCACCCGATGTATCGAATATAATCTGTTCGACAATAGCACCCGTAATGACTCGTAGATTGGGACGAGTCTCGGCAGGTTCAAGGTATGCAGTCACCGCATAACTGCGAGTCCTCGACTTAGGATCGATACTCATAGCATTGATGTACCCACCACACATCTCTCCAGAAAAGGGATCACCTGAAGCCGGGTATCCCAGGGCGGCAAATGTGTCCACCCAAGCAGTAGGTAAGGGTTCTTCGGCCTCCTCAGGGAAGCTGGCCTGTACTGGCCCATTGGTGGCATGTACAGCATCGTCGATATACTCGAGACGCAGGTGCTTGCAAGCCTCAGGTGATGGGCGCGTCAGTGTGTAGAACTTTCGGTAATAAGGCGCCAGAGTCTTCCAGTCCCAGCCCTCGTTGCCAAACTCTGCCCAAGCACAACATGGGTTTTGGAGTTAGCGACAAACACTTGCCCGTTAATAGCACTTGAACCTCCTAGGGTCCTGCCTTGAGAGAAAGGGACGACCTTGCCGTCTAAACCTTTCTTTTCAAAGCCTTTCGTATCAGCTGGTGCAGATATCATGTGATTGCAGTCTTTTTACCAGGGGAGTACTATGGTAATTCCAGTCAAACTCCGCCTGTCCGAGTACCGAAGGCCACAGAGCAGGCGTTTGTATGCGAGGGTCTGATCTGTTGTCGTTCCCAGCCTCAAGAACGATGACCGACGTGTTTGGATCCTCCGTGAGACGTGCTGCTATGACAAGTCCGGCCAAGCCACCCCCTACAATGATAAAAGATGGGTTTGAATCCATGTAGGTAAGAACCGGTGTAGGGAGAAAATATGATAGACAGGAACTAGGCCGACGATGAGCGTCCGGGAAGTCTGAAGAGGTGAAAAAGAGGACCGAGTTAGTGGTGGGCGAGGTAAGGGATAACTTTGAAGCGGCGCGAGCGGGGTGCAAGAGACCAGTCCCTCTTCCAACATGTTATAAGAAGAGTCGTGCACGCCAGCGTGATTCGTTCAGCTGCGGCTGCAATAAACATAGCGCGTACGCTTGAAAGAGAGACCTAGATATTGAGACGATTATAATGTAACCTAGGCGGGTGTTGGAACGCCATGATTTACAGCAGGTGTTAAAATAGTCTTGGTGTCTATGGTATCTGGCTTGGCCACCCTTTCGTGCAAATCAGAGAACAGCCAGGTCAAGAACTGGGTATCTGCAGTCGGGCATATACCATGGCCATCCCATGTCGGAATCCAGGCATGATTTTGAGACAATAGGTGGAGTTCCGGGTCCGTAAACCGGGGAATACTACAGGAAGTGTAAGCTATAAGAGTATAAATCACGGAAAGCGTGCAGGCACAAAATGCGTGTCATAGGCGTGTGAGCTCTTTACAATTAGATATCCCTTGTCTTAGATAGGTAAACGTGAGTACACGATAGTTATTAAGGTCATTGAATACGGAACACTGGTAAAGGATTTCGTGGAGTTCATAAACAGTGCTACAGTACTACGCGCGACGTGGCAGCTGGTCTAGCGGAGCAGATCAAAGTGGTACCGTGAAATGGTGGAATGCTGGAAACGAGTATGTCAGACGTTTGATGTATGTTGGTCATTGGCTGCGTGCTGAGGTCAAGCGGAATGGCTAATTGATGTGGTGACCTTGGGGTCAAGAATGTATGTAATTAGAGTGCAGTTGCGGTAAGCTCACACACTTGTTTCTCATCTAATCATATCTTAAGCTGGTACAGCCACCTGGGCAGCCCAGGCCGACTCTTCGAGTGAGGAGGGAGCAATGAGAACCCCGATATTCCTGGGATGCGAACCAAATGATGGTTCGCCAGCCACGCAAGAAACTCCTGACTTTCAACTGCAATCTGGGAACATGCCGATCTTTCAATCTCGCCGAGTCATTGGAATTAATTGGTGGTCTTGGCAGACCTTTTGCGTGTGAGCAAGCAAGGCAAATTCCCACGATTTTCCAGGTGAGGGGATTTCGCGAGAATGCCATGGTGGCCTCAGATTCCCATGACCTCATTTTAGGGGTCCTCTCACTAGTCTGGCCGGGTCTGGCCAGTTTGGCTACGGACCCCTGCCGGGACTGAGCGTCACAACTGGGGGAGGCTGAGTCGACAGCCCAATGTTCTACAATACCAACAATGACGTACTGTCTTCGCTACGCGTCCAATTCGAAGCTGGCTTCTTAAATCTTGCGGTCTAGATCTTTTCTCTTCACTGTGGTCCTCAAAGCATGGCCTCTGGCCTCATTATGTTGCACAGCCCTGCGGCTGGACCGCGTCGTAACATATTCAACAGGAGAACGTACGGCCCGAAATCACCACTGTGGTTCTAGGGACAGGATGAGAGCACTTCGGCGTCTGACGGATGCTACAGATACGTCATTCTTCGAACTACGTCAAGAATCGCGACATCAGTTCGGTGAGCGACGTTAGTGTAGTTGTAGAGTTGTCACTTCCCCATTCTCGCATAGGATGGGCAAAGAATTCGCCACGCTCGGAGCATATCGAGGGCATTCATGTCACGAGGATCCATATCATAAGAAGATCGGCGTCTAGTTGTCGAAGGCGGCAGCTATTTCTGGACCGTGGGCTCGATAATTCAATAATTGCCAGTGTCACGCGGACGAACCGGGGAGCGCCGGCGGAAGAAATCGTGATGGTCGACGCTGTGACATTGGTTCTGAAGGCTGACCCGGGAAAATGAGGAAGGATACTGCAAAACACGAGAAATTCAACTTCGTCTGTAAGATATCGACAGTGGAAGTACGGCCCGGTGAAGAGCGTTGTGTACCCCCGAATTGAGAGCGGGAACGGCGGGGGATCAGCGTTCAAATGCCCCGTCGGAAGCTATGATCCACCGACTGGTGACCAAACACTCTTCACTGCTGTTTAAACGCACTCATGAAACACAATTTCCCCAGGAGAGATAGATTTACTGCATTTCTCTGTCCAATGGTAAAACAGTAGCCCATGTTCGAGAAGTGGCATGAATACTGATTTCTGAGCTGTGGCAGTTAGACGCTGTGAATGGCTGATTGATGGGAGGCTTGGCTGCCCTGTAGTCTCAGGTGAGCCTGCAGGCCTCAGGTTTGACTTGAGGTCTAGAACATCCATTGACATCATCGCAACGGCGTAATATAACCTCAAATAACGCAGGTAAACATCCCAAAGAGGCGGCCGTACCCGCAATAAGTGCCTTGTTTGCTGGCAGAGCATCCGTCAGGCGGACTACTCCCAGCATGCAAAGCTTGAGTTGGCTTGGTACGCGCTGATGGCAGCCTTCAGCTACCAACGAGAGTTCTATCTCGTAGATCTTCCAGAAACCTGTTTATAAAGACTCAGGTTCCCAGCAGAAAGCTCGATCGACAACGCCGATGCACTCAAGCGTTATCGAATGCATCTACAGCAAGCCACTTGATCTCATCTTTCTACCTGGTTGCAACTTGCTGCCCACTCGACCAGATCTCGCTAAAGTCACTGGGTTTTACGTCAACTTCCCTGCCAGCGGAAATAACCGATACCAACCAACAGCCGTCCCAGTGCTTTGGAACGCTAAACCCCCGCTACAGTAGTTAAATTTATCCAACATGGCTAGCAATGACGCTAGGAGTATAGACAATGCATCTACACGTGCAGTTTGTTACCTTGAGTATGCATTTTATAACACTTTCCAGGAGAAGCTAAAGAGGCTGGAGCCTGGAATTAATTTCCAAACTACGGTCGCAATTTATGAAGACTCTCATCCTGCTTCACACAGAGGCTTGGATGACCACGTGCCCGGACTAACAATACGTCATCATCACAGCTTCAGGCAGGATGCTGCAACAGTCGCTCAAGAACGCCCAAGAATTAACGTCACCCAAGACTTGAGTTACAGTACTTCTCGGTTCACCAACTCCCAAGGCCATGTCGACGACAGAACTCTGAGAGAGCCTCTGTGGACCCGTAGTGCGACAAGTGAAGAGCAATCCCGCGAACGAATGGCAGCCCTAATGACAACGTTGGCTCAAAGTCTGCCCCATCGAGGTAATTGACAGCTAGTGAGGAGCGATCGAGGTTATATACCGTGTAATTATGTGAGTATAATGACTTCATCTGGGCTCTGAATGCTGACTGAGTGGTCTCATAGTCTTTTGGTAGTGTGTTAGTGGGCTGTGGGGGATGTAGAAGTTCAGACGAAACAGCGGAACATTGTAATCTAGCGCATTGGCACAAGCCAACAATCACATCCACTTTTATAGCTTCTACGAATCAAATCTCTATAGAATCTCCCCAGTGCTCCTCGCTTACATTCGCAACCCGCATCAAGAAACGAAATGCGAAGAATCCAGGGTCTTGGCTAAAAATACCACCATGACCAGAACCTTGATGACCGTCTTCAAGTCAACCCAGTTCTTCTTCCCCTCATAACCATTGTGCACATACTTACAATTAAGCGGGTGGATTGATATGGAGGCTGACGGGTTTCAAGGAGAGGACTACTGAGGGCTAGAGGACCCAGGGAAAAGAAGTATCCTACTCTCATTGGAATCTCTAGGTCACATGGTCACGCTTCAAAATATACAGCCTTGGAAGAACTTATCTTTGATTTGAATTAAGAGCCTTCTTAGCCTGTCTAGCTTCTCCTACATATGCCACCAGACCGTAATGATGCAAGGTGGTACATGTATCACATCACATCCTACAAAGGCATTACGGCTTATCCTTTCGCTGCAAACTTGCCCACTGGCGGTCCCATGCTTTCAAGTCCTGTGCCTTTGACGCTTTTGACTTGCCAGTTGGCTGCCCGGTAACCCAGAATCGTTCCATCGTGTCACGCTGTGTCAGGAACTGGTCCATGCGGCCCGGCACTCCACCCTTCGCATCGCAGGTCGCATAGTAGCCCTTGGCGGTGAGGTTCGATGACTGACTGGTTACACTTGAGCCTTATTGTATGGCAGCATAAACTGTACCCGAGAAGTGACGTACCCAGAAGATTGGTCTGAAGAATGTCCTGTTGGCATCTTGGCTGGGTCGGATGGGGAACACGAGCCTCTGCGTGCAATAGTTGACCTTACGCAACGCAACTGATATAATGCGGCTAGTTACAGCTCGATAAGGCTTGGAATCAAAATTGTGTATGAAAAGCTAGGGTAGCCAAGCTGGGCTTATGGATGAGTACTGCCATAGTGAATGCTTTGGCTGGCATTTAATACTAGCTGGCTACTGAGATGGAATAATCTAGGGCGTAGAATAGGGTGGTCCACGATGTAGATTGCCACATCGTGAACATTACGAATGGGCTCTTGGATAGGGTGTATTCTATGTTAGGGTGAGAGAGGATTTAGGGGTTCGGACGAAAGAAGGACTTAGGGCGGAGAGGTCACGATCGGATGCCATGTGGTAATGTGGGCCATCTACAACTTTCCCTCCGGGCGGAGACCGGATTTGTGGATTGAACAGGGCGTCACCTTGTGGGGGTTGGTCACATACCATAGCACCAATGCGGTTCCGCTTTCACAGTTGGCAAGCTTTCATGTCGAACTATGCAACGGGATCGGTGCACATCACGGCATGTGTGGCTTGTGCCTGGATTCTTGTGTGAGATTCCGCATTAGGACGAATGCCACTTAGGCAAAGTCAGGTAAGGCGTACGTAGGCAGTGGTTGTCACCCTAGGGTGATTGGCGAGAGACTCCGTGGGTGGCAGCCATTGCCAGGCTAGAGATGCAGATAATGTGTGTTGCAGCGTGTGGAGGCTGGGCACTGCTTTCTTAGCGCAGTGGGAGCGCAAGCAATTGTAAAAACTCTGGGAAATATACACCCTGGAGACCAGCCTGGAGACCATTGTATTGAGAGCAGCCAGAGATCATTCATCTGCGGGAATGGGCTGGCGCATCGTGACTTGACCTGGTGGTTCTTCGATCCCGTCTTTCAGATCTACTTTGGCGTTCCACAGAGTGTAGGCATGCCCGGTAAACTGGTCGGTCCCGATTCAAGCTCTTGTCAGCCATGTCAAACACTTGGTCAAACATTGCCGAGTGATCGAGTGATCGCGTCAGTGGGCTGAACGCTGGACTCATGTGCAGGCCGTGGTCGCGGCCCAGGCCGAAACGTTCGTCCCGCTGACAGGAGGTTGCCGAATGGGAAAGAACAGAACGGGGCTATGAAACAAACTTGGCTCCCCAGAATGCTGAGATCTTGGCGTCTCCAAGTTCCAAAGCGGCCGGGTGGTCGGCCTTGGGGGCATTTTTACACATGGGCTTGGGCGGTGGTCCTCGAACACAGCCTCCGTTGATGCAGTACATCTGCAGCACAACTAGCCGCAGGCCTTCTGCGCAGCAACACAGCCACCGTTCCGGATAACACTTACGATGGCAGCTTGACATCACCCACAAAGTGAGCACAGCACGACCCAGTCGGCGAATGTGTATTATCCTATCTTACGAGATCGAGATTCCGTGATGGAAGCCCGTGAAATGATGACTGTTGAAATTTCGCGACGGGACGCGGGTTGGCGCCGTGATGGCGGGTCATGCTTCGAGGAGTGGCGCTAGCTATACCCTGTCCGGGATCGTGGACATCTAGACCAGGCAAGTCTGTGATCTGGGTGAGATCAACGATTCGGTGCCGACCGTGACAAAATCCGCAACAATTTGAGCGCGGCTGCACGATATACTGTAGGATGCGACATATCGCGACTGACTTGTCTGCAGGGGGACCTATAATCGGCCTATACGGCCTGGCATCCGTGTCAGTCGTGTAGTATCATGGAGCAGAAGTAGCGCTCTAACAATTGATTGTGTGCGGGCTGGCGAAACTAGCCTCGAGGACAGTGGAAGCGGCCCAATAGACCCCTACAAGCTCCCTCCAGGACCCTCCCGTCATCCGCCAGTGTACATCCACGGATTCTCGACCCATGCAGCGCCGTGCCCCTCGCCAACACAGGTCGCGCCCACCCTCCTCGCTTCGGCGGGCTCCCCTTCTTAAAGCCAGCCGCAGCCTCGTCTGTGATGGTCTGGTCCCTGGCGTCTCTTGGGCGTTTCCTCTCAGAGGCAGAAACCACTGTTCTCGGGGCCTCAATTTGTCCTGTTCCATCCACGGACCAGCAACAACGCAGCTGGCCTCGCCTCGCGCAAGCTGATCTCACTGTCGCAACCCGCTGATCTGATCGCCGCCATGATGGCCCACGAGCAGCTGTCGCCGGCCACTAGCTCGGCGACGAACCGCACGAACCGCGGCGGCCGTCCCAAGGAATGGACCGACCCGCGCACCCGCCGACTAACACGGCTCTACGTCTATACCGCCCTCAAAGTCGACAAGATACTCGAGGTTCTGGAAGACAAGGCCTGGTCTCCTGGGTATGTTCCCCAAAGCTGACGGCACCCAATGGCGACGGCGATGCTGACCCGCAGCTCTACAGCAAGGAAGCCGCCAACAAGCACCTGAATCACCTTCTTGGGAAGGACCCGCGCTGGATGCGACCGAAGGACTGGGGTGAAGCACGTCAACGTGTGGCAGGCCTGAAGGGCAGCGAACGCGCAAGACCATCACCGAAATGTGCCTGTCCCAATCAGTTTTCCCCTCACCCCATGCACGCGCCGCAGGGCGACAGATTCCAGGATGTATCCAGGAGCGACACCATGGACAGCGCAATGCTGTCGCGATCCTCCGGGTCGTCGATGGAAAAGAGGGATCTTTTCGTTCTCGGCACCGACTCACAAGGAATGCATAACGGCTATGCCGTTCCACCACAGCATGGTCCGGCTCACGACCTGGGGACCATGCACAACCCCTCGTATACATCACTGGGCCGTTTCATGCCGAAGATACGCAGCCGACAGGGAACCCAAATGACGACTTCGACCAACTTCAGTGTCGGAAGCAGCCGGGAAGCGTATCGGTCGCTCCAGGAGAAGCTCAGGGGAGTCAACGGTATTGGACGCTCTGACATCAAAGACGTGTTCAGACTGTTGAAGCGGTTCACTATATCAAATGAGCCGGACGCTGGCCACGCCAATTACTCGCCCAACGAGTCGGCCATGCATCCACGTGCATCCCCCAACATCGACTTCGCACAATATCAAGAAGAAGGGACTACGACCCCGCGTATTGTTCAGTACCCACTTCCCTGTGACTTCATTCACACCAATGCTGCTTCACATAATCCGGCAACAGGAATGGACCAATTTGGCAATACGATATATCATGAACTTGCCATCAGTGCAGGCTGTGAAAGGCAGCTCATCGACTTGGTTTCGGAACGTTCGCGCGCCCAGGACCCAACCCTCAATGCTACCAATACTGGTGGACAGACATTCCTGCACGTGTTACATGACGACTGGTTTAGCGAGCCGGCGTTACTCAAAGATCTCGTCAACACGTTGCGGACCACGCAGTTCAACTTCTACGCCGCCGATGTCTATGGGCGATCGTTCTTCCATCTGCTTCGTCAAAAACTGGCAGACCCCGGAGACATGAGGGATTTCACGCCGTATTTTGATATCAAGAGATATAACACACGCGATGCGTTCGGAGTTCGACCCATGATTGGGCGAGCCACGACCATGACAGCGACCAGAGAGCGCCCGGCATCGCTGACCATCCCGACTACAGACAGAAACCAGGAACGAATTGAGCATCACACGGCGCTCTTGAAGATAGTGAACGGAGCAACCCAAACGTTAAATGGGCATGCAACGGAAGACACCCAGGGACGCAACGCTCTTCACTGTCTCGCCGAGGTGATCTTGGGCTACGCAACGATACAGGACCCAACCAACAGCACGCGGGCTCCCAAACGGAAGTTGGATGTGACAGACGAGCCAGTCTCATTGCACTGTCCTCTAAGCCAGCGACTAGAGTTTCTCGAAACGGTCCTGGTGGCGAACGTCGATGTCAACCACTACAACGCTCGTGGAGACACTGTTCTCATGTCGTTCATAACCCACATTGCCGACGGCAAAGACGACAAGGATCTCGAACAGTTGATCAAGCGACTTATCCAGGCCGGCGCCAAACTCGAGGCCCGCAACCGCAGCGGCGAGACCGTGCTGCAGGTAGCCGCAAGACTCGGCCAGAAATTCGCCGTCAAAGTCCTTGTCGAACACGGGGCGAACCTGCATGTGCGAAACTGCGACGGGCGAAGCATCTTGCAGATGATCGACGACCTCACTCGGTTGTCGCCGGAATGGTCCGAGCAGCTCGCGCGGCTCGAGGCAACCCGTGGGGTCCTCACCGGCCGCTTCAGCAAGTTCCAGGCCGAACAGGACCCTTCCCTATTTCAGGAGTGGGGCCTTCGATCCAGTTTTCCGATGTCAGCTTGAGGTTCTGGAGGCTGACATCTTGTCTCTCGGTTGCCCAGGGTGTTGATTCATTTTGAAGATTGATCTGAAGGACAACTTTCTCTTGGTCTACTTGACTACCCAGGACAGACAGGAGGCTCTTTTTTTGCTTTTATGTACTGACACGAATGTATTATGATGACGGCAGATGAGGATACCCTTGCATTTGGGCGAAGGCGTTCGGTATTACCAAAAAGACTGGGACTGGCGTTAATTGGAGGGAGTTTTGATGGGTGCTATTTTGATTTGCCCGACATTGGCAGCGTCATCAGTCTCTACGGCTATGGGGATCATTGAACGTGGTCATGGATGGAACCATTTGAGAGGGTTTCTCGTATTTCTGTATAGGACAACTGCACACCTCAATATGAAGAGCTACATCTTGCCTACAATCTACCATGCCGACCTGCTCTCCTTTGGCACAAGCCACTATGGGCTGTGAAGTGACTGATTGACGCCTTTGCTGCACTCTCCAATTCAAGTCGCGTATGGCTGTCGAAGAAACACGGGCTCCCACTGTCTTATCAGTCGACTATACCGGCTTTGAGCAGATAGAGTTGCTGCATGAATCGGTGGGTATACTCCTCAATATCTGGCTCACTGTAGTCACCTGGCCAGCCTGGATAGTCCGCTTTGGCATTTGCAATGGTTCACTATGCTTGACCAGGCGTCGCTTCTAGATACAATAGGTCTTTGACTATATCTGGAAACTAAATCTTGATTTTGTTCCTGTACTATATGATCTCTATGTTGTGTATCCGCAACCAAACCAGGAACACCCACTGATCCATGTAAATTCTAACGTACCGAACTCCACTATTTAGTTGCGTTCCGGCAGTTGGTGGGGGGTGGGAAGCTCCCCGTCCAAGCTCCAGCTGTTGGCCTGTCACTTAATTACCGCCCGTGTGCCCCGGCGGTGCGGCATGACGAAAGCTAATCGCGCCCTCCAGATAGTGAACCGCGATTTTGATTGACCAAGTCGCAGCTTCTGGACCAACAATCGAACCGGACGCCACGCTCCCCACGGCATGCAGTGAACCATTGCCATAGAGAGCTCTGCGCTCCTCTGCCTCACTTGTTTTTTTTGTCCTTTTTGACATCCACGACCGTCCGTCGACTCAAGCGCCATCCGGCAACGTACCAAGAAACGGAAGCTCGTCCTCCACCTTGACAGTTCCTCTCCTCCCCAAAACCCCCCCGGCACCTCCAGATCACCATGACGGGAAGCAACCTCGCAAAACTCGGGCGAGCCGCGCACCGCGCCCTACAGAGCCGCAGCGCCGTAGCAGCCCACCATGCCGTGCGACCCCTGAGCGCCAGCCGAGCTCTCCCCCTTCCGCAGCACGCCGCCGCCGCCGTGCCGAAGCTCCCGCGTGCGACCTTCTTCTCGACCAGCGCCGGGCTCGCGAAGCCGCTGCCCCCGGACGTCCTGAAGACGGCCAAGCCCGCCGAGCTCACCGACAGCCAGTACCACCAGCTGGCCGACGAGTACATCGAGGGCATCCTGGCCAAGTACGAGGAGGAGCAGGACGCCAAGGGCGAGATCGACGTCGAGTACAGCGTGAGTTTTTCCTCGCACCAGCACCAGCACCACCACCCCGGATGATACCTTGTCTCCCCCACTCTCCCCGCAGGCAGGTTGGCTAACGCGCCAGGCGCAGTCCGGCGTCATGACGATCAAGTACCCGCACGGCGACTACGTAATCAACAAGCAGCCGCCCAACCGGCAGATCTGGCTGTCGTCGCCGCTGTCGGGCCCCAAGCGCTACGACTGGGTCGTCACGAGCGAGGGCCAGGACGCCAAGCAGGACACGGCCACCGGCGGCTGGGTCTACCTTAGGGACGGGACTTTCCTCGACGACATCCTGCGCGAGGAGACGGGCGTCAGCTTCGACGGCCTGGGCGCGTAGATCTTGCCGGCGGAATCTGTGTGTGTGTGTGTGTGTGTGTGTGTGTATGGTGGCAGAGACGGGGAGCTTCCTGCGGATCTGCTTGATTGATAATAAATGGATGGATGGACGGACGAGGAAAGCTGGGGTCGTATATGTGGCGTGCGTGTGTCCAGCCAGGTTCGGCGGTGGTTGTAAGCGAGAGAGAGAGAGAGAGAGAAGAAACGATGAACAGCTCAAATGAGAGAGAAAACGGCATTGGCTGGGGAGTTCAGGACGCTTTGTACCATAGCATGTGCTTCGATTTTGCACCCCGGAAGAGTTTGTCGTCCGCCGTCGGCTGGTACTGCCCGCGTCAGGGCCTCTATCCTCTATTGATACTTGATGATTATCTCCGATTCACATGTTTTTCTTGCGTTATGTCTCGCAACTCAACGGGTCGCTATAGGCTGGACTTGGAATTACTGGGTTAAAGAAAATCGCCATGTGAACAAACAGGCCGTGCCACTGGGCAACGTACATGACCTATAGATACAGAGACCGACCACGCAACACTTTCGACTCGGGTTGGTTAGACGGAATGGATTCGTGTTCACATGTTCGACAGGCAGAAGGAACCGTATCACAGATCCAGCACGACCTCGTGTCATCATCGTGTCTTTTCAAAGCCACTCTTCTATACAAGGGTCTACAGAGAGAGCGCGTGCGAAACCTTCGTATGCAAAGAAAGGGAAAAAAAAAACTCTACTATATACAAGAAAGCCACCTCATGTCCCATCCGTCATTCCAAAAAGGTAGAAAAGTAGTAGAAGTAGAAGAAGAAAGTAATAAAAATCCCGTATCATTATATTCGTGCTATCGGCAGACGGGCAGTCCTTGAGCCACTGGAGCTTGGGAAAGATGGCCATGCCTTGCTTTTTGAGAAATCGTATCGGCTAGTGTCATTGCAGGTGGCCGGCACCCAAGCCGATGAACTCGAACATAATGGGCACGACGTCGACGGCGACTAAGCCGATGCCTGTAATTCGGTGTTAGCAAGTCTGCACATCTCGTTCATGTTATGGCACGTGATAAGAATAAATCAGGGGTAGCAACTGTTGACGCATCCCATGGTAGTAAAACCCACGACGTTCATCACGGCATGAAAGACGGAGCACGACTTACCAGTGTAGACAACCAGCTTTGTCACGACCTCGACATCGTACCGCACTCTGGGCTTGATCAGCAAGGCGAAGACCTCCTTCTCGCCCAGCTCATCCTGCGACTCGACGTAGACGGTGGGCTCGTCGCCATCCCTCTCATCGCTCGGCGACACCAGCACGGTCCCCTCGCCCATCATGCGCTCGTATTCGCTGAGCTTGCCACCAGCCACGGCACTGCTGCGCCCCGTCTGCTCCTCGGGCGTGTTCAGCAGCGGGGAGCCCGCCCGCAGGTCTGCGATGCTCGGCTTGCTGCGCATGCTCCCGTTGCTGCCGATGCTCTCGCGCCGGCGGCGCTCCCGGTACGCCAGGGTCTCGTACGCATCCGCAGCGCTCTGCGGGCCGATACTAACGGACCTGCCACGCCGGCCCTTGCGGATGTTGTTGACGAAGTTGGGCAGGTCGCTCACGTTGGGCAACACGTTGTCAACCCGCAACCTAAGCGGGATGTTCTTGTACTCCGAGGCAGGCATGAAGAAGCGCCGGGGCAAGGCCAGGCCCCAGGTCTCGATGACACGGAACAGGTGCGGTAGCCCCTTGAGCAGGGCCGGCTTGGCCATCTCGCGCCACGCGAACACGGCAAGGACGCCCACGAGGATACGCACAATGACCATGGGCCAGCCAAGAGCCTCCAGATCAAAGACGATGGACGCAAAAGGTGAGCGCCCAAAGTGCCATGTGCCGAGCTCAACTCCGATCACGACGCCCGCAAAGGCGACACTGTCGTCAAAGCAGGGGCAGTCGTCCGCGGGCTCGGGGTGCACCCGGACGAGGACGATGATCACAAGTGCCACTATCAACACTGCCGACGCCGTCTGCTCGTGGAGGTACAGATCCATGCTGGGGCCGTAATAGAACTCGACGAGCGAAATGGCAGCGCCCATGACAGACCCAACGATGACATCCAGGAAACCATGCATACCGCAGTACAAGCGGCCGAAGATGATACTCGCAGCGTAAAAGTAAGCCAACACCTCGAGACCCAGCTGCACGCTGGGCGGGAGTGTGTTTTCCGGTGAGTGCAATATGAGTATGCCGTACACCGCGACCGAGACGGCGTTGGCGGAGTGTGTCGATGGGAAACCATACTCCAAGGCCGCCGAGCCGGACATGGTGATTCTCTGCAGGGGAGGCGAGAGCGGCCTTGGGAGCGAGAAGAAGTCCTTCACAAAGCCGGTGAAGAACACGCCGGCAGCGAGGATATGCACCAGTCTGTTCGCCCGTCAGCTATTCTGTCTTGACCTGTGGCCATCTATCTGGAGATGGGCACGTGCTACTTGGGGCGGAAAGGAGAAGCCTACCCTTTCCCGAAAGACGCATATCCGCACCAGAACAGGATCGGCAGCCCAATCATGAAGAACGTGTGCGTGCCCAGGTTCGCCGTGATGGCGAAGTAGCTATCCAGCGCGGGCGTCCGCAGCGTGTCCTGCAGCCACGCCAGATACGGCGTCTCCCATCTTATGAGGGGCAACAGTTGCTGACGGAGGTCGTACCGCCATTTGGGGAGCGCTCTCTTGTCTGTTATAGACACAATACGTTAGCCATTGTTTCCCTGCTCGCCTTTTCCTGCAAACTATATCTGGCATATGAGGGTTGGCGAGCGAGCAGACAGAAGGGAGAAATAGATGGTGCCGGCTGTATACTCTCGTGCGACCTCGAGTCTCACTCAAGCCAGCCGCGCGCTTGCTTTTTTCCCCCTCCCTCTCTTGCTCGCGCCCACATGGCCCGCCCAATTGCACACCCGCCAGAGGAGTAGTGCGCAACAGGAAAAAAGACGTACAGTGATCAAGACTCCTCAGCCCCGCGTCTATGACGGGCGCCTTCTTCTCGCCTTGCGCATCGGCCGCGGTGGCAGCGGCGACCGAGGTGTCGAGCTTGGGGAACTCGGACGGGGAGCCGGGGGCGGCGGCAGCGCCATTGGCGGCGTGGGAGAGAGTCATTGGATGTGGTAGCAGCTGTCGTGTCGCGCGGACGTCGGGCGAGGCGTCGTCGGCATGTGCTGGGCCTGGACCGGGACCTGGACGACCTGGGGCGCGGCGGGCGCTGGACGCATGGAGGTTCGGCGCTCGAGAGACGGGCGGACTTTCGTTCGTAGCTCGAGGGCCTCGGTGCGCGGCGGCGGGTCGTCGTCGGAGGCGTGTTTGCGCGCAGCAGCAGCAGCAGCAGCAGTAACTTGGGTCAGATCTGGAGGACTGCGGGCGAGGAGCGCACCGAGCGAGGAACCAATTGATTCCGTGTCGTCGTCGCTGGGGTTCGATCCTGTTGTCACTTTTTGCGTTTCGCCGAATGCGCGCGCCGTGTCGCCCTCAGTGTCTCTCTCTCTCTCTTTCTCTTTCTGGACCCTTCGTCTGATAAGAGAATTGGTTGGAAGCAAGCCTTGGGAAACCTTGGAACAACCTTGGAAGCCTCGGTGGACCGCTCGCTTCCAGTCCCAGGGCCAGTCCCTCCTTCCCACTTGGACCCCCATCGAGTGTCGTTGAAATAGCCGTGCCACAGCGCTAAAATCTCGAGCCCACACCCCTGGAAATCGCTAAGAGCCCGCCGCCCGCCCAGCAAATCAGCGCCCGGCCAAATTTCCGGGGGTTCCGTTTAGCTCGCCCTCAACGGGCAAGCCTGCCCGCCTCAACCGCTTGGCGCCTGCGCTCTCCAGGCTCTCTCGCTCTCTTTCGAGTCCTGTTGGCTGGGGCTTTCATCAGCTGCGTAGACTGCGCGCGCCCGTGCTGTGTATAGATCGTATTGTATATTGGACTTGGATGCGGCCGAGTCTCTAGAGCTTCTTGCCGCCGTCCCCACAAGATGCGCAGCCTGGCCAACAAACGCGCCATCATCACCGGCGGCAGCCGGGGCATCGGCCTGGCCATCGCGCGGCTGTTTGCCTCCGAGGGCACCTCGGTGACGCTGGTCGGCCGGGACGAGGCGCGCCTGAGCTCCGCCTTGGACAGCTTGTCGGCCGGAGAGCAGCAGCACCACCATCAGCCGCCGGCGCGCCACAACTCGTATGCCTTCGACGTGAGCAGTATAGACGGATGGACCGGCATGCTCAACGACATGAAGCAGGTTCGTAAGGGCTTCCTTTGGCGTTGTATATCTTGTATTGACCGAATATAACCCCCCTTTTCTTGCGGAAGCTATATCCACCAGCCATAAGTATCAGTCTAACATGTGTGCATTTTGACAGACGCAACAGAACGTTGATATTCTTGTCAACGCTGCTGGCATAACACAGCAGTCCTTGCTGTACAAGTCAGACCCCGCTGAGAACCAGCGCATCATCAACACAAACCTGATGGGAACCATCTTTGGCTGCCAGTCAGTAAGCCAACAGATGATTCGACAGAAGAGTGGTATGCATTCCTGAATATGTTCTATCTAGTCATTCATTTCTTTTTCTCGACCCAGCTCACGCATATCCAGGTTGTATCGTCAACATTTCGAGTCTGCTGGCGGTGCAAGGAGGGTTAGGGGCCAGCGTGTATGCTGCGTCAAAAGCGGGTATCGTGGGTACGTAGAGTGGCAGGTCATATACATCTCTCATTTGCTTGAGGTATCTAATGCGCATCAATCTAGGTCTAACGCGGTCGTTTGCCCTAGAGGTCGGCAGATTCGGCGTCCGGGTCAACGTTCTCTTGCCCGGCTATATTCAAACTGACATGACGAAACGTAAGTTCGTCTCCATTCCCCCCTTTCGCCCTTTTCTCATCACGTCCATGCATCCTGAACGCAAGCCGTTTTCCCCAACTGCCAAAACTGTATGGTACAAGATCATTAATGTACAGCTATCCATGTAGTCATGGACGAAAAAGGCAACCTGTCCGCATCCATCCCACTGCGTCGATTGGGGACTGCGGAGGAAGTCGCCGATGCTGCAGCATTCCTCGTCAAGAATCCGTATGCACACAACGCCGTCTTAAACCTGGACGGAGGTCTGAGTGCAGCTTGAGATCCAGGATATATCTCCTCTCAAGCAGGGGAGTCTCAGTCATCGTCAATCAAAATAGCCCCAGAACCGGCCTCGTCGTCCACAAGCACGACATCGCTGTCACCCGTTTGAGTCAATTTTGCCTTCTTCACGGAAGCAGAAGCCTCAGTCTCCTCTTCTCTAGCGCGTTTGAGGTCCTTGGAAGGAGATGCTGTTTCTATAGCATGCTTGCCATTCGTTTGAGTGACACCATTGCTCTCGGCGACGGGCGCCTTCTTGGGTTTGCGCTGTATCTCCGGGGTCTTGTCAGGCTCTACAACAGCCTTGACAGGCTTGTCTTCAAGCGGTTCCTTACTATAATCACGAAACAAATGAGCCGACAAGATCTTGCATGCTTTTCCACAAAAGGGCTGCACTTACGCTTCCAAGATGTCAAGAACAACGTTCACAAATACATCTTCGTCAGACTCGTCCACAATTGTCAGGAACCCGCCATGCTGGAGGCCTGCAAATGGTTAGTTGGGTTGTAGAAGAAGAGAGAAAAGTCATCACGGTTTACATACCCAGATCGGTGAGTTTCTTGGGAAGTTGGTCGGTTTCATCAGGGTCATAGAGGAGACCCCTGTCGCTTGTAATAGAGAACTCCCGGTCACCATAGCCCAGATGCGCCTTAATGAAGTCCTCGACTAGATCGTTCAGTGTCGCGCGAGCTAGGTCGGCATACACGCCGGTGTAATACGAGGTGCATATCGGGCATGTCGGATTTTGTGGCCGTGGGCGGTCCGGCGCCAGTAATCTTTGGTTGGCGAATGGTGACAAGAAGACCTGCACGTTTAGTATCCAAGCCTGTGCGGAGGCCTTTTGTTGGGACTCACCTCCTTTGCGTCGTTATAATCGCCCTTTAGGACCTTGAAAGCCTCCAGGACACACAGGCCGGCGACAATGGCGTTTGTCGTCGCAATGGCGGGGATGATGTTGCCAGCCATCTGCTTGACGTCAAACCGTGTCTTCAGATCAATACCAAAAATGTGCGCACGTATGTTGGCGGCTGCTGCAACAAAATCTAGGGTGTCCTCGTCGTCCTTGTCAAAAGATATCGAGGGAGTGACTGTGGTTTGGCCTGTCTCCTGCTCCTTCTTCATCTCGGCTATGCGTTTGCTCAGTCGATCCAAGCTGCTTTCCAAGACAGCCAAGTTCTCCTCAACGGACCAGTTCTTCTGGCCGTCCTGCAAGAAGGCATCGTCGATTGTGGGCATGGTAGGCTTGAGGGTCTGATATTCCAGAGGCCTCGGCTTCTCTCGCGAGTTCCACATCTCCTCCATGGAACAGAGCCTCTGAATATCTGCATTAAAGACCTTGTCAAACAGCTTCTGCGCAAAGTCTGCGGTTCCGACCGACTCCCTGATCTGTTTCAGCGCCTCAGCCTCCTTCTTCAGTTCCTCGATCTCGTGCGCGTTATCCGCGTCTTCCGAGTGGTCGAAGGCCGCCTCGTCCTCGCTCACGCCGAAGACCTCGTTCAGCAGGTAGCTCTTGGCCCAGACTATGCAGTGGATCGGCTGGCTCGGGGTACTTCTGATCGTGCAGACGGGAAACGACTTGGGGACGTCCTTCGTTGTGCAGTCGTAGCAGGCAGTGACACCTTTCTTGATGACCTGGACTTGTCCATTGAAGCCTGTCGTGCCACTTTCGATCAGAGGGACATTGGCGGCCAGGCACATGCGGTTCACGTGGCGTCTGGCATCGAGGTTGTCGAGGGCATTGAAGACCAGCTGAAAGCCGCGGAACCAGGCAATGTTGAACTGGGTATCCTTGATATTCGCGAAATAGGACTCGATCTTGACGTTCGGATTGAAGACTTGCGCTGCTTCTTTGGCCACCTGTGATTCCGTCAGCGTGCTGGCTCGTATGCGCAACGTGTTGCCGTGATTGCGTCATACCTCGGCCTTGGACTTCTTGATGTGCTCGTGGCGGAACAGAAACTGGCGATTCAAGTTGCTCAGGTCAATGGTATCGAGGTCGACGACGTGTACTTCGCCGAAGCCTGTGAGGACGAGGTTCTTGAGGAGTTCGCATCCAATGCCTCCAGCGCCTACCATGAGGACCTTGGCCTGTTTCGCATGCGTCAGTAGTGAGCTAGGTTCTGTCGTTGCGAATTGCGCCATTGCGTCTGTTGCCCCTCGTCTCTCCCACCATAACTGGCAAGAAAGGCTGGCGAATAGTGAGAGGTATAGGTGCTGGACGTGGCGGGAGACAGGAATGTAATGCAGCGGAGGGAACAGGCTGGCGCAAAAAAGCCGAGTGGAAGGGAACATGGAGAATTCATATCGCAACGTGGACAAAGAGGCGCCCTAGAGAGGCCTGCAAACGCGCCTGCACATGCGCAGGCCCGGAGGCCGTGCCGGGAGTGTGCGACGTACCTTCTTGACGTTGACGTTGAGGTTGGCACCCAGGGACTGGCGGTTGTAGCTGTCCCGCGTGAGGGTAGAAGAAGTGGTCGCCGCCATCGTGCAATCGTCACGATCCCGCGCCTCGAAGATGCATACGGGTTTGCTGGAAGAACGAGGTTTGCGATCCGCGATCGAGTCGGGTCGAATAGATACCGACAGGGCGGGAGGGGGATGGAAGACGGCGCGAGGCTGCCGTGCGGGTTGAGGCTGCGAGATGGAGCCCCAGGTAACGAGACGACGACGAGACCTTGGGTGGTGGTGGACTCAGGAAGCCGTGACGGAACTAACTACGTAACTTGGGCCACCTAAAGCTGGGTGGTCGGCCGGGGTGTAGGTAAAGGTACGGTGCACACAGGTGAGGTAACTCGTCTGTAAGTACTGGATCCTTCCGCGAGCCAGCTGCCTTGAGGGGAGATTGACTGGTTTTGTCGGGTTGAAGCTTCAATTGGCTTCAAGCGCGCGGGATGATTCGAAGATGAGACAGGCAAGACGCGATTCGGATGCCGTGAAGGTGGGAAAGGTGACTGCGTGCCTTGGTTGGTACCTCTGCTGACGCTGTTGGCTGGCCGGCGACGTGCGCAAGTGACTACCACCCTAAGGTCCTGAAGTAGGTATACCTGGGGAGCTTGGGGAGCCACCGTACTCAGTTACATGTAACCCTGGGAGACTGCCAGGCGAGCCCGCGAGCCCGCGAGGCGGCAACGGCAGCGGCAGTACTCCGCGGTCGTGCCAGGATTGCATTGCGGCACCTAAGCTGGCAAGCTGGAGCTCGGGCTCCTACCTGGCACGCACTGGACTGGAGGGATGGCGGCGTGCGGGTGCTTCTCACAGCTGAGCATGGTGGTGGAGTGGGGCCTCTGGTTGCAGCGGGAGCCCGGCACTAGACGCCATTGGCCTCCAGCGCTCTCAGCGGTTAGCCTAGCGATAGCCGTGGTGCAGTGCACCACAGGAGGGAGGGCTGTACTTGCACGACTGGTCTGTGCCTGAGATGGCCCTGCGCATGCGACTTCACCCCTCAGTGTGCCAATGAATCCTGCGACCCCTGCCCTGGTGGTCTGTTCCAACATTGAGAAGGGCCCAATCTGCGATATCTCATTCAGGACGAGCGGGAGAAGTTACCAGGGATTTTCTTGGTCAAACCCTCAATTGCAAGCCTAGAAAGTCTCCGTCTGGTGAGGATTCTGGCATCGGGCTACTTGCTCCACAAACAGTTTTCGTCCACCAGCACTCACTTCTTTCGGGGCCTGCCCCTGATTTCATCCAGGCCGTTATCAATTCCCCGGCTTGTCTAAGACCTTTAGCCAAAACTCGACGACACCACAACCAGGTCGCGCATCACACTGCAAATCCTGCAGTCTAAGTCAGCCTTCCGGCCAGCCGCGCACTCCCAGAAATGTCGGACGAAGAGGCTGATCCCGAGCTGCTTGCTCTACTTCGTCAGCATCTGCAGGGAAAGCTCAACATCAACGACGAGCCTGAGACAGGGGTCCTCGAAGGTGCCGAGTATGTCTACGACAACTCGATTGACGTCGCTCTGGATATGCGTGCCACCAAGAATGCCGCCGCCTTGATTCACTCCCAGATGCAGGAAAAGGAGTATTCGACGGGCACCTGGTCCGAGCACGAGCTGCATCCCAAGTCCAAAGACGAAACGACTGTCGCCTTCATCTTTGTTATGGATCTCCTCAACTTCTCTTTCTGGTCGTTAAGGCCCGAGGAGGATCGTTTTGCGGTTGAGTACCGAGATCGAAGATGGACTGGCTACTGGAGCCTTGTTGCCTCATTGCAACGGGCCTTGGATGAGGGTGAGTCATGTTCTCCCAACCGCCAGTAACCCGTTATCATATTCTTCATCGACTTGAAATTGCTTTCTCAGTACCAATATATCGTGTCTGGAATTAATTGTTCTCTTAAAGGCATTCCCATTCTTGACCCTCATTACTGGCAAGATGAGGAGGAGTGCAATGTGGAGTCATTGCGGCATGTCTTCAGGTCCTGCACAGACGAGGAGATTCCCCTCCTGGAATCACGACTGTCTTGCTTGAGAGAAGCAGGGCAGGTTCTCTACGAAGTAAGTCCGAGGAACCGCCCGCACTTTTCGCCGCACCCGGCCGTCTGTCCGTGAGCCAACACATAGTTCGGGTACCTACAGAAATATTCGTGCAGCGTCACAAATCTTATCTCCTCGGCACGTGGTTCCGCAGCCCGGCTTGTCAACACCCTTGCCACCGACTTCTTGTGCTTCAGAGATGAACACCACTTCGATGGCCGACGCAAGCCTGTTCGCCTCCTCAAGCGGGCCCAGATCTTCGTGGCAGACCTATGGGCATGCTTCAATGGGGAGAACTGGGGCGAATTTTACGACATCGACAAGATAACCATGTTTGCCGATTACCGCGTGCCTCAAATCCTGGCCACATTAGGATGCATCGGGTACAGCCCCCCGTTGCAAGCCCTAGTCAGCAGTGGCTCCATGATTGAGAGTGGAAGCAGGTCCGAATTGCAGCTTCGAGGTAACTTTACCCAAACATCCGCTCAGCCGCCCATCCAACTGTTACTGACCCTATGTAGCGTGCAGCATTTGGTGTGTCGAGCTGATCAGAAGAGAGATCAAGCGAGAGCACCCAGACGCCAAGGTGAACGCCATCTTGATAGATTTCTTCTTGTATGATACCATGAAGCAGCTCGAGGAGCAAGGCAAGGAGACCATGCCACACCACCGAACGAGGAGCATCTGGTACTGAACAGGCTCTTCTGCTATCGGTGACTTTGGTGTCCGCAGAGACAATAGGCTCTTTTGGCACAGGCGTACAAAGCGGACAGGAGAGCGCTTTGGGCACCACTTGTATCAATACATTGAATCAGGATACTGTGATATCACCGTGGAAATCTCGAGGCTTCTCGGAACAACAGACGGCTAGAAGACGAACATTTTCAACTTAGAACACAACCAATTCATTGGCAACTTGCTCCGTTTCAGGGAGTGTTGTAAAAATAGGCCTAGTTCCACATCTTTCACTGCCGGACATCAGGTTGCCACACCCTTCATAGACACAAGTCACCTGGTGGGATTCCTGAGACTAGGGGCAACATTTTTTGGTGTATACCTAGTTTCAAGCTTTCAGGGATATCTTCCTGTATTATATTTGGAATACAGCTAACTCTATAACTCATGTTTTCTCTATCATCTTGTGCTCTCCTGGCTGCAACACTCCTCACGAAGCTAGGGTCGTGATCTTAACCTGGTGCATCATTATGATGGCTTCACCATATACGTACATTGTGTGCAAGTCGATATAGTCTTCCAAATTGACACTTATGAAACAGTCTACAGCACGCTGATACTCAACTCCGATCCCGCAAGCCCCTCGCCCGTAGCTTTGAGGATGACCGGGCCGCTCGCGCGAACAATCGCCAAAGCAAGACCGCTGTACGCCTTCCTCTCCTTGGACGGGAACGCCACCATGCTGCCTGGGTCGCCGTTATCCGTGGCCACCACCTCGCCCGGCCCGTCTAGAGAGAACGTGATAGCGTTGTCGGCCTGTGGCACTACGTTGCCCTCGCTGTCAATGACCTCAGCCGTGATGAACGAGAGATCCGTCGAATCGCCGGCCTTGAGTATGGCTCGGTCCGCAGTCAGTCGGATGCCGGCGGCTGCCCCGACGGTCTTGACTGTCTTGTCCGCCCAGGGCTGGCCGTCCTTGTAGGTCTTGACTGTGAGCTCGCCGGGCTGGTAGACCACGTCGTCCCAGCGGAACCTGTAGTCGATGCCGGGGCGCTTCGTCTTCTTGCCGAGCGACTCGCCGTTGAGGAAGAGCTCAGCCTCGTCGGCGGCCGAGAAGACGTGCACGGGGGTGACCTTGCCGACGCGGTCGGGCCAGGTCCAATGGGGCAGGATGTGCGCCATGCGCAGGTCGGGCCGCCACTGGGACTGGTAGGCGTAGAAGCGGTCCTTCTTGAAGCCGGCCAGGTCGATGATGCCCGAGTACGACGACCGCGCGAGGTCGTACGGCGTCGGCTCGCCGATGTAGTCCCACCCGGTCCAGACGAACTCGCCGGCCACGAACGGGTTCGCCTCCTGCGACCCGAAGACCTTGTCCACAGACGAGCCGAACCCGGCCGAGTACAGCTCGTACGCGCTGACTTGCAGCGCCTTGGGATCGCCGCCGGATGTGTCGTTGACGGGCGCGCTGATCTCGCTGCTCACTGGGAAGATGTAAGTGCCTCTCGTGCTCAGGGCCGAAGCCGACTCGGAGGTCCAGATCATCTTATCGGGATACAATGAGTGGTACGTGGGATACAGCGGTTGCGTTCGAATGCCGTTAAGGTTCGAGTAAGGGTTGGTATTCCTGATGCCTGCGCCCTGGTAGTTCAGACTGATGATCTCCAACGCGCCGGGGAAAGGCTGCCCGGGCATGGCTGAGTTGACCGAGGCCGTCGAAGGTCGGGTGGGGTCCTCTTCGGCCACGATGGCACGCAGACTGGTCGAGATATCGGCTCCGGCTTGTCCGGAAGCCTGCTCGCCAACCTCGTTTCCGTAACTCCATGCCACGATTGACGGGTGGTTCCGGTCGCGGCGGACCATGGCCCGGAGATCGGCCTCATGCCAGTCGTCGAAGATGAGGTGGAAGTCGTTGGGTGTCTTGTTCTTTTGCCAGGAGTCGAAGACTTCATCCATGACCAAGAAACCCATGCGGTCTGTCAGTTCTAACAGCTCGGGTGCGGGAGGGTTGTGCGACATCCGGATCGCATTGCAGCCCATCTCCTGCAGTATCTCGAGTTGTCTCTCGGCTGCTCGAACGTTGAATGCAGCACCCAACGCGCCCAGATCGTGGTGGTTGTTAACCCCCTGAACGTACACATGCTCGCCGTTGACCAATAGGCCCTGGTTGGGATCATAGGTAACAGAACGAATACCGAATTGAGTTTCATAGGTGTCAATTGGATGCCCTTTTGAGTCAGAAAAGAGACTTGTCACTGCGACGTAAAGGCTCGGGTTTCGCGGCGTCCACAACTGCGGCTTTGCCACCGTGACGGTGCTGTTCACAGTCTGCTTGTCTCCCGCAGAGACACTCACAGTCACAGGCGGGAAGCTTGCTACCTTATGTCCCTTGGTCCCTGTCTTAGGGTCCCACAGGAATACGTCTGTGCTTGCCTGGACCGTCCGTTCACTCTCAGTCGTTGCGGTGTTCTCGATTTGTACAGACAAATCGAGACAGGCGGACTCAGCAGACACGCTTCTTGATGTGATATACGTTCCCCACTGCCCAACATGAGTCGAGTCAACCTTGGTGAGCCAGACATTGCGGTAAATGCCGCCTCCAGGATACCAACGAGACGAGTGGTTCGGGTTGTCTATGCGAATGGCCAGCAAGTTGTCGTCGCCAGGGACCAGATAAGGTGTCAGATCCAGTCGGAAAGAATTGTACCCATAAGGCCACCCTCCAACGAGCTTGTCGTTGAGCCAAACCATGGCATATGACTGGGCTCCGTCAATATCCAGAAAAATAGACTCCGCTTCATCGGCACTCGATACATTGATTTTCCGGCGGTACCAGCCAACTCCGTGCACAGGCAGTCTTCCCATAGTACCAGGAACGACAGGGTTGTCTCCCGTGTAAAATGGGCCCTTGATAGCCCAGTCGTGTGGCAGCGTGACATCTTCCCACGCACTATCATCGAGTGACTTCTCTGCCAGGCTAGGAATACTCGATGGATCACTGGCAGGCCGCTCGTGGCGTCCCGCAGGGTCTTTGATGAAATCATTCGCAGAAGGAAGGATCCATGACTTCAGCACCTGTGGGTTGCCGGACGTGTCATTACGAATGTCGTACACGATCCCATCTGTGTTATTTTCTGAGCGCAGGAACCGCCATTCGCTGTTGATGCTGATGCGTTCCCGGCCTTGCGTGTGCGGTTCATGTGGAATGGCCGAAGCTTCCGCAATGGCGGGACCTTGACTGCTGAGGAGCAGAACGCTCAATGCAGCGAGAAGACGAGTATGCAACCCCATTGTTACGCAACACACCGACGACTTGTTCCTTTGACATGGGCAGAACTACGGTACACATATCACAAGGCATTACACGACATTCATGACCGCTCTTATATGGCTCTCACCGCGATGTACGTGACATCACTAACATTTACCTAGGTAAACATGGACCAGGCTTTCGGGATTAGCGTTCCACTGGGTAGTTATGGCTAATTGCAATGTCCTTGCAGTTATTCCACGAAACGGAATCCAGAATCCGGGGAAGAGGGCTCTGCGGGGTTGTAGTAGCGGCGGTGGATCGCTCTTGTATAGCCGGAACTGGGGCGCAACCTGATTGGAGAGGCTGTCTCGACCCCTTGCTTGGCGACTTGGCCCCCGGGACATTGCCAACCGGTGAATGGTCGCTTGCAACTCCTCCACTAGACCTGTACTGGATCTTTTCGAATTCAGAAATACAGTTGAGCACAAATGACTCGTAGTTCCGCATAGCAGCAGGTTTGGGAGACAATTTGCGTCGCGCCGGTTCCTGTCCAAATTGTAGCTTCAGCGTCCACTATACACTAGTTTAGAGTTAAGCCCAATTCTTCAGTAAAGCGCCATTGGCGTATGACGATCGGCGCCTTGGGTTGGGTTGCATACATATGGGAGCTGCAAGCAAGAGCAAGAAGGCGAAACGCATCTGCGTGCTAATTGACCCAAGACCGCTTTTATTAACTCCATCTCCTCTTTTGCGTCTGCGCATGATCTAGGGGCGCATGACCAGATCGCAGCGGTTGTTTATGCATGCGAAGCTTAAGGATTTTGACGTATTGCTCTTCTTAGCAGGTCGTTGACTTAGTTGCGTCCACACCAAGACGAATCATAGTCGTTGGCACTTCTTTGTCCACGTGGGGAGATAGTTAATGTGCGATATCCCTTCTTGTATCAACAGAAGGCCGTCAACGAATCCGACATATCATACAGCTTTGTGAGGCTACAGCCTTGCCCTGGAACAGAAGTTTTTGCATAGGCTTATTTGCATGAAAGAACTGAGGATAAAGTCTTGATCTCAACAAGTATTCCGAGGCCGCAGACATATATATTGTAATACCAAGAAGCATCGCCAACCTCGTCGGGAGGTTATAGAGGAGCCTATCCTGAGCCATCTTGTGCCTTGCAATGGTGTGCCCGTCGCGACCTGGAATTGTAAAGAGGCTATCACAAATTCATGTTATCATGAGCACCGCCAGAAAAACCAGGACGTATAATCAGTTGTAGTTCCTGATTTGATGGAACAAACGAGAGACATTGCTATAGAACGCCAGCCTATTCTATTTATATCTGAAACCGAGCGTTTCTCTGTTCAGCTATAGTTGTTGGGCTACGGACGAACTTTGGGCTGGAATGGGATGGCTCCTACTACGCCAGATGTGAAGGCAAACTAGGACAAAATCTATCCTATAGAATTGAGCGAGGCAAGAGCTCAGGGCGGGTTTGGGGGGGAGCAGGAGAGCAACCCCACTTGTTAGCTAAGATGTGGCTTGCATACTCTGGATAATCCAATCACATTGCAAAACACAGCGGAACTTCTATCACAAGTTGCTGCCAAGGTTTGAAGGGTGAAGATATAAGCCTTTGGTCGCAGCGAGTTCTTAGCCCTGAGTCAGCCTGCTAGCGGCTTACTCAAATCGGTACGGTTTGGCAGTCATGCCAAAGGCTGCATACTTTTACGTAGCTTTGCATAAATTAGACTAATAATATGCTGCTAGGCAGCAAGCTCAGCTGAGATGAATCATTCGGCAAGTCAAATGAAATAATAACAACACATTTCTCTTATTACTGCTCTAGACTTGCTATAGCAACTCTGACATCCGAGAACTCTCTTCCTCAGAAATAATAAAAAAAGCAAACTTATGGCGTTTAATGCCCAACCGCCCCTCCCACTTCTTGAAAGCCTACAACGACCTTCACCTTCGACATGCCGGACAGAGCGAGTCGACTTCAAGGCGCTGGGCTTCTCTGAGCACGAAGATGCTTTTGCACTCGTCATTCACGACCTACTAACACCCGAGGAATGCGACGAGATCCGTAACGCCGCCGAAGTCGTCGCACAAGGACGGTGGGATGCGGCACTCATTAACGCTGGTGGACAAATGGTCATGGCCAGCGATGTGCGTCATTGCGATCGCATCATGTGGGACAATCCCCAGCTCGCCGAGGCCTTGCTCGCACGAATCCAGCCGCATATTCCGTCCAATATTGCGACGCTGGAAAACTCGCCTCACATTACTAGCGACGATCCAGTGTGGAGTTCTGGCACATGGCGCATGTCTCGACTGAACGACCGGCTGCGGTTCCTGCGATACCAGCCTGGCATGTATTTCCGTCAGCACAGTGACGGGTTTTACGTGACGCCAGACGAGTCCGAAGTCTCGTTTTTGACCGTACATTTGTATCTTCGAGGGAGTCCGGACCTCAGGGGTGGCGCAACGCGATTCTTTGGCGAAGACCAGCCGGGCCATGTTAACGAGTATGACGTCGATCCGTCCCCCGGCGCTTGCCTGATTTTCCAACATCATGATCTTGTGCATAGCGGCGAAGATGTGCTCAAGGGAACCAAATACACCATGAGGACTGATATCATGTACCGCCGGGTTGGCGAAAAGTCTGGGGAGGCACATACGATCCATCAATAGCGAAGGGGTTGTCGACCCTGTAACAACGGCCTCGTCGGTATCTATTCTGACAACTCACTCGGCCGCAACTTCCTCTCTCTGTCTAGCGATATCCCGTAATTGTTTCTCACTCATGCATGTTGATGAATCCATATCAAGAACGGTGCGAGTCATGTTATCGCCCTCGTTCCAGTACGTTGAATGTGTACGGTGCTGCTACTATCTCGTTCCAGCTAGTTGCTGCCTTCGTCAACTTGAAGCCAATAGGCTATAGAAAGGTTACATAGATGAGCGGCGGCGCATTACAGCCGGAGTTCAGATACCATTAGTTGCTATCAGATGTCTTAATGGATGTTTCATATCTTGCACGAGCCACACGAGCGTCAGACAGAGATAGTTGTCCCTAATGTCTCATTTTTGGCTCGCTCCCGGTTTTAGCATTGAAAAGCCTCTTAGGTGTCATTATTTAGAGCCAAGAAATAATCGCCTTGTCAATTTTTAATTTCACTATCATATGCACAAGTAGAGTGTTCAACGGTTATAGTCTCCCAGCCAGGACGTTAAGCTAGCATAGGGTTACGAGACTAAATCCACGTGGAATACCAGATATCAAGATGAGGCTCAAAGAATGCGACAAGACCTTCACTTTCGAAGCGTGAGTACGTCTGCCATTTGATTTCTTCTGAACAGATCAAAACCCGTTCCCGGAGTTCGATACATGAGACGACAACATGTAGAGACCATCAACTTCAGCGCCAAAACTGGTGTTTCTGTCTAACACCTAAAAAAGACAGACCCAAGAGGGTATAAAAAAAAAGAAAAAAAAAAAAAAAAAAAAAAAAAACTTTATAC